>NC_045427.1:121625959-121954887 GCF_902635505.1 Sarcophilus harrisii | reverse complement strand
GACTTTTGCTACTATAATATTGTAATATAGTTGTGGGATAACTTGTATGATTTAATACAATTCTAAGAGCAGCATACCTAAGATAGATAGTTTGGTATTTGGAGTCAGAAGACTTGGATTCAAATTGTTCTTTTGACGTTTAGTATCTTTGTAAACTTAGTTGGGCCACTTCATTTATCTCAATTGTAAAATAAAGGGGTTGTATTCAATTCTCTTTAAGACCCCTTTCTGGTTTAAATTCCATCTAATTGTCAAGGTAATTTAGTTCCAAGATACAGGGTTCAACTAATTCTTTAAAGTTCATAAACCATTTTCCTCATGACAATTTAGACAAAGATAATAACATAAGTATGAATATTTATATTCCTTTTCTAGTAGTGCATTAATATTTTCAAGGGACTTAACTTTTTAAAATTTCCTTATCTGTAAAACAGGAATGTGAATATTGTGTCTGAATATCTATATGTCTTCTATGACTCAATTTATTCATCTACCAAATGAATATAATGAGACCTGTTGTAAAACTGTCTTGAAAATTAAATGGCGGGGAGCTAGGTGGTATAGTGATTAGAGCACCAGCTCTGAACTCAGGAGGACCTGAGTTCAAATCTGACCTCAGACAATTAATACTTCCTAGCTGTGTGACCCTGGGCAAGTCACTTAACCCCAATTGCCTTAGCAAAAAGAAAAAATATAATAATAATAAGTTAAATGGGACCCTAAAAAGTCAAAAGTTGTGAAAAATACCAAATGCAAAATAAATGCATATGCAAATAATTATACAACATAATATTTGTATAAAAATATGCAATAGCTTCATGAGTTTGATGCACATGCCTTTAATTTCTGTACTTCTCCAAAGAAAATAACTAATGTCAGCCACACTTAGCTGTTTATTGAGAAAAAGCCTGATTCCATCTATGTTTAATTATTGGGCTTAGAGCTTCTTTACTTCTTTCCTTGAGTTTGACATTTTGCTGGAGAGCCAGTATTCATTTTTAAAAGCTAAGTCAGTTAAGTTTAGTCTTATTCTCAGCCTCTTGAAACAGCAGAATTCTGGACACCAACCTTAAAAGTTCCCTCTTCTGATATTATGCCTCTTTCCTTCTCACTTGGCATTCATGGTATCTTTGGCATTTTTAAGGCATCTTTGGTAATCAACAGGAAAAGGAAAATTTAAATGACCATAAGAATTTTTTGTAACAAGGTAATTTCCTGGGATCCCATTGAGAGCCACATTTGTAAACTCTGCTCTGACAAAAGCTCAGTATAGTTATTATAATGTATGAATTTTAATCCTCAGTGGGGTTTTCTGTTCTACTGAATTTAAATTTGATTACACTCCAGAGATTTCAAGTCATTAAAGCTAGCTAAAGAAGTCCAGTCCATGAACACACATGCATACACACTTATGTACTCATGCACACACACATGCATACACACTCATGTACCACCAAAGAATCATGGAATGTTAGAACTGGAGTAGAATTTTGAAATCTTTGAGACTAATCCTTTGATTTGTTGTTGTTTGCTTTTGTAATGAAAAATCTAGCGATGTTGTGAATTTTTCATGGCCACATAGATTTCAAATTTAGTGTTCTTGAAGAAGGGACACCGAAACTTTAAAATTCCTCTGCCTCAGTGAGGGACCCCATCCAAGGGAAACAAGACAAACAGTTTCATTCTGTTATCTAGGTGGGGGTTGGTTCAGTCCTGAGCAAAAGAATTTTCCACTCTGCCTCAGTGAGGGACCCCATCCAAGGGAAACAAGACAAACAGTTTCATTCTGTTATCTAGGTGGGGTTGGTTCAGTCCTGAGCAAAAGAATTTTCCAACCTTATTGAATTAAAGAAATTCATTCAATTCTATTCAAATTCCAGCTCAAGCTGAAACCTATCTTGTAGATGAGTCAGCCCCCACTAAGACTCAACATAATAGCTTCTTTCAATGAAGGTCTTTTGCAGATGGACCTTGGTAGCTCCCTTTGCTGCCAGGATCTTCTGTCCACTGAGAACTGCATTCTCTCAGTGCAAAACTCCATTTTCCAATAGATCTGCCACTATAGAAGTCAGTCTCTTTGTAAACTGATTTCTATCTAACAAAAAGCTTTCATTTTGCAACTAATAATTCGGGAATGAGTGAATTCTTTCACTCCTAAAACCTGTGGCCGATTTAAAGGAGATTTTTAACAACTCTCTTATAGTCACTAATCTAGACCACTCAAACAGCATCATTTTTTCTCCAAGTTAGTTTAGAAATCCACTGTAGGAAACTGGAGTAAGTCCCACTCCAAACCTGAACTTTGACACTTCACATTTTTGAACTCATTCACAAAATGCCATTAATGAGGGAGGGAGAGGAGATAAGAAGAAAAGAAACAGACAAACCAGCAGAAAGAAGGACAAAAGAAGTGGGGAGGGAAGGAAGGAAAGACAGAGGGAGATAGAGACAGAGAGAGAGACAGAGAAAGACAAAGGGAAAAGGAGGGAGAGAGAAAAAAGTGAGAGATGGAGGGAATTAAGGAGGGAAAGAGAAAAAGAGAAAGAGACAGCAACAGGGAGTAAGAAAGAAAGAAAAAAAGAGTAAGAAAGAAAGGAGAGGATTACAAAGACAGAGATTAAGAGAGAGATGGGAAGGGAGAAAGACGAGAGACAAAAAGACATAGAAAAAGGCAACTAAAGACAAGAGATAGACACAGAGACAGAAAGAATGGGAGAGAGACAAAAAAGAATGTGAGAGAAAGAGAGACAAAGACAGAGAGAGGGACACAGAGACAGACTTGGAGGTGATGGGGTGATAAGACCCCAACAAAAAGACCCCAGGTTCTTGATAGGTCAGAGGGTGTGGTATTAACAGAAGAGGATTACTACAAACAATCAGGAATCCAAGTACTCCTTAAAGAAAGCTGGGAGAAGCACTGGCAGGCCTTTTGTTCTTAATTTAGCCTTTTGTTATTCTTTCGTGTGCCTTTATTTTAGTAAGCCCTTGTTGAGTTACTTGCATTGACAAAATTATCAGGACTCCACAGTTACTGTATCCAATCAAGTCAAATCATGACATCAACTACAAGGTTACTTTTCTCATATTAAAGAACTTACTAGTACCCCTCTTCTTTACTATTCTCTTTAGAAATTTAGGCACCTTATAGTTTCACAAGTTCATTAGGAACTGCCTATGTTATGGCATCTTTCCTCTTGTTAATGGCTAAATTCTCTTGGAAATTAGCTTTCTGCCAGCAGCATAATAAAATTTTTGCCTCTACTTGGAGCTGGTCTAAACCTATAGATTCTTTTGAGACACCTTGTGACATTGGTACAAAATCTCCATGTATTTTTGGGGGTCACAATAGAAGGAGGGAGAGAGAGAGAAATAAACAGAGAAAAAGATAGACAGTGACAAAGAAAAAGACAGAGACAGAGAGATAAAGAGACAGAGACAGAGACAGAGAAAGAAGGAGACCAAAAGACCAAGTCCCAAAGAAATATATTCCTACATTTTATGGAAAACATTTTTCTTCCTAACATCTTTTATTTCTCCTCTCCTATTCCCCATAGAGAGATCAGCTATAGTAACTAGTCATTTCTTGGCTTCACTTTAACTCTAAATTTCAGTCTTATTGATTAGAAGTTCAGTCTCAGAAACTAAGAGGGCTATCTGAAGTGGGCTGCCTGCTCTTTTAGCTGGTTGAAGTTATGAAATTAATATCAGTCAATCAGGAATAAAAAAATGTTTCCCCTGGAAGTCCAAGTATCTGTGAGCTTACATGAGCCAACCTCACTTTTGCATTAAGATCCAGTGAGGTCTGCTCAGAGTTGGAATTTATTGAAAGTCAAACACTTAACCTTTGCTCCTTTCCATTCTCCACATAGAATTATTTGCTATTGAGGCCAAAAAGCATCAACATAATATATGTCTGGAGACTCGATTGTTCATATTCTGTGGTTTCTGTTGGCAGTTTACATTGCCTTTACAAAGTAATTACAAAATATGAGTTGTGTTAAGAGCTCTGACAGATGACATTAAGTGTAATTTATTGACTAACCAGAAGGAGGAAGGAGTTTGGGAGTTTCAGTGCCATTGAAAAAAGGACTTAATAGGAACTTTTTTTCCCCCAGTGTTATTATCAGAGTTGTTATTCCCCTCTCCTCCATCCTGGCATTTTGGTAATGCTTTAAATGGGCAATATAATGATAAATGGTTATCAATGGGGAAAAGTGCAATTCTTCTTCTGAAATTTGAGCAAATGTTACTACCATTTATTACTCACCTGAATGACATTACTAACAAAGGAGATTGAAATCAATGAACAATGGAGCCAGAATGAAAGCCACCTCAATTGCATTATAAAACACAATCTACATCACAACAGGAATACATTAATTTAGAAAAAAATTATCAACTTTCCCTTAACCGAATAATGAATTGTTTCAAAGGTTTACCATATCAAAAAAGCTCTAATTGTGTTCATTAATTCTCAGTCCAACATTATTGTGGGGGAAGAAAAAGAAAACTAAATGTGAACAAAGCAATAATCTACCTCATCTTCTGGGAACCTGCAAAATATTCAACTATCCATTACTGTTTCTTCAGACAAGTTCATCTTAATTACAATACAAAGGGAGATAAATAGAGAAGCTTTTTTAGTTTAGAAAGAGCTCTTGGGTCTTAAAGGGTTAGGTGGAGGATGGGTGGGGAAGGATGGCTGGAAACTGCAAATTCATTGCTGTGGGAGAACAAACAGCATCTGGCTAGTTAAAGAAACTCTAGTCTCTGATTTCAGGTTAGACTTAGTCCACAGAGGAACCAACCTCCAGATTTTTATATGACTGAAGACATTTTCCAGTTTATTTGGAGAAAAAGGCATAATAAAATATTAAGAACTAGGAAAGATTTTAAAGATCATCTTCCACATTGCTCTCCTTTCCCCATTTTACAGATGATGAAACTGAGACCCAAAGTAGAAGAATAATTTGTCCAAGTAAGTTATTGGGTTGTATATAGATGGATCATCTAGAAGACTGATTATGTTTTCTACTTTCCATTTGGTTGCTTTGGCATCACACAATTCAATATTGGTGCCTTTTTTTTCTGGGGAAAATAAATCACTTGTGGGCAATTTTTCATTATTAAGAATAGCAGCTCACATTTCTCCAGTGCTTTTCCCCCCTATCAACTCAAAGCATTTTCTAAACTACTAATGAATTAAGCTTCCTGACATTTGAGCAAGACATGAAATCATTCCATTCATTTTTATTGCAGTATGTTGAACTTCTAATGGTACCAACCATTAGAGTCTCTAAGAATTTTGTAAACATTTGATCATGACTCAGGGCTATGGCATGGCATTCCAAAATACTACTATGATTGTCAGTTGCACTAGTAGCAGTAATGTGTTCATAACCAGGGAGGTGTGGTGCTCTGCCCTAGCCAGACACAGCTAGAATTTGACATACTTTAGGAAGGCTATTGACAAATTGGAATTCATCCCAGGAGAGATGCAGATGGTAAGGGGATTAGAGACTTCATCAAAAGAGAAAAGGTTGAGGAAACTAGAGATGTTTAGCCTAGAAAAGACAATATCTAAGGGACATACATGCGATATCTTCAAATATTTGAATAACAGTAACGTGGAAGAGAAAAAAAGCTTTGTTCTGCTTGCTATCACAGAACAAAAGAAAAGGATAGATGTTTCAGAAGCACCTTGCAGTTCAATGTAAGAAAAGACTTCCAAATATAGTAACTAAACTTATCCAAAGGTGGAATGCACTGCCAAAAAGACATCAATTTTGATCATTGGAAGGGCTTGAATAAAGAATGAGCTACCACCATTGAGGCTATTGTGTGGAGAAATCTTCCTGAGCTACTGATTGATTTAATGTCCTTTCTATTTTCTTCCAACTCTTCTGTGAATAAATGAATCTAGCTAGGAGTTCCCTACCAAATCTGAGACCATGTGATTGGGATTTTGCAAATACAATTTTAAATCTCGAATGTTCTATTAACTTGATTGGCCTAAAATTAATCCTTTATGTACTAAAGTTTCCATGAAATCTCCAGAAAGTACACAATCTAACTTCCAATAAGACATAATCTGTTTGATACTATTTACTTCACATAGAAATGTCCTACTCAAGGTAAACTATAAAATTTCTATCAGCAGAAAATGGAAGAAAGTTGCTCCAAATTTCACTCTTTTACAAATAGGCAACCCATAATCCACTCAGTATTCATGAGTCTGTAACATGAACCAGTTGAAAGAACACCTTAAGTGACAGAACTTATTTCCTAAAAGTGAGTGAATCATTGACAACATCATCCATTATACTGAGAGAGGGAGAGCCAGGAGCCCAAAGAGCAATGTTAATTTCTAGTCCATTTGAATTTCAAGTCATTCCTTCTGAAAAGTCTATCCTGAGTCCCCTTGGGCTTATGAACAGATGATATGAGATGGGAGGGGTGAATGAGTCCATTTTCTTTTAACCTCAAACAACATGATAAAAAATAGCATATTCAACCTACATCTCCAGAGTGATTATTCTGTTAATGTATGTCTATTTCTTATTTCTTTACCATGGTTTTTCCACAAAGTGACAGGTCAGGACATTTATGTCTCCTACCATGATTATATCCTCCAAGAATCTAAAATTTCATCAGTGTAAGTAATTTCTTTGTTGATACAGATTACAATCACTTTATGCCTTAGTAAATAAGTGGCCTTTGTATGCTGATATGGCAAACAATTAAAAAAAAAAAATCAACACCTGATGGCCAAAGCACTTCCCACTTAGCCAGGCTGGTTCTTTGACAAGAGACACATCATCCATTATTCAGCATATGCTGTAGGTCTTTCTAAGATGGCAGGATCTGGCCCAGTATTTGGCACAGACTTTAACAAATCGAATCTTCTAGAGGCAGTAGAGTAAAGTGTCAAACTTAAATAGGAAGAAGGCTACTAAACCATACATAAAGATCCCTGGAGCCTGCATATTAACTTAGAAGGGAAAATACATATTATATTCTATTGTGTTTTTATTTATTTTGATAAATATCTTCTAATTATAATTTAATATGGTCCCTAATATCCCCAGGCCACAATGAGGGAGGACACTGATACCTCTGTATTAGAAGACTTCCAAATTTATTTTGTTAGATCATCAATAAATGTAGTATGACCATCAGAAAGCCACCTCAAATATAGCCTTAAAAAATATAGCAAATGTCTCTGGAAACTGTGTTATTAGTGTATAGAGCTAGACTTTCTTTTTTCTTTCTTTCTTTTTTCTTCTTTTTATTTAGATCCAGTTCTTCCAATAATAAATTGTGTGTTCTTTGTCAAGTAACAGAGTTTCAGTTTCCTGCCCTGTAAGTAAGGAATTTGGACTCAATGGATTTCAGCTCGAAAGACCTAGAATTCCTTACCTGTGTTTCTTAGCTATGATGATTTTTTGCTTATATAACCAAGATGGTTATTTGTTTTTAATTAGCAAAAAGTTTAAGATACTATATAAATAAACTTATAATGAAAATTGAAACAATAATTTCTGAAAAATAAAGAGGTTTTTGTTTGTTTGTTTGTTTTGGGTAGGATAGGAATAGTTTCTTAATCATTCTAAAAGGTATCAGAGTCCAAACTTAGCATAGAATATGGGATCAGGGAAGGAGTTGAACCTGGAGACAGAATGGGGAAGTTAGGTAACTCATCAGGTCAGGTCTCCAGAGTATAGTTTCAATTCTTGTCTAAAATTCTTTCAATTTTCAGAATATTAGACATCTAATTATTCAAATGTCACTACCAAAACATTACAAAACAAATGAAAATGATAGTTGCGATTTGACCTAATAGGTTTCCATATGACAGTCAAAGGGGAGAATCTATGCAACAGTTAACAACAGCAACATTTCTATATTGCCCCCTATGAGCCAGGTGCTGTGCTAAGAGCTTACCAATATTATGTCATTTAATTCTCACAATAATCAGGCAGATAAGCATTACAATTATCCTCATTTTAGAGCTAAGGAATCCAAAGCATATAGAATTTAAATGACTTGTCAAACTCACAAAGCTAATAAGTGTCTGAAGACAAATTTGATTCAGACCCAGTGTCAACCATCTGCCCCTAGAGGTGAGAGAGGCAATGTCATATACCCAAACATAAATCCCTTCTATGACATACTTGATTTAAAATTAATTACTCAGACTCTACCTGAAGACTATACTATCTCTTGCAGTATGCCATTCTACTACAGGACAGATCTAATAATTAAGATCATGTTTTCTTTTCTTTTCTTATTTGTATTAATTCTAAACCAGCCTCTCTACAACTTCCATCCATGGTGTCTAGTTCTGCCAGATCCAATGTGAAGTTTCCATATGAGTTTCCATAGCCCATCAAACACATAAACACAAATATTTCCTTGCAGGACCTTTCTATCTACATTGAAACTTCAGAACTAAGATCTGTATCTAATCAAATTGTTTTCCAAGGTCTAATTACAGTTCAAGTGTAAGTCAAGAGTAAAATTCTCTTTTGAATATTATAGTATTGTAACATTTCTTCAAAAAAAATTTTTTTTAAAAAAATGAAGACCATTCAAGTTTACTTATGTGTATTCTACCAGCACCAGCCAACTTTACTCACAGAAATTAAGAGGATCTGGGAATCTTATCCTTCCCTTCCCCAAGAGGTGCTGAGGTAAATTTAACAAATCACTTTCTGAAAAATTCATTATATACATTTAAGTTTAATTTGCCTTAGTAACATTTTCTCCATCACTTTGAGTCTAGTTAATCAATAAAGTGACCATCAAGACCTGATTTGTAGAGTTTATGATTTCCAAGATATAAATGCTCACACTGAAAATTTAACAAACCATATAAGCTAGAAAGTTCTGTTCCTCCTCCTCTCAAGCCACCAACAAGCAACCAGAACATAGACCATGAACATTTGCAATCAATGAAGAGAAAAGAGGAGTTGTTTCTTCCTCACTCTAACTCTCGATGCCTCATTTCCCAATTTTCATTTAGGCACACATTATTCATTGCTAGCTGGATGCTGATGTCATTCATTCCCATGTCTGCATTAGGTATCCCTGACCCCAATTCCCTCTGAACCTGGGACTCATTGTTCTCTTGGTCACTGATGATTTCCTTGGCTTTTGTCTTCAAGGTGCTCAGGGTCTTGTTCTCTTGAACATTATTTTGCTCTCAAGAATCAAAGTGCTGCCTGGATTTTCCATCTTCTAGGAATTGGCCATGAGCCCTCATTTATGTGCTATCTCATCTAATTAAAATGTGAGCTCTTTGAAAATAGTTCCTTCATTTTCTGTTATCCCAGTATTTAGCATAGTTCTTGGCACATAGTAAGTGCTCAATAAATGTTTTCTAATTTAAATCAATAAATCAATCAGTATTTATTGTGTCTATTAAATACCAAGCACTAAGCTAAATACTGCAAAAACAAGCACAAAGAATGAAACCTTCACTGCATAAGGAGCTTATAGTCTAATAGAAGGAAAAAATCATGTGGAAAAATGTGCACAGGATTAAAAAAAAAACTCTTAAATCCAAATATCTCTGCAGTATAAATTAAATAATATAGCATAAATTAAGTTAGATACAAGGTAATTTTTGAGGAAGGGCATTAGGTAGGAATTAGTAGTTGGTGAGACTAGGAAATGCTTTAGGAGTTTTGGGGGGAAATAATTGGTTTTGTTGTTGACATGCTAAGTTTCAGATACTTATACAAAATTCATTCTGAAATGTCCAAAAGGTGGCTGGGGATAGGAGACAGGAGTTCAATAGATAAGCAAGGATTAGATATATAGATTTTGAAGCTATCTGCTTATAAATTGTAATTTTAAAACAACAATGAAAGAGAAATCTTAGAAAAAGAAGAGAGCATATGAGAGAGCCTTGGGAAACACTAATATTTAAAGGGTTGCATGCGACATGGGACCAAGGAAGAATAGGTATACAAACTAGAGAAAGTAATGTCAGAAAATATCAGGAAGGAGAAAAAAAATCTCAGAGGAGGGACTGACTTTGTTGTCTTTCCCCCAGGTCTGATAATCCTTCTGATGACTATTTGTTAGTGGCATCACCATTTTCCCAATTTCTTTGGTGTCGCCTTTGACTCTTCCCTAGTCAGCACTGCTTGCATTTGACCAGTTACCAGGTCTTGACAGTTGCACTTATCAAATATTTCCTGTGCCTGATACCTTCAGTTCATGATGAGTTCCAACCAAATGTGTGATCTATTGTGAAAAATTCCTATCTAAATAGATCTTCCTTGATTAAAGAAATCCAAATTAAAATAACTCTGAGGTACCACCTCACATCTATGTAATATGACCAATTAAAAAAAGGAAAATGATGTATGTTAGAGGATATGTGGGAAAACTGGTGGATTTGTGAACTTATCTAACCATTCTGGAAGACAATTTGGAACTATGCACAGAAGGGTATAAAACATTCCCTACCCTTTAATCCAATAATACCACTGCTAATTCTATACACCAAAGACATTAAAAAAAAAAAAAAAAAGAAAAAGAAAAAAGAAAGGAAAATGACCTTTTTATACAAACACATTTGTGGTGACTGAGAACTGGATTTTTTTTTTTTTTTCTGAGGCAATTGGGGTTAAGTGAGTTGCCTAGGATCACACTGCCAGGAAGTGTTAACTGAGATCAGATTTGAATTCAGGTCTTCCTGACTTTAAGGCTATTGCTCTAATCCCTATGCCACCCAGCTGTCCCTAAAAACTGGAAATTTAAGGAATAACCATCAATTGGGAAATGCCTAAACAAGCTGTGGTCTAAGATTATAATGGAATATTATTGTGTTATAAGAAAGGGAGAGCAGGATTTAAGAAAAAATTGGAAAAACTTTCATGAACTGATACAAAATGAAGTGAACAGAACTAGGAGAACTTGTAAACAGTAACAGGAATATTATTTGATGAAGAACTCTGAATGACTTACTGTTCTCAGCAATACAATGATATGAGACAATCCCAAAATATTAATGATAAAGCATTCTATGGCCTCCAGAGAAAGAAGTAATGTTATTTGAATATAGACTGGGGCATGTTATTTTTAACTTTCTTTTATTCTTTTTCTTTATCTGAGTAGCACAAAATGCCGAAGTGGTAATATTTTGCATGATTGCTTATATATCCTCTAAGTCTGATTGCTTGGGAGAGGGGAAAGGAAGGGATAAAATTTGGAACTCAAAACTTAAAAAGAATACAAATATTAAAAATTGTTTAAATGTGTAAAGAGCGGAATAAAATACGATCAACATATATATATATATATATGTGTGTGTTTTTTTTTTTTTATTTTGTGAGGCTATTGGGGTTAAGTGTCTTGCTCAGGGTGACACAGCTAGAAAAGTGTTATGTATCTGAGCCAGATTAGAATTTAGGTACGCCAAACAACAGGGCTAGTACTCTATCCATTGCACCATCTAGCTGCCCCTGATCAATAAATACATAGATTTTTCTATTTCCACTCACATCCTTCAATTCATTATCTACAACACTGCTGGTCTTATATTTAGATCTGGTCAATCTTTGCTCATTCTCCTAAAATATCTCCCCTCTGTCTGCCAAGTAAAAATTCAAACATTCTATTCTGTCATTTAGGATCTTTTTATAATCTGATTTTTCCTTAATATTGTTAGAGTTCAGAGTTTCCCAAACAAGGGGCACCCCTCTGCCTAAGAATGGTATGGAAGGAAAAGGCTGGAAATTCCATATTATTATTCTGTAAGAAATGACCAGCAGGATGAATACAGAGAGGCTTGGAGAGACTTACATGAATTGATGCTAAATGAAATGAGCAGAACTAGGAGATCATTATATACTTCAGCAACGATACTGTATGAAGATGTATTCTGATGGAAGTGGATTTCTTTGACAAAGAGATCTAACTCAGTTTCAATTGATCAATGATGGACAGAAGCAGCTATGCCCAAAGAAAGAACACTGGGAAATGAATGTAAATTGTTTGCATTTTTGTTTTTCTTCCTGGGTTATTTCTACCTTCTGAATCCAATTCTCCCTGAGCAACAAGAGAACTGTTTGGTTCTGCACACATATATTGTATCTAGGATATACTGCGACATATTTAACATATATAGGACTGCTTGCCATCCAGGGGAGGGCATGGAGGGAGAGAGGAGAAAAATCGGAACAAAAGTGAGTACAAGGGATAATGTTGTAAAAAATTACCCTGGCATGGGTTCTGTCAATAAAAATTTATTATAATAAAAAAATAAAAATTAAAAAAATAAAATTATATATATATATATATATAGAGAGAGAGAGAGAGAGAGAGAGAGAGAGAGAGAGAGAGAGCTGTAGTTCATCACTAAAAAAAAAAAAAAGTTGGAAATTCCAGTATGATTATACAATCCATTTAATCATATCAATTATTTACATAGGAACATGGTCTAGGGCAGCTGATAGACTTTCAATGCATTCAGACCCCTGCAAAGACCCCCCAAAAGTCCTATGGCAATTCGAGAAATCAAACAAAAGGAGGAGGAGCTGCAAAATGCTATTGCATATGTCACTGAGGATTTGCATTATGCTTAGCAAGTAGTTTTAATTTTGGGTAGATCCTAGGACTTGGGCAACATGGTAGCACTATTGGGTGACTTTCTAGACATCCAAGGTTATGTGGTGGACACTGTGATGGTTATGTTCCAGTCATTGTGTCCTCATGTCTTGTAACCTAAAAGAAACTCCACAATATTCTAATATTTTCTCCTACTATTCCACTTTCTACTATTCCTCTATACTTTTTCTCTGCTTCTTGATATATTATATTCTTTGACCTCTATATAACTGGCATTTCTAGCCTATAGAATATTTCATGTTTGCAGATGTGTGGTGTATATAATTTGATATCACATTCCTTCTGTATGGTGAACTTCTAGAGGGCATGGGCTATGCTTCCTGTAAATATTTTTTGTTTCATACTACAGTACATCACTCCTTCACTTTCTGGTCAACTCCAAATCATTCTACTATATTGCCTAATGTACTTGTTAGTTGTGTAATTATTTTAAATTGCTTAACCTTTTGGAGTCTTATTTTTATCATCGGTGAAAGGGGATAATACTATACTTACTTTATCTGCCTTAAATGATGGAAAAGGAAAGATATTACAAATATTAAAGCACTGTACAAATCCTCCAATATTCCACTGGCTCTCTTATGTCATCAATGTGAATATTCCTTAATCTCAATCCATTCAGGTTTATTCATTCTGTGTCACTCTTATCTAGAGTCTTCCATAATTGTAAAACTGGGATCCAATACAATATTCTAGCAGTCCTTTCCCAATTTCTTTTGGAATCATATTAATAATAATAATTCATATAAACTACCCAAGTTATAAACTTTGTCTCTGTGACTGAAGCATCTTCTTTTTCAGTCATACTTAAATTTTAAAAGAAAACATTTTTATTTAAAATTTTAAATTTCAAATTCTTTCTTTCCTTCCCTCACTATCCTTTGCATTTTTATACAACCTCTTCTTTGTAATAGGTTATGTGTAAGGCATTTTGCACTTCTCATATTTAGCATTTGTCCATTGTCTATTATGCAATCATATAACTTGCTCCCCATTTGTACAGTGATTTTTCACTGGGAAAATATTGATATTAAAAACATGGTGGATATTTGTTTCGATGAGAAGCTTGAGATCATTAAAAGAATTGTTCAATTTCCCAAGTCAGTCCCAAGTTCATAATGTACGTATAGTACTTGACCAATAGAGAAAAGTAAATATAGATATAGATAGATAATATCCAAGATATGTATACCTGTATGCAGACATGTATATGTATACATACACAAGCAAGGGAGTTCCAGAAAAAAAAAGTCCACTTTTGTCTCATGGAGTATGCTAAAGCTTTAATTGTGTGAATCACAACAAAATTTGTCAAGTCTTCAAAAACCTGGGTAGGAGTACCAGTTCATCTTACTTATCTGCTGAAAAACTTGTATGAAGATCAAGTAGCAACAGTTAGAAGAAAACATGAAACAACTGATTGGTTGAAGTTGGAAAAGGAATATGATGAAGTTGTGTATTTGTACCTTAATTATTTAACTTGTAGGCATAGTACATCTCTGCCAGACTGGATGAAACAAAAATTGGAATAAAGTTTTCCAGGAGAAATATCAACAATCTCAAAAATGCAGATGATACTACTCTGATGGTTGAAAGTGAAAAAGAATTAAGCAACTTCTGATGAGGGATAAAGAGAAGAGTTTAAAATTGGCTTGAAGCTTAACAAAAACAAAGACACACACACAAAATCTAAGACCATGGCAGCTAGATCCCTAATGCATTGGCAAATAGAAGGAGAAAAAAATGGATACAATATCACATTTTATATTCTTGGGCTCAAAGATTACTGTAGATAGCAACAGATACTATGAAATTAAAAGACAAAATCCACCAATCTGGATTTTGAACTACATTTTTGGATTCATTTGTCTATCCAAAAAAAAAGGGGTGGGGGTAATCATATGCCCAACATGGAAAAAGGGGAGAGAAGGGAAAGCAACAACAAAGAAAATGACCAACAATAAAACATATCTGACATCTTTGTTTCTTATGCTTCTTTTGCCTCTTTAGAAGGAAAGCTGTGGCAAATCTGGACAACATACTAACAACCAGAGACATCATCTTGCCAACAAAGGTCTATATAGTCAAACAATGGTTTTTCCAGTAGTATTCTATGGTTGTGAGAGTTGGACTATAAGAAATACTACAAATTTAATGTTTTTGATATGTGGTGCTGGAGAAGATTTTTGAGAGTCTGTTGGACAGCAAGGAGATCAAATTAGTAATACTTTAAAAAAATTATTCAGGTTATTTACTAGAAGGTCAAATTCTTGAAGTTTAAATACTTTGGTCATACAACAAGAAGATGGTATCCATTGGAAAAGACTCTGATGTTAGGAAAAATTGAAAACAAAAGATGGGAACAGCAGAGGATGAGATGGATAAAGATTGTTGTAAAAGCAATGAACATGATCTTGGATAGACTTTGGGAAATAGTGAAGGATAGAAGAGCTTGATGTACTATGGTTCATGGGTTCATAAAGAGTTGGACACAACTGAATATATAACCAATCATTTGTATGTGTGTTTTGTGTGTAATGGATCATAGGGATTGCATTGTTTTTGTTTTCTTTACAATGGTAATAATATGAAGTATCAGAGTGGAGTGGACACAATGGTGAAACTGGGTTCAAGAAAATTTCTTTGATGCTTACTACTTGTGTAACCTTGAATGATCATTTATTCTCTCTTGCCTTTCATTTCTTCATCTATTAAAGAGAGAGGGTTAGTACAGATGATCTCTTAAGTTTCCTACCAGATACCCTGGTAGGAAACTTAAGAGATCATCTGTACTAATGAACCTGTGGTCTTCAAGTAGAAAGTTCTTAGGAGACAATGCTGACTTAGCCACTCATTAGCTAATGGGAAAGTCAATCTCCATTATGATGTTCCAAGTTTTTAATTTGCAAAATAAGGGTTAGATTTGGTAATTCATCTTCAAGTATGCATGATTCTTTTATTCTAAGCAATTCATCTAGTATTATTAAAGAAGTCAGAGACAGAATCAAATCAGATTTCTTAATTGTAATGTCTTGAGTGAATGACATTGCATTAAAAAGTGTGAAAACAAAAGTCCACCAGTCTGTTTTTTGAATTCCATTTTCTGGTTCAATTGTCTTTTAAAGAAAAGAAAGAAGGAAAAAAAAAACAATCATGTGTCCCAAATGGAGAAAGAGGAAGAAAGGGAAAGCAGTAACAAAGAAAAAGACTAACAAAGGAAACACATCTGACATCTTTGCTTTTTACATGTCTGTTGTCCCATTGAACCCTTTATTCTTGAGATGTTACTCTATTGATGTGTGAATGGATAACACTATTATTTCTTGTTTGAGGAACATTTGTAACTCAGATATTTCTTGTCACTGTAGCTCCCTCAAACTTAAAATGAATTTTTAAAAATCTGTATTATCACAAAAGGGACTGGACAAAGTTCTGGAGAAAGGTTTCTATTACTCAACTCAAGAAACAAATTTTAAAAAAAAGCATTCTCAGAAAATCCATCTATTGTGCATTTCTTGTTAAGGACATCTTATGCTTCCCTAAGATCATCTTTGTAATCTCATCTCAAGGTTAAAATGATTGCACTACCAGCTTGCTGTCATTTGACAATAGTTACTGCTTTTAGCATGGGGGATTTTTGTGTCACTTTAAGAATTGCTGAATTGTTTAGGTGGAAGGGTTACCCTAAAAAGCAGAAGCTGAGATTGACACTAGAATGGTGCACAGAGTGTTGGAATCATGTGATTTTGAAACTTGTCTTTCAACTTTCAAAGGGATTCAAGTTAACTTTAGATCAGCTTTCTCCTTATCCTCCTGGGCAGCAAGTAGAGACTTTAATATTTTCAGAGATCCATGGTTTATTTCATCATGGTAGGTAGCAATAATGATAGCAATAGTAGTGGGATATGATTTTAGTTGGTAGTTGGAGTCCCCACTGATAAAGAAGAAACATTTCCATCAACACAATTCATTACCTCCTATAGCTCCCTGACACTACTATTAGTAATTCAACCATTACCAAAATAGTCCCATGGATACTAATATCACTATAATTCATAATGATACTAATTCAAGAACTTCTGTCACTGTGTATGATTCTATTATTGCAAAACTACCACCAGCACTAATAATAGGATGACAGCTACAACTATATTGCTACTACTATTTATTACTAGTATTATGACTACTTATTACAAGTACAACTATACTGCTACTATTACTTATTACTACATCATTGGGACCACTGCTATCACTGCTGCTGCTGTTTTACTAACAGTAATGAACACTTAAACATATTTCTCCATTTTAAAAAAATGTATTAACTTTAAATCAGAACTTAACGAACACCAAATCAACTGAGCATTTCCATATATGAAGTAAAATAAGAAAATAAAATTATATCTAAAAGTTCAAATTCTATTCTATGAAGCTTCTTTTTCCTTTTAAGTGTACAATAATTTCAATTTATAGTTATAAAAGCTGTTTAGCTTATCTGTACCTCCTTCTTTCTTTTGTGCATGAAAATTGTGCTTTCCTGATTCTTTTCTTTTTCAGGGAGTCTGAGAAAGGAAGATGGTCAACTCTATTTCTATCCCTCTTCTCTTGCACAGTGAAAAATAAATACATGCACAGATAAATAAAACAAATGTTTATTTTGGATATGTCCAAATATGTATGTTTCAGTCTATACCTTAAGTTTTTTATTTTTCTGTCAGGAGATAAATAGTATGCTTCTTCATCTGTCCTCTGGAACCATGATTGGTCACTACATTGAACGCAGTTCTTAAATCTTTCAAAGTTTTCCTTTGCAATATTATTATTATAAAATTTTCTCTCTTTTGCTCATTTCATTCCATATCAATTTATACAAGCCTTCTGGGTTTTTTTTTTCATGTAAAACTACTCATATCTGATTCCTTATAACATAATAATATTCTTTTATGTTTACATTGCACAATTTATATAGAATTTCACAATTGACTGGCACCCTCTTAATATCTAGTTTTTTGCTATAACAAATAGAGTAGTTGTAAGTACTCTTGTATATATAGATCCCTTCTCTCTTTCTTTGATCTCCTTGGATTATACATGTAGTAGTGAGATCACCTACCACATCACAGGATAAGCACACATTAGTGAACTGGAGGGACACAGTTCAAAATTGCCATGCAAAAGGATTAAATTAATACACAGATCACCAACAGTGCATTAGCATGTCTGTTTTCTTGCATTTCCTATTTTAATATTTTTCTTTTCCTGTCATACTTGCCAGTCTGATGGGTTTGAGGTAGAACTTTGGAGTCTTTATATTTACATGTTTCTGTTAGTGAGGCAGCTAGGTGGCACAGTGGAGAAACTGTCAGGCCTGACTCCAGGATGGTCAACTTCCCAAGTTCAAATCTTACCTCAGACACTTACCAACTATGTTAATCCAGGCAAGTGACTTAATTCTGTTTGTCTCAGTTTGTCATCTGGAAAATAAGGTGAAAAAGGAAAGGGAAAACCCCTCCAGTATCTTTGCCAAGAAAACTCTATATGGGGTCAGAGACTCATACAACTGAAAACAAGTAAATAATAAAAAAAATTATTAGCAACTTTATGATTTTTAAAACATTTTCAACAATCTTTGATTAGAATCACAGAATATGCATATTGGAATTCAATTCATATATCAACTAATATGATTTTCATGCCGGGAAAAAACGATTCTTCTCAATAGAACCCTTAATAAGTAATTATCTAGTCTATAATTCAATATTTCCAGTGATGGTCAGCTCATGCTATTTCATTTGATGCACCTAACAACTCTCTGAATTAAAGTGCAGGTATTATTATTATTATTATTAGATTGGAAGCTCTTTAAAGTCAGAGTTGTCTATGTTCCAGTCAAACTGGACTAATTTGTGTTTTCTAATCAATTTTGCCACTTTCAGCCCCTATACCTTCTCTACTCTTTGAAATTCTCTTCCTCCTACTGGTAACCATTTGAAAACTTATTCTTCTTTTATAATCTCAAATGCCAACTTTCCCATGATACCACCAACTAGAAGCATTTTTACATCACTCATGATTCTTATAGCACTTTTATTATTTATATTATGTAACATTATTGGCTATACATATATATTATAAATAAATGACACACTTTTCCTTGGAGAACATTTATTTATTTATCTGTCTTGAGGCAGTTTAGTGTCATAATGGATAAAACATTAAACTTGGAATCAAGAAGACTTTAGTTTGATTTTTACCTCAGACAGTTAATAGTTGTGTAACCCTAGACAAGTCACTTAATATCTTTCAATCTCAATTTCCTCATTTATAAAATAGAGAAAATAATAGCATCTACTTCTCACAGAAATGTTGTAAGGGTCAAATTAGATGATATATTTAATGTGCTTCACAAACCTTATAATTACCAGATAAGTTTTAGGTATTATTGTCATTGTTGTTGTTATTATCTCTCTCTAACCCTATAACTTACCATTACATCTCCCATCAGTGTGAAGTCTTTGAGGGTTAGAGACTATCTCAGTTTTTGTAGTAGTAGTCTCAGCACAGTTCTTTGCACATAGAAGGTGCTTTAATGTCCTGGATGAATAAGGTTTTGCATGTCCAAGCTAAAAAGGACCTTAAAAATAATTCAATCCAGTCCACTAATTTCAGAGATTAGAAAACTGAGGACTGGAGTGACAGAGAATGGGGGGGATGGGGAAAGTGTTGTGGAAGGAAGCAAAGGTCACAAAGAGAGAGAGGGATAGGCAGAAAAAGAGAGATATACAGCCACACACACATACATTCTCTCTCTCTCTCTCTCTCTCTCTCTCTCTCTCTCTCTCTCTCTCTCTCTCTGTCACACACACACACACACACACACACACATACACACACATACTGTCTTTCTTAAAGTTATACAATGATGTACAGTCTCATCAGAATTTTGGCTTCTTAACTCCCAGGTTTGTTCTAGCACACCTTATAGGTATTTATGAAGCTCTCTCATCTTTCTCAAAATCATAGAATGGTGGAAAATGGAGCTGGATTTAGCTTTATAAATAATCTAATTCTAAAAAAATAAGGAAATGAAGGTTCATAGAAGAAAAGTTACTCCTTCCAAGGTTTACAGAGTACAGTGGTTGAATCCAGGTCTTTCAAATACAATATTTCAGGGGTTTGACCATTTAAAATACCAATGTTGATTTCTCAGGAATTGCATTCTCATAGCTTATGCTCTCTGGTGCAGATGTGCTAATATGTTTTCCTGTTAGATACCCCACTTGGGGAAGTGGTTTGTCATCTAGTAGACAAAGCAAGCCCAAAGTCCAAACATTTCTCTCTGAGGGATTAGGGATATTTCCTTACTAAGTTTCCAGTTTTGACAGGTTCCAACGAGAGCTCTGTCATAACTAGAGTCTGCCTTCATCCATTCAATGCCCTTGGAGAAATTCCCTTCATGTCTGTGTTAAATATTTTTCTGTGTTTGAGCTGAATCAGCGGTTTACAACCTCCTGGCAAACTCAATCATATCTGAAAATGAGGTTTTAAAAGAACAAGTACCGGGAAACAGTAAACTTATTCAGTGGCAAAATTAATTGACTCTTAGATTCATAGAATTATAGGATCACAGAGTTGGAAGAAACCTTAAAGGTTACCTAATGCCGCACCTTTATTCAATAGATGAGGAAACTAAGGCTCAGCAACATCCAGCATCCTGGACAAAGTCTCATGATAAAGCATTGTCAGTGCTTGCACTATATCCCAAAGTCCTAGCTTCTAGTCAGGTTTTCAGTGAAAGTATACAGAGAACAAAATATGGAGTGTCTGTCCTTTCATCCAAGTCCTACCTTAATGGCTCACTGTGGCATAAAGATAGCCCTGATGTCTCATAGACTATGCCAGGAGAGTAAATGCTCTTTTAGGGTCTACAAAGCATGAAAGGCTTAGATAAAGCCTAATGGTACAATATCATTACTGAAATGCGAAATGCTCCTGACCAGAAGGCTTATAGTTGATGAATCATTGCTTATGAAGACTTATTGCTTTTTAAAAAATGATTGATTTTTATATAACCTAAATGTTTTTCTTTGTCACTCTCTCCTTCCAGAGAAACATTCCATTTAATAAATAGTTTTTTTAAAGAAAAAAAATCAGCAAAACCAATTAATAATTCAAAAAAATCTAAACATATATGCAATCTTCTACACTCATGTATTCTTTGTCTCTACAAAAGAGTAGGAGAAGATGCCATAGATTCTTTTTCTGTAATGTTTAGAATGGGTTCAATCTTCATTGATAGGGAAGTGAACACACTGGAGAAATCACATATCCTTGCATTAATCAGTTAATCAAGTATTAATTAGCACTGATTAAACACCTCCTAAAAACTAAATACTCTCCTAAATCCTAGGGATATAAATACAAAAATAAAATCATCCCTTTTCCCAAAAACATTACTTTATATTGAAACAAACATTAAATAAATATATGTACAGAAAAAATATATATATAAAGAAAAAATACAGAGTAGTTAGGGAGGAAGGATGCTAACATTAAAGGAAACAGGAAAGCTTTATGTAGAAGTTTATTGCTTTCACAATCCAATATGAACTTCTCTGTTTAGCTTTTTAAGATCTTTAAACCCTGATCTCTACACATTTTCCCACTCTTATTTTGCATTATTCCCCTTGTAGTACTTTGAATTGCCTCCAAATCAGAACACACAGAAATACATTGCCAAATTTTTTCCATGCCTGGAATGGATTTTCTCTTTACCTCCAACTCATAGAGAACATTAAGTAGACAATAGGAGGGGCAGCTAGATGACACCAGCCCTGAAGTCAGGAGAACCTGAGTTCAAATCTGATCTCAGATACTTAACACTTCCTAGTTATGTGACCTTGGGCAAGTCACTTAACACCAATTGCCTCAAGAAAAAAAAAAGTAGACAATAGGAAGTATTTTTACATAGAATACCAGAACTTGATGGGACTTCATCAAGGAACTGAAGGTAGCCCCTTATTGTGCTCTGCCTTGCTCAGCCTATATCTGAAATAATTATCTAGTTCTAGATATTACATTTTAGAAAATAACACTAACAAGTTATTGCATATCCAAACATTATTGCATATAATAATCAGTTGAAAGACAGGATAGATTTATCCTGAAAAAAAAAAAAAAAGAAAACTAAGGGATGATATGAAAGCTGCCTTCAAATATTTGAATGATTGTCAGACTCTCATAAAAGAAAGGCTAGACATATGCTATTTGTCCCCAGAGAGCAGACCCAGGAACAATGGATAAAAGTTGCAAATAGGCAGTTTTAAGTTTCATTAAGTAAGGAGAAATATTTTTATATTTTATGTTATTATTTTATATATTCTGTTCTATTTATTTATTATTATATTATATATAATTAATTATTAATATGATATAGTTATATTGCATCCAAGGAATGAGCTTCCTTGAAAAGTAAACGATGATTTCTCTCACTAGTTTTCAAATGAAGTAGGGGTGATCACTTGTTGGGCAAGTTGTAGAATGAACTCTTGGTTCATTCATAGGTAAGGCCAGAAGGACTTCCAAGTTGCTTTTAGACACTAAGATGCTTTAATAGCTTTGAAGTTTACTTGTTTTCATGGTGGTTCTTGAAATTTTTTTGAATTTACTTCTTTTTTGGTGTATCTTTTCTGGCATAAGAGGAGACCTGAAGTTGTGGATAGGGATGATCATTTAACCAAATACTTGAAGGGTTCTGAACTGAAAAAGGAATTTGATTTGTTTTGTGTTTTCCAGAGTGAGTAAACTACAGAGAGTCAGAAAACTTACAAAGAGACAGACTCTTGAGTTAATAAAAGAAGGCTTTGTTGTCAATTAGAATTGTTCTCAAGTAAAATGGGCTGCCTTGTCAAATAATAGGTTTTTCATCATTGGATAGCACAAAATCACATAATCTAGAAATTGTAATCAAGCTCAGAGTTCACCAGATCCTGGTCAGGTTGCCTAATATTCAAAATTTCCTCAAGTGGTAGTCTACATTTTGGTTGAAGAGCATTAATATGGGGTAGCCTAATACTCTCCCCCCAAAGCAGTTCAATGTACTTTTTCATAATTCTAATTATTAGAAAGATTTTTCTCTAACTTAAAAGCAACTCTCTAATTTCTACACACTTAATTTAGTTCTGCCTTCTGGAGCCAAGAAAAAATGTTTAATATCTCTTCTAAAAAATGTTAGCCCCTTGAAAATAGAAGTTATCTTATTTTTATATTTCTATCAGCATCTGGAACAATACAGATGGTTCATAAATGTCTGTTTTTAAAAATTATTTATTGATTTCACATAACAATTATTTAAATATTTGAAAAGTTCTCAGGTCCTTCCTTAATTTTCTTCGTTCAAAATCTACAATTATTTTTTCAAAAAATTAATATTCATATATCACTATCTTAATTATTTTGGTCATTCATTTGGCTTCTTTAATGTTCCAGTGGAGATATTCAAACAAATAGTAAATGACTATCAACCAATTAATCAAAAATATTTATTAAATACCTAACCCGAGATAGACACTGTTCTCAGTGCTTGGAATATAGAGATAAAACTCAAGCGTTCTCCATATTCTAGAGACAATCAGAGGTGGAGCATTGTATATATACATAAATATAAGCAAAATAAGCATAGGGTCAATTTTTAATAGAAGAGAGCACTAGAAAACTGGGGCACTACTTTCCCTGGGAACAGCTAAATGGTATAATGGATAGAGTGGCAAACCTGGTATAAAGAAGATCTGAGTTCAAATTTGGCCTCAGACACTTACTAGTTGTTATCCTGAGCAAATCTCTTAACCCCCTTTCTCTTAATTTCCTCATCTGTAAAATAACTTTGAGAAGGAAATGGCAAACCACTCCATTATCTCTGGCAAGAAAACCCCAAATGGGTCATAAATAGTTGGAAATGCGTGAATAGTAACTTTTCTTTGCAATTACAAGAGGGAATTTGCATATCAGATAGTTAGAGTTAAACTATAAGATTTAAAAAGTCCCCTCAATTGGAGACAATATACTATGGAATGTTACAGGACTTACCATCTTTGTAACCTTGGATAATTGGCTTAACCTCTCACACACTCAGTTTCCTCATTTTTCAAATGAAATGATTTGACAACAAAGCTTATAAAATTTCTTCTAGCTCTAAATCCACGATTCTATAAAATACCATTGTTTCTTTGTGACTTCTAGCCCCTTGTCTCAAAAGGTAATAACCATCTAACCCAACCAATTCATAATATAGATGAGGAAACTGAGCCCTATACACAATGAATTGCCCAAGATTGTAGAAATCAGACCCAAGCTTAAATCTTCAAAATAAAAAAAAGTCTAACCTTATTTTCATCATATTGGTATTCTATATTTCTTCTAATTAGTAGAAATAATAGCAGTTCTCAAAACTGTTTTAGATAAAAATCTACAAAAATCTTTTTCTCACTTGGTGTTTTTACTAATGAGAAGAGAGGAAAAATGGTAAAGTCTGGGAAAGTGCCATTTTTAAAATAACAAGTTCTGCCTAGAATTCCTACGTACCAAATTCTTTGATACTAATGAATGAAGGAAACATAATTTATTAAGGGCTTACTGTATATTGAACAGTGTGCAACACTGATGATATGAACAGAAAAGCAACATGGTACTTGTTCTTAAGAAGCTAATATTGTGACAATCCCTAGCAGAGATTTCAACTGCTTTCCAAATGAAAAGGCCCAGGGTGTCCTTAGGAAATAAAAGCAAGGCAGATGATAATGCTTCTTCTTTAATATAATTTCATTAACAAAATCATATTTGTTTTTGATGATGGAATTTTGGACTGTGACAAGGTCTTTGGTGACATGTGCTTTATTTTCCTAGTTTCAGTAGCTGGAGTCGCTGAGGAAGCAGGGGCTGCCATATAGTATGTAGTTCAGGCTGTTTACCTGAACCATTGGGTAGGGGATTAGGCCAGAAACAATACCAATAGTCCAGGAGTTTCTTATCCATTGGTGGCAATGGGTAAGCACTCTGGGTTGATGAAGATGAGAGGTCACCTCTTCACAAAGCATGTTCCTCAAATAAAGGAGCTATTCCTTGTGGAGAAGGACAAGTATCTTTGAAGCCATCAAAAGGTAGATGATGTTATAATCCTCTTGAGCTCTGCAATCTGGACTATCTCTATTAAGGTCTGAAAGGTAGTAGAGGTTAAGGTAGGAAAAATGTTTTGAACTGACTTTCACATTTCACTCTTGTCTGTCCTTCTGTGGTATCCTGCTATTTCAGCCAACCTGCCTTGCCCACTCTGACTATGGCAGTACATTGGGGCAATGGTGGGGATTATAATCCCCATCATTTAAAAAAATAACATCTTCAGCCGGTATGTTGGGCACAAATAAACTGAAGAATTCATCCCTGAGGGCAGAGAGAAGGCACTGGTAGAGATCAGTCTGGCTCTGTGGTCCCATCCATTAGGGAGGTCATCCAGTGAGAAATCCAAGTTATGGCAAACCCTGAGATCCACCTTCTATCGGGGTCTTGGAAGCAGCCTCACCTTGCCATGGCCTGTCAGAAATCTCAGTCATGTCCCTAAAATTAAAATTTCTCTAGAAAAATTACTTATGTGCCATCTCACAACTGCTGCCTTCCTTTGAATTACTCTGCCATGTCACTCTGCCTCAGGGTGCTTTTCCCCTTACCTTTCCCCCATGCCAAGTGGTATCTCACAACACCACCATTTCTGGTAGTGTCTCTCCTGATCCTACTTCTTCTTCTTGTAGCCAGGTAATTCTTTTGGGGTGCCAGGTCCCTTTCAGGATTTAGCCTACCAACTAAAGGCATTCCCCAACCTCAAGGGTATTTCCTTTCCCCTTGTAAATGGCAAGTTCCACAGGGAACTTGTCTTTTACATCATTAATTATTAAAACTCTTTCCTATGCTTTAACAGTACATTTCATATTTAAAATTCCTGTTGTCTATAGTATTCAACCATTTTGTCTGTAACCCATTCCCCCAAATAAATCCATCTTTTGCTAAAGAGAATGACCTTTGTGAATTCTTCACATGATCAGACCCCAACGTTTAGTGCCCACCATCATCTGGTGTCTGCATCAGCCACATCATTTAGGAGCAATACAATGAGAACCCCCATTGTTATCTTCCAAACAATATTACAGCATTACTGAGGATTTAATCTCAATTTTTATATGAAAATATGTAAAAGAAAAATCATTCATTAAGTGTCTACCATGTTCCAAGGATTGTGCTTAATGCTACTGATACAAAAAATAAAGCAAAATGAAATAAAATAATCTATGCTCTCAAAGAATTTATATTCTATAGGGAAGACAACAGATACAAAGTATATGTAAAATAAACACAATGTAATGGGGGAGGGCTTAGTCAGTACATGATGTGGAATAGAGTTGATAAGAAAAAGACTCATATAGAAGATATCACTTGAAAAGAGTTTTGTAGGAAATGAGGGATTCTAAGAAGATGGAGGTGAAGTAGAAGTTCATTCTAAGAATGACTGACTAGCAGCATAAAGTCAAGAAGATAAGAGATGAAGTGCCTGTTTGAGGAATCATAAGTGTGTTGCATGTATCATTACCTGGATTTCATGAAGGAGAAAATTCAGAGGGAAATAATTTACCTATCTTTAAACAACTAATTGTTGGAGTCATATTTGCTCTAATCATTGAGAGTAACTAGAGAAATCAAAGAATCTTTACATTATCTCTGACTATATAAATCGATCCCATTTCAGTTCTAGTAATATTAAGCATTACTATTTCCTCTTTGTCTTCTCACTCATCCATCATTTCTGAAATTCCCGGAAGGATAAAGCAAAAAATAAAAGTAATGAGCCATTAAAGAGAAAAGTCTTCTGCTAGCTAGCATTCCCCTCCCCCCATTCTCTCTCTCTGTTTTTGTCTTTGTCTCTGCCTCTCTCCCTGTCCCTGTCCCTCTCCTCCTTTCTCTCTCTCTCTCTCTCTCTTTCTCTCTCTCTCTCTCTCTTTCTCTCTTTCTCTCTCAGTCTCTCTGTCGCTGTCTCTCTTTCCCCCTTTACCTTTGTTTTTTTTTTCTTTCACAAAGAGGTTCTTCTCAACTTTTTATTATATTTGTTTTAATCTGATAATCACAGTTAGGCCCACTACACTTCTAGGGAAAACAAACAAACAAACAAACAAAAAAACCCAGTTGTTTCATAGATGTCTAGTGTTGCTCAGAGCAATCATCATTAAGCAACATTTAAATTAGATGTTAGGTACCTAAAGGACAGAAAGAATAGAATTCTGCACCTGAAGTCAGGAAGACTCTTCAGGAGTTTAAATATGAACTTAGATACTTTCTAGATGTGTGACACTGGGCAAGTCATTTACTCCTGTTTTCCTCAGTTTCTTCATGTGTAAAATGAGCTGGAAAAGGAAATAGCAAATCACCCCAACATCTTTACTAATAAAAACCCCAAATGGGATCACAAGAGTTGGTCACAACTGAAAAATGACTGAAAAAACAACAGATAACATGAGCACCCTATGATTTTGTAGGAATCTAGAGTGTAATAAGCCATGAGATATAAACTATAAACTTAGTCCAATAGGAAGATGCACACAGAGTAAGGAAGACCTGAGTTCAAATCCAGCCTTAGACATTTACTAGCTATTTCATCCTGAGCAAGTCGTTTAACTCTGTCTGCCTCAGTTTCCTCAACTGTGAGATGGGAATAATAATAGCACCTACCTCCCAGAATTCTCATGAGGATTAAGAGATGATATTTGTAAAGTATCTGGCACATTAAAGTTACTTAATAATGGTTTTCTTCCTTTTTTCTTAGAAGTGGACTAGTACAATATCTTTATTTTACAGAAGAAGAAACTGAGGACCAGAGAGAAAAGTCATTTGCCTGAAAGCACACAACAAATCAGTTCTTCTAACTCTCAGTCCAGGATTGATTTAACTACACCACACGTGTCTGAGGGGAGTGGACCAATTTGTACCTGAGGGGAATGTTCCATGTTCAATGTACAAGCCCACTGTCCTTGTAACATGATTAATGTTCGCCCCCAGGCTCATAATGCCCATTCCAACTGTCAAAGCTTAAGGACACAAATCAGGAAAAATATAGCAACAAATCATTCCTCTAAATAAAAAGGTCAACTAGTATTAAATTAGTTCATTTACAGAACTCATTGAAATTAGCAGTGTATTCTTAAATTGCTTCTTGATTGAGGACATTTGCCTCATTAATCCTAAACAACCTCAGAAAACCATTAAAGTCTAAGAGAATAATAGCTAAGGGAACAAGATGCATGACATACCACACCATAGGAGCCGCATGGTGTTCTAGAAAACTGAGCACACTTCAGTGGTCAGCTGAGGGGTAAGCTGGAGTTGCTACCATTAGGATTGAGGAGGACAGTGCATTTGCGCTCTTTCTTGGGCATAAAGAGGCAGGGAACATGCCCATTTTGCTACTAATATCCTTATTGGAAGGGAAATTGACCAAAAAGGGAAGGAATTTGAAAATTCTGTGATTGCTGTTCAGTCATGTCTAACTTTTCATGACAGCTTTTGGGTTTTTTTGGAAAAGATCCTGAAGTGATTTGCCATTTTCTTTTCTAGTTCATTTTACAAATAAGGAAATTGAGGTAAATAGGGGTAAAGCCTTTCTGACTCTATACCCTCAATTTAAACTACTGTGCCATCCAACTGCCCAGCTCCTCTCACTCTTTAGGGTTACTCTGAGAAACAGAAAGGAATATCTCCCTTTGAGTGCATCTGTTGAACTGAATTGAGATGTCCTGAGACTTTACAGTGAAAAGATAATAATCTTTCAAATACAATGCATCCTTTAAAAGTACCATTCAGTGTAACTTCTTCCAAGCTTTCACTTCTCCATACAGGTGATTCCAACTTTTCCTTTTGAACTACACATGTACAATAGAATTTCCTTTGAATTTGTGATCATAGAGGACAGATAGGTTGTAATATTCTCTTCTCTAAAATACAATGTTCTCTGTGATCAGGTTTCTTGGGGGGCTTCTGGGAGCAGCCTTCATTTCAGTTCTGTGTAATCACCCCAAATACAGCCAGGGATTAAAGTCCAAATCCTTTATTGTCTCCTTCAAAATAGACCAGTTAGCTTTCTTAGAGGCCTATCTCTCTCCTTGGTTCCGAGAGCTCTTGCCTCTAGTCCTTTCTCTCTTCCATCTTCTGCCTCTAGCTCCCTCCGAATGTCTCCAGCCAGCACAAAGGTGGAAAATGAAATGAATCTGTCTCTGCCTCCAAGAGTGGGCTTGTGCTTTAGTGGGCTTGTCCTTTAGTGGGCTCCTCCTTATGCATGCTCTCTTAAAGGTGTGAATCTTGTGGAACTCTAACAAGTACAAAGTACATTAGTAACTGTTAAGTACCATGCTAAATTAGATAATTATTGTCTCTATCAATTCCAGTGACTTAGCATCTTGTAAGAATCCTAACAATAGGTATTATTAAAAATAATGAAGATGATGATGCTAAAGAAGACAGACAGAGAGATAGAATGCATTTTTTTTTCCTGAGGCAATTGGGGTTAAGTGACTTGCCCAGGATCACACAGCTGGGAAGTGTTAAGTTTCTGAGACCAGATTTGAACTCAGGTCCTCCTGACTTTAGGGCTGGTAACTGCCCCCATAGATAGATAGATAGAACCATTATTACATGTGAGCCAATGACTGGGCTAAGTTCTGAGAATGCAATGAAAGCAAGCAAGAGAAAATATATCCACAAGAAATTAATATTCTAAAGGATGTAGACAGCACATAAAAAGAAACTGAAATAGGACAATTTCCTGGGAAAGGGAAAAAGGTATTAATGTTGGGGTAAAGGAACAAATCCACCTGAGAGGAAGAGGAAGATTCTGAAGTTCGTCTACTCATGAGTGAGCTGAAACATGACTAGAAATCTTCCTAAAATGGTAATCCTGGAGTGGTTTCAAACTGCCTAATTTTGAGATGAAGAAACTGAAGCCTAAATGGAAAATGAGTTACCAAAATCAATGGTGAATATCCTTCTTAGCATGGTGGAAAAGAAGCACCACCCATAGGTAAAGGACTTCAAGTTCAGCTGACATTTACTAATGGTGTGAGCCTGGGGAAGTTGCTACCCTCCCTGTATCTTAATGTCCTCACCTGTAATGTGAGAAAAGTCATACTAGAGGATCTCTGAGGTACTTTCCAGATCTAAATGTGCAATCTTAATCTTCAGATAGCCTTCATTCTGTACAATGCTCAGGTACATACATGATGTTGGGCATTAGAGTTTTCAGTGTTTTGATGATAATAAATATGCCATTCAATTAAAAATCCTATGAGGCCTGGGACCATTTCTAATTCAAATGATGCATATCTCCTCAATTTTCACATGTCCTTGTCTATGCCTATCCTGCAATTAACAGTTAATAATTGTCCATTTTATTACATTGGATTGTATTGGAGTGCTTTATGTTGAAAAGTGTTGGAACACATCCCAAAAGATACAGAGAAATCATTTTACAGGGCCTATGAGAATGAATAACCAAGCCAGCCATCTAGAATAAAATCAGAGAAAGTTAGAGTTGGAAAGGTCTTTAAAATAATCTAGTTCAATCCTTTCATTTTACATAATAATGATATTTATATATCATTTTAAATTTTATAAAATGTATTTTTCTATCTTAAAAACTTTATTTTTAATAGAATTTTAATTTTCCAAATACATGCAAAGATAGTTTTCAACATTCATCTTTGCAAAACTTTGTATTCTAAATTTCTTTCCTTCTCCTTTCCTTTCTCTTCTCCTCAAGACAGCAAGCAATCTGATATAGATTAAATATGTGCAATTATTCTAAACGTTTTCATATTCATTATTACAAAATGTATTACAAATAATACATTGGATCCTCACAACACTGGAAATTGGGTGCTCTTATTATGCACATTTTAAAGGTGAGGAAATGGAGGAAATACAAGATTAAATGATTTTCCTAGGGATCATTGTGATCCTAGGATTATCATTGTGATCACAATGATAATAAGTGTCCAAGGCTAAATTTAAACTCTTTGTCTTCCTGACTCCATATCTAATACTCTACCTCCTATTCCACATCTCTGTGCATGGAATATGATGAGGAAATGGTAGTATAGAAAAAGAAATCCATATAGCTAGTGACAAAGGCTCCTTCAGAAACCGTGTGTGTGTGTGTGTGTGAACATGCACATGTATGTGACAGAGACACAGAGAGACAGAAAGAGAAAGAGACAGAGACAGAGAGAGAAAGAGAGAGAAAAGAGACAGAGACACAGAAAGAGGCATAGAGGCAGATATAGAATAGACAGAAAAAGATAGTGAGAGAGAGAAGACAGGGACAGAAATAGAGACTGAGACAGCATCAAACAAAAAGAGGCAGAGAGAAGTAAATAAAAATTTCTAGTTAACAAGAATTTATTTCCATATATGGCACTATGCTAAATGCCATATTTACAAAGAAAGGCAGAAACAGTCTGGGCTCTCAAGGAGCTCACATTCTATTGAGGAACAATCACAGACAGATAAGAGATTAAACATGAAGTAATTCGTAGAATTATTTTAAAAATCCCATTTAAAAATAGGGTTTCCTTTATTTGAAATTTGAAATTTGAGTGTGTGGACTAGAATTAAAATTCACAATGAGGGACATGTTAATTCTGTTGTCCTGAGAGCTGGATTGTCACAGTTATGTATGGCATATGCCTACATTTTAAAGACACTGAAGAAAAATGGAGTCTATTGAGAGGAAGGGGGTGCCTCAAGACCAAGTCAAAGGAAAATTTGTTGAAGAAATTGGGCATCTTTAGTTTGAAGAAGAAAAAATTTGTGAAGAATATGATCACTATCTTCAGAAATCTGAAGGGTTGTCATGTCCTAGAATGATTATACTTGTTCTACTTGGTCTTCTAGAATGGAAATTACATCAAGGCAGATTTTGGCTAAATATAAGAAAATAATTTCCTAAATTTGAGATTTTCAAAAGTGAAATGATTAACCGAAGGAGCTAATAGATTCTTCTTTATTCATCAGCTTCACTTAGAAAAATTATTTTTAATCTGTGGTCCATGACCTTTTTTTTAAACAACAAAACTATCAAATTTATAAATATTTCAATATGTTTGTTTACTTTGTGTTTCATTTAATGAATTTAAAAAATTAAACATTAAAAACAAAAAACATTAAAAATTGCCAATGGAATCAATGGGACAAAAACTCTAAGGGCCCTTAAATTATAAATTGAATGATCACTTGTTATAAATATTACAAAAGTAATTCCTCCTTCACATAGAAATTAGATAAGTTGGATTCTGAAAGCCTTCCCAACTCTGAGAGTGAATCTTTGACAAGCCAACTGCTGCAGCTCCAACCTTCTGGTCTGTTGCCTTCCCACAGGAAGCAATTTTCAGGTTGTAGCCACTCCCACTTCCCACCCCATACTTCAAATAACCTAATAATTATCAATCCTCTTTAAAAAAACAAATACTATATTCCTCAGACTGAGCAGCCACCTACTTCTTCAGACATGTCTCGAAATGATTTTTAGAGTTCAGAGAATCAAACCTCCTCAATGAATATTCTTGTCAACACTTAGGTTATAGTAGATTGAGATTGCAGTTCTATTATGTTTGACTCTTCATGATCCCATTTGAGGTTTTTCTTGGCAGAGAAACTGGAATGGTTTGCCATTTCTTTCTCCAGTCAACTTCACAGGTGAGAAATAGAGACAAAGAGGTTTAAATACAGTCTCATAATTAATAAGTATCTGAGGGCAGATTTGAACTCAGAAAGATGAATCTCCCTAATTCCAGCCCCTGTGCTGTATCCTCTATAGCACTTCGTTGCACTGCAACCTGTGAAGACAATTCTAAAAATGCTCTTCAGACAGTTTTAATGAATGGAAACATTAATTGAAATAACTGGAAATATTGGCACAATTATTAGATAAAATGCAAAGTTGTCATTTTTAAAGGATCTTAAAATAAAACTTTCATCTGAAGTCATCTCCATACAAATAACAACAGCAGCATTTATACATGGTTTACTATGTGCATATGAACAACCCTGGAAGGTAGAGGTTAGAAAAAGCTACGTTTTATAGATTAAAAAAAAACAAAAACCTAAGGAGGTAAATAGAGGTTTAAGTGACTTGATTGTCTGCCAAAACCAGTATCTGAGGGCAATTTTTTTTGTTTAATAATATTTTATTTTTTCCCAATTATATGTAGATAGTTTTCAACATTTACTTTTGTAAGATTTTGAATTCCAAGTTTTTATCCTCTCTCTTTCTTTCCCATTCCCCATTATATAAAGCAATGTGAAAGAGGTTATATATGTACAATCTTATAAAAAATATTTCTACATTAGTCATGCTATGAAAGAAGAATCAGGTGAAAAAAAAGGAAAAGCCATGAGAAGAGAAAATTAAAAAACAAAAACAAAAATGAAAATAATATGCTTTCATATGCATTCAGACTCCAAAATTATTTTTCTGGATGTGGATAGTATTTTCCATAAAGTGTTTTGGTGATTGTCTTGGATCATTGTATTGCTGAGAAGAGTTAATTCTATCACAGATGATCATCATAAGATGTTGCTGTTACTACGTACAATGTTCTCTTGATTCTGCTCATTTTACTCATTATCAATTCATAGAAATACAGGTTTTTCTGGAATCTACCTGCTCATCATTTCTTATAGAATAATAGTATTCTATTATATTCCTGTACCAGAACTTGGTCAGCCATTCCCCAGTTGCTAGATATCTCCACAATTTCCATTTTTTACTACCACAAAAAGAGGTGCTATAAATATTTTTATACACATGAGTCCTTTCCTTGTTTTTTAATGATCTCTTTGGGATATATACCAAGTTAGTGATATTTCTGGATCAAAGAGTATGCACAGTTTGATTGCCTTTTGGACATAGTTTCAAATTGTTCTCCAAAATGGCTAATCAACAGTGATTTAGAGCATTTTTTTCATTTTATAGGTAATTTAATTTCTTCATCTGAAAACTTCCTGTTCATAATAGTCAATAAATTTTTGACTATTTAACAATTGCTCTTCTCACAAATTTGACTCACTTCTTTATGTTTTGGAGAAATGAGGCCTTTATAAGAAACACTGCATATAAAAAATCGATTACCATCTTTCTGCTTTCCTTATAATCTTGGTTTATTGCTTATGCAAAAAAATATCCATTTTACATTGCACAAAGTTCTCTTTCTCCTTTTTGATCATAAATTCTTCCCTTCTTCATAAATCTGACAGGTAAACTGTCCCTTGCTCTCCTAATTTTTCCATTATGTCTAAATCATGTATCCATGTATCCATCTTATTTTGCTACATTTGAAAGATGTTGATCTAGGTCTAGTTTCTACCATTGCTATTTTTCAGTTTTCCCAACAGTTTTTGTCAAATAGTGAGTTCTTATGCCAGAAGTTAGAGTCATTGATTGGATTTTTTTATATATTTAAATTTTATTCAGTATGTTATTTTTCTTTAGTTACATGTAAAAACAATTTTTTAACATTCACTTTTAAAACTTTGGGCTACAAATTTTCTCCTTTCCTCCCTCCCTAGTCCTTTTCAATGAAAAGGCAAACAATTTTATATGGATTATACATGTGTAAACATGTAAATCATTTTCATAATATTCACATTATAAAAAGAAAACAGAAAAAGACTCAAGAAAAATAAAGGAAAAAAGTATACTTCAATTTGTATTAGACACAATCAGTTATTTCTCTACTGATGTATGGCAGTTTTCATCATAAGTTCTTCAAAATTGTCTTAGATTATTACATTGCTGAGAATAACTAAGCCATTCAGAGCTGATCATCTTACAACACTGCTCTGACTTTTTATATAATACAATTTATTTTGTATCAACTCATATAAGTCTTTCCAGGTTTTTGTGACAGCATGCTGTTCATTTCTTATAGCAAACCCACCATTATCAATACAACAATTTGTTGAGATATTCCCCAAGTGCACATTCCCCCAATTTCTAATTCTTTACCCCAGAAAAGAACTTCTATAAATATTTTTGTGTATATATATATATATGTATGTACACACACACACACACATATATTTATCTCCTTTGATTTACATGCCTAGTAGTGGTATTGCCAAGTCAAAGCATTTGCATAGCTTTATAACTGTTTGGACAGAGTTCCAAATTGCTCTACAAAATCATTGAATCAATCCTCAATTCTAGAAAATGTATTTATGTCTCATTTTCCCCACCTTCCCTCCACCATTTGTCATTTTCCTTTTTTGTCCTATATCCCAATATAATAGATATGAGGTAGTACCTCAGAATTGCTTTAATTAATATTTCTCCAATAAATACTTCTAGAGCATTTTTTTTCATATGGCTAGAAATAGCTTTGATTACTTCATTTGAATACTGTTCATTTTTTAAAAACATTTATCAATTGAGGAATGTCTCTTATTTTTATACATCTGACTCAGTTCTCTATGTGCATCATGACAACATTTCAAAATTTGTTTCACAGTTCCTTGCTAACTATATTTTATTCCACTCATTCTCCTCTTTCACCCTATCATACCTCCTTAAAAGTGTTTTGCTTTTGATTACACTTTCCACCAATTTGCTATCTTTTCTAGCATCATCACTTCCTCTCCTATTTTCCTGTAGGGTAATCTAGTTGACTGTGTATGTTATTTCCTTTTTGAGCCAATTCCAACAAGAATAAGCCAACTCTCATGAATTTGACTCACTCACTCTTGCTTCTTCCCTCTTCTCCACTGCTAAAACTTTTTCTTGCCTCCTTTTTGTATGTGAAATAATTTACTCCATTCTACCTCACCTTTCCCTTTCTCTGAGTACATTCCTCTCTCAACCCTTAATTTTATGTTTTTTAGTTATCTTTCCTTCATATTCAACTCATACCTGTGCCTTCTGTCAATATATACCCCTTCTAACTGCTCTAATGATTCTTATGAGTCACAAGTATTATCTTCTCACTGTTTAATTATATTAATTAATAATAATTTAAACTGTTTAATTTTATTAAGTATCTTATGATTTCCCTTTCTTGTTTACCTTCTTATGCTTCTCATCAGTGTTATATTGGAAAGTCAGATTTTCTATCCAGCACTGTTCTTTTCATCAAGAACACTTGAATCCTCTATTGCATTGAATGAACATTTTTTTTTCTCCTGAAGGATTATATTCAGTTTTGCTAGGTTGGTGATTCTTCGTTTTAATCTTAGTTTTTTTTTATCCTTTAAAATGTTCATATTCCAAGCCCTCTGATTAATGTAGAAGCTACTAAATCCTGTGTAATCCTGACTATGCAGGCATGATGCTCTAATTATTTCTTTTTGGCTCCTTGCAATATTTTGAATCACTTGGTGTGTATATGTTTATTAATGATATCACTTCATTTTCTATGGAACCTTTTAACAATATATAGTTTTCTTTTTTATTTCTTTTAATTATATCTATTTTTACTTTTGCTTTATATAAAATCAAAATTGTTACCCCTGCCTTTTTTTTACTCTAGCTGAAGTATAATATCTTTTGCTTTGTTTGTATCTCTCTGATTCAAATTTTTTTTTGTTTTTTTGCAATAAACATAATAGCACACAGGTTTATAATTCACTCTAATATCTGCTTTCATTTTATAGGAGAGTTCACCCCATTCACATTCACAGTTATGATTACTGCCTGTGTATTTTCCTCCATCCTATCCTTCTCCCCTACTTTTTCTCTTCCTTTCACCTAGTCCATCTTTACCAGTGTATTGCTTATTATCACCATCTCCCTCAACCTGCCCTCCTTTTTATTGACCCCTCTCTTCCCTTTTCTTTCCCATTTCCCCTCTTTTTTCCCTTGCTGAGTAAGATAAATTTCTACTACTCAACTGAATGTGTATGGTATTCCCTCTTTGAGTCAAATCTGACGAGAGTAAGATTCAAACAATGCTCATCTCCTTCCTTTTGTCCTTCACTGTATTAGGTCTTTATAGTTTACTCTATTCTTCTTTTTTCCCCCTTTTCTTCCAGCATAATCCTTTTTTGTTCAATCCTTAGTTTGTTTTTCTTGTTTTGTATTTCATCACATCAAAGTCAACTTATACCTACAATATTTATATATATATATATATATATATATATATATATATACATATATATATACTCCTTCTAACTACCCTAATAGAGATAGTTTTTAAGAGTTACAAGTATCATATTCTTATGTAAGAATGTACAGTTTAATCTTATTGAATAATGTTTGCTTTTTCCCCCAGCTTCTCTTAAGCCTTGTATTTGAAGATTGAATTTTCTGTTCAGATCTGGTATTTTCATCAGAAAACTTTGAAAGTACAATATTTCATTAAATATCTATCTTTTTCTCTGAAAGATTGTGTTCAGTTTGCCAAGTAGATGATTTTTGGTTGCAATCCAAGTTTTCTGCTTTCTAGAATATCATATTCCAAACCCTCTGATACTTTGAGGTAGAAGCTGCTAAGTCTTGTGTAATCCTGACTGGCTCATTGATATTTGAATTGTTTCTTTCTGCGTCCTTAAAAGTATTTTGTGCTGGGATTGTTGTACTGGGCTGTATTCACCTTTTACCTAAGTAATACAGATCTTTTCTGGCATTCTTCTAAATTATCTTAAGCTGGAAAATTTTTTCATATCTTTTTTTCTGTGTTCTGTTGATACAAAATCTATTTAGAGGTTTGATTCAAAGTTGTTTCTGAAGGGAACTAAAGAGAACTCAGGATGCTTCCTGGCTTCTCTCTTCACTCTTGGATCCACCTCCCTGTGAACAGATTTAAACTCAGTTCTTTCTGACTCCAGATCAGCATTCTATCCATTGGATCAGCTAGATGCAATAGATGATAAATGATTACTGAATTTAATTTGGATAGTCAATTTCTATTATTTGGTAAAAAATAAAATAAAATAAAAGTCACCTCAATGACTAACAATAGAAGATCCTTAGCATAATAGGAACAAACCAAATAACTTTAACATAAATGAAATTTAGATTCCAGAAGGAATCCAAATTCTGAACTCCCTGTTCTACTTTAAAATCATCCCACCAAATTGTGAACTGATTCAACCATTCTGGAGAAAAATTTGAAATTATGCTCAAGTTATAAAATCATGCCTACCCTTTGACCTAGTAATACCACTATTAGGTCTGTTTTTCAAAAGAGGGAAAAACTGATATGTACAAAAATATTTATATCTGCTCTTTTCTCAGGGCAAAGAATTGGAAATTGAGGGGATTCCCATCAATTGGGGAATGGCTGCATAAAATGTGGTATATCATTATGATGAAATACTATTGTTCTATAAGAAATGACTAATAGCATCTGTAAGCTGAGTGAATATAATAAAAATGACAATACTACCTAAATTGATCTACTTATTCAGTGCCATAGCAATCAAACTCCCAAGAAATTATTTTACAGATCTAGAAAAAATAATAACAAAGTTCATCCAGAAGAACAAAAGATCAAGAATTTCAATGGAATTAATGAAAAAATGCAAATGAAGGTGGCCCAACTGTGCCAGATCTAAAACTATATTAGAAAACAGTGGTCATTAAAACTATTTGATACTGCCTAAGAGTAGTTAATCAGTGGAATAGGTTAGGTTCACAGGACAAAAAGAGTCAATGACTATAGTAATCCAGTGTTTGACAAACCCAAAGACCCCAGCATTTGGGATAAGAATTCACTTTTTGAAAAAGACTGCTGGGAAAATTGGAAATTAGTGAGGCAGAAACTAGGCATTGACCCACACCTAATACCATATACCAAGATAAGGTTGAAATGGGTTCATGATTTAGACATAAAGAATGATATTATAAATAAATTAGAAGAACATAGGATGCTTTACCTCTCAGATCTATGAGAAAGGCAGGAATTTGTGACCAAAGAACTGGAGTTCACTATTGAGCCCAAAATAGATAATTTTGATTATACTGAGTTAAAAAGTTTCTGTACAAACAAAACTAATGCAGATAAGATTAGAAGGGAAACAACAAACTGGGGAAAATGTTTTTATATTCAAGGGTTCTGATAAAGGCCTCATTTCTAAAATATATAAAGAATTGACTCAAATTTATAAGAATTCAAGCCATTCTTCAATTGATAAATGGTCAAAGGATATGAACAGACAATTTTCAGATGGAGAAACTGAAACCATATCTAGTCATATGAAAAGGTGCTCTAAACCACAAATGATCAGAGAGATGCAAATTAAGACTATTCTGAGGTGCCACTACATACTTCTCAGATTGGCTAAGATGATAGAAAAATATAATGGTAAACGTTGATGGGGATGTGGGGAAACTGGGACACTGATACATTGTTGGTAGAGTCATGAACTGATCTAACCATTCTGAAAAGCAATTTGGAGTTATGCCCAAAGGACTATCAAAATGTGCATACCTTTTGATCCAGTAGTGTTTTTACTAGGCTTATATCCCAAAGAGATCTTAAAAGAGGGAAAGGGACCCACATGTGCAAAAATATTTGTGGCAGCCCTTTGTGTAGTGTCAAGAAACTGGAAACTGAGTGGATGCCCATCAATTGGAGAATGGCTGAATAAGTTATGGTATAAGAATGTAATAAAATATTATTGTTCTATAAAAAATGAACAACAGGATGATTTCAGAGATGCCTGGAGAGACTTACATGAACTGATACCAAGTGAAATGAGAACCAGGAGATCATTGTACATGGCAATAGCAAGATTATGTGATGATTAATTCTGATGGACATGGCACTTATCAACAATGAGATGATTCAGACCAGTTCCAATGATCTTGTAATGAATAGAGCCATCTACACCCAAAGAGAGGATTGTGGGAACTGAGTAACAACATAACAAAATATTTTCATTCTTTTTGTTGTTGTTTGCTTGCATTTTATTTTCTTTCTCACTTTTTCCCTTTTTGATCTGATTTTTCTTGTGCAGCAAAATAATTGTATAAATATGTATGCATATATTGAATTTAACATATCTTTTTAACATATTCAACATATATTGGATTCCTTGCCATCTAGGGGAAGAGAAAGGGGGTAAGGGAAGAATTTGGAACACAAGGTTTTACAAGGGTCAATGCTGAAAAATTATCCATGCATTTGTTTTGAAAATAAAAAGCTTTAATTAAAAAAAAAATGATGAGCAGGATGCTCTCAGAAAAACCTGGAAAGTCCTCCACGAACTCATGCAAAGTGAAATGTACTGTATACAAAGTAATAGCAATATTGTGGGACGATCAGCTCTGAATGATTTTGCTATTCTCAGCAATACATGGATCCAAAACTATTCTGAAGGATGATGAAAATCATATTTATATCCAAAGAAAGAATAATTTGTCTGAATACAGATTAAAGAATATTTTATTTTATTCTTCTTGAGGATTTTTTAAGAGTGTATGAGAATGTGTGGGAATCTAACTTTTCTTTCACAACATGACTTTTATGGAAATGTTTTGTATAATTTTACATTTGCCTTCTCAATGATGAAGGCATGGGGAGGGAAGAAGGTGGAGAATCTGTAACTTGAAGTTTTAACAACAAATGTTAAAAAAATGTTTTGCATGTAACCGGGAATAATAAAATATTAAATAAATGGGGGGGAGGGACTTTCACCATTTCTACTCTCCTATCTTCTCCTCCTCCATAAATAAGTAACTATAACAAAAATATATTTTATAACCTTTTCTGGAATCTTCCTGTTCTTGCCTCATGTTAATGAGAATCTGACTTGAGTTTAGGAAATTAAACCCACAAGATAAGTGATATTTATAAGGGAGTACAGAAATGACCTTCTGCATAATTAAAGGAATTTGATAAAATGGGTATTCTATTGCTAAATCCAGTATTTTGTGGCCAATTAGTTAAATCTAAAACTGAATAGGAAAAAGAGAGTTCTCTGCATTATCTTTGAGACAAAGAGAGCCTTTCTTATTAACCCCATACTTTTCGAATGAAACAAAAACCCATCTTTTAATACCAATATTATTTTGCTGATGTTCCTTACTCAGCTAAGGAACATCTTCAGTATCCAAGGCATTGAGATGAAAGACCACACAATGAGTAATAAAGGTTTATAAAGCATATGAGCAGACCATAACATATGAGCAAAGAGATAGGAAGAAAACACAGGGTCAATGATGTCATCAAACAAGCTTCTTATTTGAAAGAGAGAGAGAGAGAGAGAGCACACAAAAGAAAATAGATTGGTCACATACCAGTAAACACTTGGAAGACTAATAATGTGAATAAGAATAGTTAGTATTTCTTTTCTTCCCCCCCCCCCAAGGCAATTGGGGTTAAGTGACTTGCTCAGGGTCACACACCTATGAAGTGTTAAGGTGTCTGAGACCAGATTCAAACCCAGGTCCTCCTGACTTCAGGGCTGATGCTCTATCCACTGAACCACCTAGCTGCCCTGAATAGTCAGTATTTATATAGTCTCTTAAGGTTTGGAAAGTACTTTATAGATATCTCATTTTATCCTCACCCCAAGCCTAGGAGGTACAGTATTACTTCATTTTACAGAAAATTAATCTGAGTCAGGCATAGGTCAAGAGATAGCATTATACTCTTAGGGGGAAAAAAAAACAGAGAAGTGTTTGTAACATATTGAGAGGGTCTCTATGGAAAATCTATGAGGGCCATCAAGAGTCATGACATAGGAAGGACAGGCTTGGATAGGTTGTGAATTGCTTCATTGGAAAGACTACCTATATCAGTGAGATCAAAGATGGATTGTATGTTGAAATATACTATCACACTTTTATAATGATTCTTCTTTCTTCCCATGAGAGTGATGGATGATGATTTCATTATAGCACCTCTGTAGGCATTTAAAAAAAAAAGACTCAGTAAGATATCAGGTTAATCACTGAAGGTATTCCTTAGGCATCCCACGCTATAAATCTGCAAGTCAAGAATTACAGATACATAAAAGATTTCCCAGAAGACTTCCCTTACTATGTGTTTTGGAATTAAAGACTAGGTAGCATAACCCAATGTGTGCTCCCTTGAGCTCCAAGATTCAGTTTTTGAGTATGACAAGTCCTAATTCTTTCTAACAAGAAAAAAAAAAGAGCTGCAATCCTGAAATGGCTATTTTTTTGTGACTATTGCCCATTATATAAACATGCAGTTACTGAATACAAGCTTGTTAAAGATATTACATTATCCCAATATGTTTCATTCCATAATACGACTTACAAATATAAAAAATTGCATCACTAAGTTATATTGTCCATGACCCCTACTGCTATTTCCCAGGTTTCCATCTTTTGCAGTGTCAATGAATGTCATGTTTTGGAAGTAGATGATTGTATTCTTCCCTTCCAATATAATATTTTTAAAAAACCACCCAATTCTCCGAACAATTCAATACAAATCTTTTCTAAGTCTACTATGACAAGGGAGGAGGAGTTAACATTCCATATATAAGTCCTGTATAGAAAGATAAAGACACAGATAAATAGATGTGTGTCTATGTCTGTGCTGTATGTGTGTGTGAGAGAGAGATGGACAGATAGATTCAAAGAGATAGAGAGAGAAAGAGACAGACAGAGACATACACAGACACAGAAATAGACACAGAAACAAATAGAGACAGACATGGAAAGAGAAAAAAGAGAAGAGAGATGGATATGGATATATATAAAATGAACAGATAATATAATAGTAGGAAGAACATTGTATTTGCAGTCAGAAAATCAGTGGTTAAATCCAGACTCTACCACTGATAATAATCATGGTATTATTAGATAGTATTAGGCATGGTATCTATTTATTCTAGAGTTCTAGATTTGGAAAAGATCTTAGAGGTTATCCATTCTAAGACTCTCATTTTAAATATGAGGTAACTAAGTCCTAGTGAGTTCAAATGATTTGCCCCAGTGTCATCCATTTGAGCAAGTATCAGAGAGGGAAGTCTGAACTTAGGTTGCTAGGACTCCAAGTTAGAAACAAAAATACTGCATATCATTTATAGAGGACTTTTATTCTCATTTGATTCTAAAAGTCCTAATAAGGTAAATACTCCATGTTGAGATGCCTCCCAATTTTACAGATGAAGAAACTGAGGTTTAGAGAGATAAAGTAGCATCCCAAGGATCACAAAGTTGATAGACGTTAAATGGAATACCTAGGTTTCTGAAGTCAAAGACCAATATTCTCCCTACTAGATTATTCTAGTTTTCCATCACTATTTACTACTTGTTTGACTTTAGGCAACACATAGAGAATGAAAGGGGCATGGCTAGACAGACAATAATTCCTATGAAATAATGCTATAAAAGCATTAAGAAAAGTTGTAAGTCAGGCTATATCTGGAATGGTTATTTGAGTTCTGGGTCCCACACATTAGAGATAACATAAATAAAGTAGGGTGGTTTCAGAAGACAATGAGTAAATGATAGTATTGGAGGACATGATCACAGGGATTATTTGAAGGAATTGTAAATGATAACATAAAAAAGAAAAAAATAACATTAAGGAAGATCAAAGAGGAATACATTCAAAAGTTCATGTGAGCAGGAATGATGGCCAACACCAAGATGGTAAAGAAAGAGATCTCTGTCATTAAATTTACTGTACCAAACTATCATACATCAATAATGTATCTATCACATTATATCTATTAAGAGACTTGTGATGTTTCTGGAACTAAAAGCAGTAAATGCACAGGAAACATCCATACATGGCTGATTATTCAGTCATTATATCTTCTCTCCTTCATTGACTTTGCTCAGTAATTGAATGAGACTGATCCTTACAGGATCATGAAAAGAATGATCTTGTTTCATGCAACATGTACACGAACGCATGCATGTGTACACACACAGAATATGATGTGATAGAAAAAGTTTTGGACTTGGAGTCAGTAAAGACCTGGATTTGAATCATGCCCCAGATACAATAACTATGAGTGATTTTAAATAAGTCAATTACTCTCCCAAACTCTATTCCCTCCTCATAAAAATGGAAATAAAATCTTTAGTGCCTCCCAGGATTGTTATAATGTTCACATGTCACTTGTAGTTTGTCAACCTTAAGGTGCAAAATAAATAGTGGTATTATTGTTGTTGTGAGAGAGAGAGAGAGAGAGAGAAAGAGAGAGAGACAGAGACAGATACAGAAACAGAGACAGAGACAGAAAGAAGGAGAGGAAGAAGGAGAGGGAGAGGGAGAAGGAGGAAGTGGTTTAGGGAGGGGAGAAAGAGAAGTAGGGAGATAGGAAGGGGAGAGAGAGAGAAAGGAAAGGAGAGAAGGAAGGAGGAAGGGAGAAAGAGAGAGAGGGAGGGATGGAGGAGGAGAGAAAAACACACAGAGAGAGACAGAGACAGAGAAAGAGAGAAAGAAAAAGAGAGAGAAAGGTCCAAAATCTTGTATCATTAACTATACATTCCTTCATATGGTAATGTACCATATATACATTCCTTCATATGGTAATGTACCAAATTGCATAAGCTCTAAAGGGGAGTTAGGAAACACATTCAAAAAACATCTGGATAATGGGGCTTCCCACCATGACCACTGCCAACCCCACTGATGGCTAGCAGTGCTATGTCAGTTAAAAAAAAAAAAAATAGCCTTTGGCCTTTGATCATTTCTCCCCAAGTTTTTTTTTTTTTTTTTTTTTTTTTTTTTCCCCCTCTTCCTCCACAAGTAGGGATCTTCTTATGGCAAAAGCTATCATTTTTGCCCTGGAGCCCATATATTTTTTAACGACATGCTCTCAGGTTGAGTTATTAATTTAGCCCCTGAATTTCTATTTCAAACAGCCTGAGGTCAGCCTCCCTGGTTACCAGAACTCTCATCATCCCCCAGACCTCTGTTCCTCTGAATAACCTTCACTAGTTTCATTAGCAGTTTTGCATACATATTAACTTCACTTATGCAGGAGAAAGTGAATGTGGGAGCAAATAGAGGTAAGTAATGCTTGAGATAGGACTGAAGGGCTCACCTAACACTATCAGCCCCAACAAGATGACAAACTGGTCAGCATAATGTGTGCACTCCAAGATAATTAGTGGGGATGTTCTTTATGGCTGCATAATTGTCAGCAGATCTCCAAAAAAAAAGAAAAGTAAAGGAAAAATCTCCATATGACACCATATTTCAGGGTTATTTTTTTAATGAGCTGGTATGTGTGAAATATTAATCTTGACACATTAAAATGAAATGACTGCTAAAAGGGAAATCCATTGCTGACTTTTACAAATTGTTGATTTGCTTTATTTATATCGATTGGTTTTAATTTGTATTCAGCTTGATGAAGGGAAAAGAGAAAAAGTAGACTGAGGCTGCCAACAAGCTCCAAAACTGCAAATGTGAAATGTTAAGTCCCATTGTGTGAGTTACATCTCATGCTACCGTCTCATCACAGCAGGGCTTTACGCACCCACTGATTAAAAATCCCCAAATCCTTTTTTTGCAGAGAACAATAATCCTACTGTGGTTTTATAATTTCCATGCTTTACTTTCTTCACAAATGTGTAAAAATACATGAAACAGATATGCAGGAAATGTGTCTGATTCTTATATTTTACATTTGCTTTATCTAATCCGATTCAGTTCAATAGATACATTAGGTCCCCTGGTCATTGGGAATGCAAAGGCAAAACAGAAAGATTTTTCCTTCAAAAAGCTTACAATTTACACAAACAGCTAAGAATATATCTTATCATTTGAGGGAAAGACATCAATTGATAATAATGAAGGAATAATAGAATTAGACTTTTAGATCTCTTATCTTCTGCAGCTCATGTCCAAAAGCAATTCCCAAATGACAAATAATTATCCAGCCACTCCTTGAAGACCTACAATGAATAGGGAAACTGTCAACTTCCCAAAGAAGCATATTCCATTTCTGGAGAGCTATAGATGTTAGGCAGGTAGGTGGTCCAGTGGACAAAGTACCTGGAGTGCTAAGACACTTATTATGTGACATTGGACAAGTCACTTGATGTTATTTACTTCTGTTTCCACATCTATAAAATGACTTGGAGAAGGAAATGACAAACTTCCAGTATCTCTGCCAAAAAAAAAAAATCCAAATAGTATTATAAAGAGTCAGACATGGCCAAATATCAACAACAAGCCGTTGGAAAGGTTTTTAGTGGCTGTTGTTATTTTTAGGGGGAGAAGGGAAGTCTTAGAATGATTGAAACATTTATATCATCAGTCAATCAATGAGAATCTGTGAATCATCCATATACAAGGCACTGGGCTAAGCACTAGAGACCCAAACACACAGAAAATCTCTGTTCTCAAGAAGCTTACATTTTAATGGATGAGATATAATGCATGCAAATAAGCATTTAGAGAACATGTACAAAAATGAGAACACGTTAATTTGGGAAGGAAGTCAATAGCAACTTGGTGGGAACAGGAACATTTTTATGTAGAATGTAGCTCTTAGTCTAAGTCTTGAAGAAAAACAGGCATTAAAAGCAATTTAGAAGAAGAGAAGGTATATTCTATATATAGGGTTCAGCTAGTTCAAAAGCACAGAAATGGAAGACAGAATCCCACATATGAGAAACATCAAGGCAGTGTGTGGAATAGAGTAAGACTGAGGAATGGTGAATACAAGAAGAATCAGAAGAGGGCAGTGTCATGAAAATGACATCAATGAAAAAGAATACTTTCTCTGTAGAGAAAATAGAAAATAGAAATAGTATTCAATATTAGAATAGAAAAAGTATTCAAGAATCTGAGAGCCAGTGGTATTCCCCAGAATTTTTATGAGGTCCTTTCTTCCTAAAAGATTATACCCATCATACTTTTCATAAAATTCTAGACTAGGAAAAGGATCTTCTCAGATTTTCCCTTAGAAGCAAGACATTCTCCCTTGAATCCAATAAAAGCATTTCCTCTTTTAATTTATTTTTTTCCTTTTGATTGGTAATTTTAGAAACATCATCAGGATTTTTTTTCCACTAAAAATTTGTATTCTTAGAGATTATATTTACCATAAAAAAGGCCACAGCTGGAAGGGAACATAGATGCATTCTTATCAAGAAATCAAATTCTGTCACCTGGTTCCCAGTTCAGAGTTCTTTGCACTATACTAAGCTGCTTCCTTATCTTTTAGCATCAATCAAGGCAATTTCATTTTACTTTCCTAATATATATTTTTGGTCCCCTCTCACTTTCCTTTAATGCCAATATAACTTTGGTGTTTTTTTCTATATATCTTTTTTTGTTATTCCTTAGTCCTTCTAAATTATCATTTCTAATTTAACACCTATGTTGCATGAAGCAATGATAATATCCAAGTCAGTTCTGTTACCTACCTTTAGTTGGACTGGTTTCTAAGTTTCTTAAAACCCATATCTTCTCTGTCTTCTGTTTCTCCATATTATGTTTTAAAAATATAGCAGTGTAAGCTGGGACTCTAGCTTCTCATATGCATAAGAATTTCTTCATTAATAGAAAAATGTATCATGCCTACATGAGGGGAAATTGAGGAAAGCTTAGAAAGGAAGAGCTTCTTTCTTTGGCTCTGTTTAAGAAGACCTTAAAGCAAAAGAAAAACTATGGGGGGGAGGGAGGGAAGAGAATTAGAGAAGCCAATACCTTGAGCATTCCCCCCCCCCCATCTTGTCACATTATAAATTTTGCAGAATTTGCTCATAGTAAAGACTGACAACTGTTTCTCATAGTTGAGTTGAAATATTCTCTGTTGTCAAGTGTATTCTAATTTGTATAACTTCTCTGATTTCTTTTTACTGTGAACTTGAATAAGTGGATGTGAGGATCGAGTTAACACCCGGATACTTTAGAATCAGCCGGAGTCACGATAAGCAAAAATCCTTCGTTCTTTATTCTATTTATTATTTGAGAGGAATGGACACAGAAATCTCCTCTTCCTCTCCCAGCCAGGACTCACACTGGCTTGTCTTACCCCACCCCCAGCCCCCCCAATCCCTCCTCCAAATCTCTCTATACACCAACAGATCAAGTCAGCACAGAATAGTAGGGTGGGCCATTTTCCAGCATATGCTAATAGAGTATTGTCCAATAAGTAATTAGCCTTACGTGCATGAACTCAAGAGTTTCAGCCCTTTACAAGTGGATTTATTTGCTTTTTACCATGTAATGATCTTTATATAATTGGAATTAATAGAGAGCAAGTCATAACTTTGGAAAGAACTTGAGTCACTTCTCTTTTAAGGAATTGTAACCAGGAAAAGTGACATAAATGTGAAAATTCTTTCTTCTAGTCTATAAGCATATTAGGAGACAGATATATGTGATTCAAGCACAACATAACTCCAACAATTGCAGAATAGCTCCAGCCTCAAGGCTCTACTTTCCTGCTCTTCTTTGGCAGAAATCAAAGGCAGAAATCCTTGAAGGAGGAGGGCAAGATTGAGGGGTGTGTGTGTGTGTGTGTGTGTGTGTGTGTGTGTGTATCAAGAGCTGGGTATCAGAAGAGCTGGGTTCACTCACATTTTTGTCAGTCATTCTTTAAGGGACATTCAACAAGTCATTCACTGTTCTGATGCTGAAGTTCCTTATCTGCTAAGTGTTAAGAATGGATTTAATTAAGGAAGGTATTGTTTGAAAGAGGTGTTGTTAGACTTGTGCTGCTTGGCCCTGGAGGATAGTATGAAATCCAGTAGACATAAAATGAGAAGCAGATTTAAGCTTGATGTTGGGGAAAATTCCCTAATAATTAAAGTTGACCTAAGTGAAATGGACTGCCTCAAGAGGGACTGGTCTCTATTTTGTTAGAATTCTTCAAGCAAAGGCAACAACAACACCAACTTACACTTTTAAATTTGCAAAGCTTCAGAAATACAATTTCATTTTATCTTCACTACCATAAGAAGAAGGTACTATTATTATTATTACCATTTTACAGTATTTAAACTAAATCAGACAGAAGTAAAGTGATTTCTACAGGGTCACACAGATAGTAAGGATCTGAGTCCAGCCAAATTTGAATTAAAGACTTTTCTTAACAATCTATTCACTAGTATATAGTTATATATACTATATAACTATAGTATAACCTATAGTTAGGTATACTGTGGAGCTTTTTTTTTTTCCTATTCAGGAGTTAGCTTATATGGCCACAGAGTTACTTTCAACTCTCAACATCTGAAATTCTATAATTTCTAAAACCTCATCTAATTTTAAAGATCTACAAGTATATGAAAATTGAGGTAGAGGGAGGAAGGAAGTAGTAAATTTGTAAACCATAAGAAATAAAGAATATTCAAAATCATCCCCAAAACTCAAACAAATGGCTAAAAACAATCCAGCAATACACAAGTTAAGGTTCTAAAGGTTAATATTCACCTGCTATGCTTCAGCTCCAGTTCTAAGAAACTATTTCTACAGCACTACATATGTATCAGGATTGCTTTTATACAGTGTAACTCCTGTATTAAGGTTATAAGGCCAAGATGTTTGGGCTTTTTGGTTCAAGTAAATCTTTTTTATCTGCTTTTCCAATCTCCCCAGTCTAATTCTCCAGCGTGGGCTTTTAGGACAAGAAGGTTCTTGGAGCATCTTATGATGAAAAGAATTTTATCTTTTAAAATCTACAGGGAGTAATGTATCATGGATATGAAAGACATTTTAAGAGTTGTATGTTTGTGCTAGCTTTCCATCAGGGTCCTCTAGGGAATATTAGGAAGAAAATTGGCACTTGTACCTGAGAGGATAGTTAGATGATTTTAGTTTGACTTTACAGATTTGACTGAACTGCTTTAAGGTTTAAAGAAAAGTCATCTGAAAGTGGTAATTGGGAGAGCTCCTCATTAGTGGACACAATTTGTGAGACTGAAAGTAGAGCTTTTATCCACTATCCATAGTTGTCTGATTTCTGAAAATAAAATACTGCTTTCTCTCTGAGAAGGGTAACAGAAGGAATTGCTGTCCCACTAAATTCAGAGCACATTCAGAGGATGGCCATCATGGGAAAGGGACTGAAGATTATTATAGAAAAGGACAGATAAATATAGAAATGTGGTAGTTGGAATAAGGACCAGGTATATATTGTAGGCAGCTCATGTCTTAAAGAACAAGTGATGAGGTTAATGGCAGTGTAGAGAGTTGTGGGAATACCCTTTTTGGCTGGCACAGGTACTTTGTGAAAGAATTCACGAACCCAAAATATTGAATGGCAAAAGGGAAGTTTATGGATGAGAAGTCAGCTTTGTTAGGAGACTGACTTCCTCAGTGGCCGAGAAATAACAAAATATTTTTCACTGAGAAGAGAATGTTTTCACAGTGAACAGGAGTCCTGGCAGGCAGCTGTGCCCTATATCAGACTTCTCCAAGGATCAGGAGTTTAGAAATATCCTTTATAGAAATCTGAGGTTCAGGTTTCAGGTTAAAAAGAAAGCCAATGGCCCCAGGCCTAGATGTTTATCAGTATCAGGCCCAGATCTCCAATTGAATGGAAATCACTTTTAAGGCTTCCTGAATGAGAATCTGGCTACCAATGGGAGAGAGGGGTGATTTGCCTTTAAAAAGGCCAGCCAGAAGGATATGCTCTCTCTCATAGACTCTCTGGAGTCTGGGAGGCCAGGAATCAAAGGGGAGAGAAATTCAGAGATTTAATTTTACAGATCAAAAGGGAACAGTTTTTTACAGAGTTTACCCACATCACAAGGAAAGATATTCAGAAGCAAAATTCAAGAGCCTTTCTAACAAAAGCTAAAAGAACTCATTTAGCAGTGATGTTCCCTTTGTAAATTCAGTATGACCAATATGATGTAGAAGCTAAGTTAGTTAGTCCTATTCTTCAAGAACTGGACATGTTGTGCAACTCCCAGCTTCTTTCAAGTCTCAGCTAAAATCCTGCCTCCCACAAAAAGCGTTTCCTATTGCCATTAATGCTAGTTTCTTTACTCTGGAATGATTTCTGATTCATGTCTTCTTTCGTACACAATTGTTTAATGTCATCTTTCCCAGTAAGAAGAGGGACTGATATTTTGTTTGGGACCTTTCTTCTGATGCATACACTGTATACTTGTAGTAAACACTTAATACATGCTTATTGACTCTAAATATGGAGGGGTATGCACTGAAGGTATTGGGAGATATGTTTATAATATTTGTTCTTAATAAATCTTTGAATTTAAACTTCTTTGAGAGGGAGACACCAAAATGGGGAAAAACTAAAAATAAGACAGGAGGATAAAAAAAAAAAAAACTTAGGATAGACATGATTTTTGTTTTCTGGAATTACAGGTGTCTCCTGAAGAAGAGACATTTCACTTGGTCTATTTGTCCCTAAAAGGCAGAACAAGGAGAAATTGGTAGAAGTCTTAGAGAGGCAAATATTTGTTTAAGTGAAGTAAGGAAAATTTTTATTTAGCAAGGAATGCTCCCCAAAGGTGGAATACATTAGTGAGCTCACTACCCTGGAGATTGTTTGATTGGATTCTGTCTGAATAATCTCTTGTCTAGGCTATTAGAGTAGGGATTCCTATTCAAATCTGGGAGGACCTGAGGGTCTCTCCAACTTTGAGACATTCTTCTGGAATTCCTCCTATGAGAACTCTTATCCATATGACATCAACCAGGAAAAGGAAAGGTTAGAAACTATTCCTAAATTACTTTGCCATTGAAATTCTTTCCCTGTGAATACTCATCCAAAATATAAGAACTTGAAATTTTACCTAGTTACTTTGGCTAGATTGTAAGCTCCTTGAAGGCAGAATTATTTTTTGCCTCTTTTTGTATTCTTAGCACTAAGTAAGTACAGTGCTTGTCATATAGTAGGTACTTAATTACTATTTATTTATTGATAACTTGATTGATTGGTTAATCATTAAGTCACTCAGCAAAATTGTTGCTTCCTTGACAACCATAGTGACATTTTATGTCCATATCCATTCCAAGCCTCTGCAGATAGGGCACGAACTTATTCATGCCATCTATATTATTGAATGATTTAGAGGAGATGTAAAAATAAAATAAAATAAAATAAACAAGCTCTGTCTCTGACCAAGTCTGCCCAGGGCTCCATATGCTATTTTTCTGCTACTCAGTTTCTGATTGATGAGGGAAGGTAGCTGTAGGAGCAGAGGAAAGCAGGAGGGAAGTTTTCAGGTGTTCCAAATTAGGGACAATTCAGCAGATTAGCCTAATGAAGTCAAAAAGTTAATTTGTAACTGCCAGCTGTTGAAAGGAAAGTTATATAGTACAGGCATGCTTTTTGTCGCCCTGTGAGGGAAACAGTGAGACAGAGCAGAATAGAACATGCTGAGGTCATTCAATAAACACAATCTACAATGCCAGGAGAGAACAGTCAGACAGTGGCCAGGAGGCTGCATGGAACAAGAGATAATGCCAATAATAACCCTCAGGAGTCAGGTTACCTATGGTGGCAGACTCAGGGGAGGAAAAAGGCCATTTCTATGTTCTGGCATGGGATCTAATCTCCAGATTACCTAGCTTCCTCCTACTGGAAGGCTTAAAAATCTTTTTTATCCCATGGATAAAGTGGTTAGTGTCAGTTTTCAATTCCCTGTTTTTGCTATTGATTTAGAGAGTTCTAACTATAAGACATAAGGGACATAAGAAGTCCCTTCTACATTTCAATTTTTATGAAGATAAAAATGAGGTCTGTGATTATATCTACATAGATGAGGAAATTCTCTCTACCAATCCAGGTCATCAGCACATTCTCTGTAATTCAAACTTTAGATAGATGCCAGGAAAACTAAGCAATTAAGTGACTTGCACAGGGCTCCATACTTACTATGTTTTGAAGACAAGACACATATCTCTTTCTGTCTCTGAAGGCAACTCTATCCATTTCTCTCTCAGTTTTTATAACTTAATTAACATCTTTGTCAATTAAGGTTTTCTTTGCTCTAAATAAAACTTTAAGAGCACTGGGGGATCTATAGCAAGCAGAAAGAGATTTCAATGGCCTTATGGACTAGTAACCCCCCAAAACTACATGGATAATATGGTCTTTGGGTCATGAAGAAACTGCCATGAATGAATGGCTTGAGTTTTATCCTTCATGAAGGGGCCTGTATATCCAAAAATCTAATGACCCTGTATGGTTATTTCTGGGCAGAAGCCACCTTCAGGCAATACAAATCCAATTCCTGAAATGATTATCAACAAAAAATTATAGAAGTTTAGAGAAGAGGTGTCAAACACATGGGCCTCATATGGCCAGATAATGTGGTTTTCTAAATCAATATGAAACCTGCAGGAATCCTTATATATAATTTAATGTCCTCCATTTCTATTTGAGTTTGACCTCGTTGGATCTTATTTTATTAGAGCCAATCCCACTTCTATTGCCAGACTGGTAGGCTGCTAGGATAGAAGAGCATTGGATTTAGACTTGCAGACAATTTGAATCTCTGCTCTAGTATTAATAATCAACATAACCTTGGATAGAGGTAACTAGGTGGCTCAGTGGAAAGAGTACTGCATCTGGACTTAGGAAGATCTGAGTTCAAATATGGCCTCATATAGTAGCTGTGTGAGCTTTTTGTAAGTTACTTTTTCCTATTTGCCTCAGTTTTCTCATCTGTAAAATGAGCTGCAAAAGGAAAGGGCAAACCATTTCAGGATCTTTGCCAAGGAAACCTCAAAAGGGGTCATAGAGAATCAAACAGGGTTGGAACAATTGAAAAGAAGAAAGACAATGGACAAGTAACCTCTTCAAAAAGGTCATCTATATTTCAGCATCCTCAACTGGGAAAAAAAAATGGTGGTATAGAAGTAAGCTAAATGATCTCCCTTCTGGCTTTAAATTCAGCTCTAATTTATTCTATCCTTTTCATTTTACATGGGGAAACTGTTAAATGAGGGAAGTTTAGTGACTTTCCCAAGCGCACTGAGCTAATTAGCACTAGAGTCAGAATTCAAACCCATGTATTGACACTGACAACTCTTAAATATTAATAAGCAAAAGACAAAACACACCATAGAGTTGTCATCTATTGAGCAATCTCAACCATCCCCAAATCTTTTTCTCACTACTATGCTATAGGGGAATATTCCCAGAATCTGTTCCAACACAATTACTCCCCCAAAACCTGTTTTATCATTGTACTCTTCACTGCTCCAAGTATGATTCTTTAAGTGTGCTGTGATGCCTCTTCAATTGGCCTTCTCCTTTTTAAATTTTAATTTGAATTGAGTTTGAATCTTAATTCCTCAAGAAAAAAAAATGATTCCAGAAGAGCTGGATACTCCAAAAGGCTTCTTTCTTAGTCCAGTCAGTACTTTTATTGTTGTAAAAGTTGTGTCAAGAAGCCTCCTCTAATATCCCATGTATTGTTAACCATCATTCCCTCCCAGACATCCCCCTGTACTTTGTTTTACAACTCTCTTCTGCACTTTGAATTATAGGAATTAAAATGGGAAGAAACCTAGACAAAGTCAAACCCTACCTCATTTCATGGGGAAGAAAATGAGCCAAGAGATAAGAAATGGATTGCATTAAGTTTTACCAATGACTACTTTAGTTGTGGGTTTGTAAGTCTTTTTCAGCTAATGGTCTCAACTTCTTGATTCTGAGGTGAGAATGCAGGAAAGGGTCAATATAACTTACAGAGCTCAGTCATAGCAGGGCCAGTTTTTTCAAGTGTGGCTCAGAGCAAAAGAGGGCAACCCTCCCACCAGTGCTGAGCTAAAGTAGAGACAGTCAGTTGGGAATTAAGTTATCATCATTTACCAATCTTTTATGACAGAATTTGTACAAAATACTTTTAAAGTCAAGGATAAGGCTTGGATTGTATTTTGGATCTCCTCTTCCATGGTGTCCCCTCACCTTCCCACTTACTCTTTCCCCCTTCCCACCCCCTTTCAGCTTCTTTATATGTGTTTTCTTCTCCATTAGAATATATTTTCCTTGAAGTCATAGGCTTTATTTTTATTTGTAGTTGTATTTCCAATGCATTGCACAATGCAAAGCACTAAATAAAACCTTAAATGCTTATTGATTGATTCTAACTTCTCCAAATGCACTATGAAATGTAAACTCCTTGAGAGCAAGGACTATCTTCTATATTTAAGTCTTCATTTAATGCCTCTCTGGGACTTAAATATTTTTTGATTGATTAATTGATCATCCTTAGTCCTTAACAGAGGACTCTGAAGAGGTTTCAGGCATTGAAATACATTGTAATAAAGCTTTCCCCTCAATATCTTTGTCTCTATGTTTCTGTCTCTGTCTGTCTATTTGTTTGTCTGTCTTTTTCTTTATCTCTCTCATTCCTTCTTTCCATTCTCACTGTCTCTATCCTACTATAGATCCTGACTTTCTGTAATCGCGTCTTTCCAAGTCTTTTCCAAGTCTTCCTGGTTGTACTCTCACTGAGTAATTACTTGTATCCATTCACCAATTGGGAAACTGATGTTATGAACAATTCCTGCCCTGTCACTTGCTCATAAATCTTTAAAGTTTCCACAAAAGCATTTATTTCAGGGATTATTCACTTTGATAAGAACTTTCAAAAAGAACACTATGAAAGTAATTGTAGTTTATGAACCAATATCAATTGCTGAGAATGAAGATGTAAAGAAGTTGTATAAAGTTCTGGATAAAACCCTCTGAATTAAATTAAAATGTATTCTGATACAGTGAAATCAATGCAAAGATAGAGAAAGATGAGAATTGAAAGAAGTAATGAGAAGGCATGATTCAGGGGGAAAAAAAGAAATGAAAGAGGCTCTTATAGGCCACACAGAAGACATTTCCATTAACATTAATATTCTTTTGAAAAAGTAAGTGGTAAGAACTGATCATATTAAACATCAAGTATCATCACAAAATGAAGTAGATATCTTTTAATAGTCAGGGAAAGAATTGTTGATGTGGCAGTAATCCATGAATCAACTGTCTTTGAACAGTGAAATTACGGACTTTTCAGGGCAAATAACAAAATTAGTGAGAATAAAGAAAATAGAATGATATAGAATACAATTACAACAACTTGATTCTAAACTAATTAAACAAGCTACTAGCAATGAAAAATGGGGCAGACTTTAATACTGATTAAAATAACTTCATAGAGAAGTTTAATCATAGCAACTCTATTGTACGATATAAAAACTAAAGCTCAAAAAGCTCTCAAGTAAACACTGGACTCGTTTGCCAAGCAGAGACAGATGACTACCAAAGGCAATGGAAGTTTAGCATATAAACTCTTTTGTTAAATCTCTGAAGTAGGATGGGTGGGCAGCCATGAGTAGTATTATCTCATAAAGCAGAAAGAGGCAGTGGAGGTTAAAAACAGTTTAAATAAAGTTTACCAAGAGATCCAAATAAACAAAGTCATTGCAAGGGCATTTAAGAACAAAAATTGAAAAAGGAAAATAGGAAAATAGGTAAGATGTAATTGGGCAGATCTATTTTTGTAATGGGCTGAGGCTTGAGTTGATGCACTGAGGTGTCAAGTATGTGAGGCTAAATAGTAATTGGACTATACTCTATTAATATACATGCTTGGATAAAGAATGGCCCCCACCCACTCTCTGTGCAAGTCCTGATGTGTTGTTAAGGAAATGACGATTTTGGTTGGTGGAGGCAGAGAGAGACAGGAAGAGAAGCTGGGAGAGATTGGGCCTGGGTTCTATGCTCATAGCTGCTGGTCTTGTGGCTGCTGGTCTAGCTAGCTTCTTGACTCAGCTGCACACATTGCTATCGCCCATTCTCTTCCACCTCCGATCCTTCTTCACTGAGAATAAAGATTGACGATTTTCCCCTAACCTGAATTCCTGACTCCGGCTGATTTTAAAATATGTGGTCTTCACATATTTTTCCCTAATGATGTCAATTGTGGAGCGGAATACCCTCTGAAAGAATACTCAAATACAGAAGAAAGAGGTGTCCATGCCAGTTTGGTTATTAATACATTTTATTTGGGTTAATTAGGTTAATTGGGGAGTTTACTTAAAAAAGGCCAGTCATCTTGTGCAGCAGCAAGACAATGTAACACCATAGATCTCCAATATTAATCCCAAACAGGGCCAGGTATCATATAAAAACACAGCCAAGAAAGCAAAGTGTCAGGGATGACTTAGGGTCAAGTGCAAGTTCTCCCATGGGATAGTTGGAGCTTCTTTTGCTGCTTAAATTTATTCAAGGTAGTTTACATTATTTGTGGAGTCTAAGGTCATATTGTTAGGCTCTGGCTACTACATTCATACGATTACTGTAGTAAATTGCTGGATACCTTCAAGTAAAGCAGGAAAGCTACATGTGAACACTAATGTCCCAATCCCAGTTGACTTTCTTTATTATTCTGACATCTTGCAGGCGGGTCCTCCTTATTATTTACATTTTGCATTTTTTCTAACATAATTGGAAATCCATGTTATGTACCTTAAATTGAACCCTTACTTCAAGACAGTTCTAGTATTTCTCCCTAATCTATTCTCTATTTTATTCCCTACAGGCAAATCTCTTTCCTTTTCCAGCCTTTTCAGTTTCCCCTTTCTCTCTCCTTCATAGATGCAATTGTCTCTTATTTTCCTGAGAAAATTTAGATTATTCAATATGTATTTCCTCTTCTACTTTCCTCCCGTTTAAAATTAATAAATAAATAATGTGTCACATTGCTATTTTTTGTTTTAAAATTTCACAAAATTTCCCCTCTATTCCAACTCCTAGCAAAAAGAGACATCCTACGTAATGCAAATCTTAAAATAAAAACAAAAGAAGAAAAATCAGAAAAGTTACTCAATATATAGGAAAAATTGAAAATAAATGCAATTTTTCTCATTCATGGACTCCCCTCTACCACACCTCCACAAAGTGGGAGGAGGAATCTTATCCTATGGCTTATTTGGAACTATGCTTAAAATTTATAATTTTACAACATTTATTTCCAGTTATTTCTTTCCTGTTGTCCTTTCTAATTACAAGGTTGTAGTCATCATGTATATTATTTTATTGTTTTGCTTCATTTATAAGTTTCTTCATTTTCTCCAAATCTGCTTTCATTTCTCTTTTAGCTCTTCCCTTTGGTGCCTAATCATAATCGATTAGTAGAAAGAGGGAACAAGTCAGTGAGTGCTCAGGTCTTAAAAATGACCAAGTTTATCCTTCTTGGGGCGTTATGCAGAGATGGCAAAGATATTCCTTATTATCCACACTATTGAATTTTAAGTACCCTGTTTATATCCATACCTGACTTCTGCTGATCCTGTATGATGACCAAAAAAAATGTTCTCCTAATTTACTGAGGATTGATGATTCAGATGTTGCTGAATGAGAACCGTTTACTCAGATGAGTCAAAACTGACTTAAAATACAAAGGGATGACAATGAGCCTTTTTCCTTCTTTTGATCTTCCTTGATGGATTTCAAGTGAGAAGGACAGATGTAAAATGTTAAGGTAAAAGAGAAAAAATGGCTGATTTGCTCCCTACCTATATCCCTGAATACATGGTTTCTTTGTTCTTTGCATTTAACATTTCCTGATTTTAAATGAATGATTATTTCCTGAGACACTTGTACTTGGACAAATATGTGAGACTGAGACAAGCCATCAGAGGCCCCAACAGAAAACAGAATTGATAGTATTCCATAAGAGCAGTAGTAGCCAATGTTAAAGGAGGTACCTACAGATGATAGTGGAAAAATACTATTTTCAGGATTTGGCAGCTTCAGGGATTATGACAATTTGTGACAGAGAAAAATATTGACTGTGTATCCTTGAAAGGTACTAATGCTTGGAGTCAATAGAATAAATATTCTATTTACTTAACAGTCTTAGAAAAGAAATTACTCTTTGGCCATTGTGTGGTATGGCAAGTACAAACTTAAAATACTCAGATATCTGAAAGTGAAGAATAAAAGTTTTATTAGAAAGTCTTGAGACACAGACAGTCCACTCACTGGAGTTATAGGAAGTTGTTTTCACAGAAATTAAGGGCGATTATATAGTCATAACCCACAAGAATCCATGACCCTCTCCCCTTATCTGGTTAATTTTCACTGCCTGATTAGTTAGAAGTAGCACAGGTTTGTTAAATTCTAACCAAGCTTATATAGTCGACTTATTGCAGATGTGTTTACCTAAGTTTGTGGTACTTGAGGTAGTATGAGCATTCTATTACAAGGTTTGTACAAAGAATTTTATTTTCCAATCCATCAGACCTTCATAAACTAAATTTAGGTTATAGATTCAATCTACCTTAGTTAATAATATTATGAGAAACCACATAATTCCTCACAATAAGAAAATTTATTTAGAGGTAAGTAAGCCATTAAACCAAAGGAATTAGAAGATTTAACACAGGAGATTTAGTTAACCTCAGGCTTCCTCAATCAACAAAAAAGAGATAGCTAATTTGGAGATCTCTTGAATATCTTCAGGTCATTAAATAATTAGTCATGTTTTTCTCTAAGCAGTTAAGTAAAGGTCCAGGAGGTTATCTCAGGTATTTCTGCTAGAAGAGCAAGTTTTTTATTCTTCTTCCCAGAGCTTTAATGATTAACAGATCTTTAGTGCTGAGTCTTGAATTTCCCCTCAGTTATTATTATTCTGAGAAGTCCTCAGTTTCCTGTTTCACTCAACCACATATATTCTCTACACATGTTCCTCATTCCCATTCTACTTTCAGTTTGACTCCACTCTCCCTAGGAACTTTGTGTGTCCACAAAAGATAATTTGCTCCAAGGAGTGGGGCCCAGATGTTTTGTAATTACATTGTTCTTGTTATATCTTCTCAATAAATATTCATTTGCCTCTAGCTGCTCTACTAGGTTTCAATTCTACCATCAACATCAACATCAACATCCCCATTCTCTGACAAGTATATCACCAGGAAACTCTTCTTCATAGAGACTGCCTTAACTTTGGTACTTAAACCTCATCAGTACCTTTAATTGTCCAGAGGACAGAGAAAAAAGACTCCTCCTATTGACTCCCTTTACAATGGACTCAAAATCTCAGTTATCTCTTCATTTGTCATCAGCAGCTTTGCTTAGTTTCAATTGCATGATCATCCACCATCAAGGCAGGAGACCCTCTGGTGCTTTCCCTACACCACTCTTTTCCCATTGTTTATAGCTTCTATTTCTGTATTAGATTAGATTCTGTAGATTAAATTACAATTATTATTGTAATTAGATTACAATATTAGATTACAAGCTCCTTGAATTCAAGAAAGTTTTTTTTCTTTTTTGTATCTCCAGTGGTTAGTACAAATGTCTGGCACATAATAGGCCCTTAAATGTTTGTCGTAAAGTAAATATTCTTTTCTACAAACTAATTGAATTCTACTTATTGATTTATAATGGATAGGCACATCAGATAGGACCTTATAAGTGACTATACTAGAAACACTAACAATCCTAGAATCTTGAAGAGATTAATTTTTAGCTGTCCTCTGGAAACCCAATTTACCATTGCGAGTGCCCAAAATGAGCTGAGTTAGGTGCTGTATTAGTTAGTATCTCTTTTAGATAATAGCCTTCAAATAAATAGAATTCTCCATATCCTTATTCCTTTTAAATCTTTTATTCTAAAGAAACTTTTAAGATTTCCTTCAAGAAATTGTCATGCAATAAGAATTAATTTATTTATTACTTCAAATATTAAAAGTGCTTTCCTTATAACAGTCTTCTGAGTCTATCATCTTAAATTTCACAGAGAAGAAAATTGAACTCAGAGAGACAAAGTTATTTATCCAATATCACAAAAACTAGAAATATCAGTGTAGAGCTCTCAGGAGAAGGGGATTTCCTTACTTCAATATCCAATGTTCTTTCCACAATACCACATGAGTCACCTTGCTGATCCTCCTTTGGATAGTCTTCAGCTTATCAGTGTCCTTGAAATGCATCACTTAGAATATATTTCATAAGTGTGAAGATAAGTTTTGGGGATACGAATTCATTATTTGGTAAAAATTGTTGGGAAAACAGGAAAGTAGTTTGGTAGAAACTGAGCATAAAACAATATCTTATATTATTTACCAAAATAAGATAAAAACAGATACATGACAAACAAAAAGAAAGATATTACAAGAAAATATGGAGAACATTGACTATATTATCTATTAGACTTATGGATAGGCAAATAATTTATGAATAAATAATGGAGAGCAGTTTGCATATGAAATGGATAATTTTAATTATTTTAAATTTAAAATTTTTATACAGAAAAAAATGTAGACAAAATGATAAGGAAAACAGAAAATTGGGGAGGGAGAGAATTGATGAACACATTCTTAAATAAAAGTCTCATATCTTAAATATATAAAAAACTTTTTCAAATGTATAAGAATATGAATCATTCCTCAATTGATATAAACAGGCAGCCTCCCATTGAAGAAATCAAAATTATTTATAATCATATTAAAAAATACTCTAAGTCAATATTGATTTGAGAAATGCAAATTAAAACAAACCTGAGATATGATTTTGTAACTATTAGACTGACTAAAATAATTGAAAAAGCAACAAATATTGCAAGGTATGTGTAAATATTGGAACATTAATTCACTGTTGGTGGAACTATGAGCTAATCCAACCATTTTGGAGAACAAACTGGAATTATGTCCAAAAAGTTATTAAACTACCTATATTCTTTCACTCAAAAATATCACAATCAGGTCTATTTCCCAAAATGATTTTTTTTGGGGAAAAAAAAAAACCTTCACATATTATTTTAGATATAGTTTGACCAGGAAAAAAAGCAGAACTAACACATTTTTAGGTGAACTAAAAATATGAATTATTATGATTCATGACAGCCACAAAAAGTCAGAAAAAGTGAAGACTATAAATTTGTACAGTGTTCTATGATGTAGCTTCTATCTTTTTAAGTGTAAGTTTCTTTGATTGGTTGTCATGTTTAGTCAATTTCAGTCTACTTCCAGAAGGCTTTAAACATCTCTTTAAAGATATAAAAATCCCCTCAAAGACCTTCTGAATTCCATGATCCAGAGGAAAGTCTCCTTCAGTTTTTGAGGCAATATGACATAAGGGAATGTTCAATAAGATTGTATCATAATGAAATTCTAAGTATTCCTAAGAACTTGATTCAAAAACTGACTTTACCACTAATTATAAACTTTATGACATTGGGTAAACCTTTTGGACACATTGAGACTTATGAAACTTATCTGTAAAATGGTATAATACCCTTTTATTTCCCAGAATTAAATCAAACAATCAAGCAATTGGAATAAATCTCTCAGAACTTTTACCTATAAATGTCTCCTTTAAAGTAGTCACCTGAAATATTTTTTATAGTTGATGGAAGATTATGTGTTCATTTTCATACCAGTGGGAATCAGGAACACAACTTCCACTAATACTACTGTTTCTATGAGAAAAACAGATTTTATCAATATCTAGGTGACGTAATAGATAGAGCACTGGGCTTAGAATCAGTAAAACTCAGAATCACTAAAACTCAGCTTTGTGAGTTCAAATGTGGCCTTGGATACTTACCAGCTCTGTGATACTTGGCAAGTCACTTAATCCAGTTTGCTTCAGTTTCCTCATCTGTAAAATGACCTGGAGAAGGAAATGGTAAGCCCCTTCACTATCTTTGTCAAGAAAACCTCAAATGGGGTCATGAAGAGTTGGACATGACTGAAACAATTCAATAACATTTAAACCCATACTACATATTTCTGGGAATGCCATCCACAGTTTAGAGTTAGAATATTTACAATCCATATTCAAAATACATAAAATGACTGGAATTGGTGTCACAACACCTCATTTTAACTTCTATCTCCCCTCTCTTATCTTTATGACCTTAAAAATGCATAAAATGAGTGTGTTGGAATATGTAGCTTCTAAAGGCCCATCTAAATATATGATCATAAGTCTTTTCCCTTTTTAAAGACACATTTTCCTCATCAGAAATATGAAACCAACAATATATTAATTACTACCCTCAGGGGATAATTTAAAAGGAAATTTCATTTTTTACAATGATTCTTAAACTGTTTTACATATATATATATATATATATACATATACATTCTCATAATTGTAATTCAATATAATTAAGTAACTTCATTTGTGATCCTCTGCATTTAATTTTAAAACATTATTCTGAGAAAGAATTTACAGGCTTCACGAGACAACTGAAGAGTCCCATGACACAGATATGGTTAAGAACTCTTGGTCTACATGCTTGCACATGAAAACCTAGGAAGGCTTCTTCCTCTTTATCATTAATATGCATGTATAGTGTTATCTAGTTTCTTGACATTCTCCCCTTAAAAAAAAAAAAAAGTGAAAAACAGGTCAGGGAATGCTTCCAAACAATATGGTGAGGAGTCCAGCAAATAGAATTGCTTAGGTCTAACTTAATTTGCTGGTATAGTAAAAAATATTGAATCATCACATTGCCCATTTCTGCTCAACAACTCTAATTCATTATCGCCCAGAACCCAGATATTCTGAATGCTAATGAAAACGACCTATCATGCTAGTTCATGTCATTCTCCTTTACGATCTTATTAAAACCTTACAATTCCTTAGCACATCGTGACAATGACTGGGGAGTGGGACAGCTGTCCTCCTGCACTGAGCAGGGCCTACATACTGCCTGTCACAGTTAAAGGCTGAGTGATTTAGGCCAAATGAGCAGCTCAGAGTGATTTTTTTTCCACCCTTGACAGGATTATATAACTTACGGAAAGGCCATTAACAAATATAAAGGCATAAGCAGGAGGGGGAAGGCAGGTGAAAAATGGAAAAATAAATCTTTGAATCTGTCACTTTATAATAAAATACCCTTCACGTCAGGATTTAATGAGCTGGTTATCCCACCAAAGGGGACCCAGAAAGACTGTCATCCAAAGCTCCCCATGTTTTCCAAAGATGGATTCAATTACAAAGGAGAGATTAGGCACATACAGTAGGCAACAATCTTGTTGATCCTATTAATGTGGCATTTCTTTGTTAGTGAAAAACAACCCTGTGGGACCCATTAAAGAAGCTTCAATCCCTGAAGACTGAGCTTGGGAGTGAACTCAGGAGTTCATATGTTATTAACACACAATGGGACATAAAGGCAAAAGAAGTTATGTTTTTTGTTTCTTTTGTTTTGATTTGGTTTTTTATCAATGATCTCTTATTTACAAAATGCAATGATCTTTTGTTTGATTCTACTTGATCTCTCTTCAATGTTTCCCATTGTTGATAGTAGTTTCTTCCTGAGCACTGTCTCTTCCCTGCCTTTTGGAGAAACTGCATTTCTTGTTCTCTTCCTATTTGTGTGACTATTCTTTGTCAGTCCTCCATGCTAGGTTACCATGCATATCCCAGTCACTCTTTGTATGTAGCTCAGGTCTCAGGATAATATCTTTCCTCTTTCTTGGATCTCAGAACTTCAGTGGTGGTATCTATGCAGATGACACCTAAATCAAATATCTGGGCCCTGATCTCTTTCCTGAATTCCAGATACAAATTTCCTCCCAGATATCATGATATATATATATATATACACACATATATATGTATATATGTATATATATATATAAACATATTTTATATAATTATAATAATGTTTATATTTTATGAGCATCTCATTTCAAACTTATCATGTCCAAAACAGTACATTTCTGCTTTCTTCCCCCAGAAAGAAAATCCATGCTTCTTCCAGACAATGAAAAGTTCTGATAATAGTCTCTACTTTCTAGTCTTTCCTCTCTCTAAAGGATCTCTGTGGGACAGATACACAAAAACAATCAGAGACTGATTCTGATCAGAAATAAGAAAGAAGCAAAAAGGGGCTTATTACATTTTTTTTTTTTTTTTTTGCTGAGGCAATTGGGGTTGAGTGACTTGCCCAGGGTCATACAGCTAGAAAGTTTAGGACTTTCTTTCAACTAAACCCTAACTCAATGGAAAATTAAATCTATAAGAGCATATATATTAATCAAATATCAATTTCAAGGAACTTAGCATGGACAAATTGTTTGCATGCAAATGCGTACCATATATTTAAGATTAATATCAGCAGTTGGATAACTGAAAAGACATATTGGGGCAGAGTTGACTCTGAAAAAATTTTAAAAAGCAAAACCACCTAGAAAAAGGGTAAAAAAATAGTAATTATATTATACAAATGAGGTGCACAGAAGCATTAGAAGGGTTGGGGAGTTTATAATTCTGAAAACCTGCTCACATGGAAATGGGCTAAATAGATAATAGACTATAAATACTATGAAAGGTATAGAACTCTTTGAAATTTATAAAGTAATAAGGGGGGATGTATAGACAGAGGGGGTAGAAAAGAATGTGGGAAGACAAAGGAGAGATCCATGGGCAGGGCGGGAGGAGGTTAAGTATTAGCAAGACTAGTTCAGGAGTAGATTTATAGCAGAAAAGTTAGCTGGGATAGGAAAGAAAAGATAAGTCAATCAAAGATTCAGTTAAGAGAGAAATCTACATTGTAAATCAGCCATACTGATATTGTTTTAGTTGCATGTTTGTATGTGAGTAGATGCATGTGTGTGTATATATATGTATCTGAATATATGTAGATAGGTGTGCATGTTGCTCTATATATGTGTATATAGATATGTGTATGTATGAGTGGATCTGTGATTATGTGTATGTGTGTGTGTGTGTAAATATGTGGAGGGTGCTAAGCAAATGTGAGTATGTATCAGGGTATGGAGGGTATATGTGTGTATGTATATGTATATATCTATATATGTACATAACAGTATCTGTGCTTAACTGTAGACTACTTGGGGAGAGTGAGATGAATGAAAGGATAAAAAAAAAAGAATGAAGTAAAAAAAAGTATACAGCAAAGAACAAAAGAATAACTTTATAAGGAAGCAAAAAAAAAGATGGACATTTATGAATATAATTTTTTCTACTTTCTTCAACTGGTAATTTTATTGTTATATATTTTCAATTCTCCCTTTTGTTCTTCTGGGCACTTGACAATGTTCTATTCTGTTCTGTTTGTTTTTAGATTTTCTATTTTTAAAAAAGTAAAACAAATAAAATTGAGGTTACCAAAAAAATTAAATCATGATGGAATTTTTTATAATCCCCACTTTTAGTTATATGACTCCATGTAATCCACAGTTTAAGAAGCTCTGGGATAGATTAGTGTTTATTCTAGAAGTTTGTCTGGGACACAGAAAAAAAAAAAGTGATTTGCCTACATTCACACAAACATTACATATTTAATTGAATTTTAACTCCAAAGTAGTTCTCTGTCTATATCATGATAATTTCTCTGAATAATACATATTTTGCAAAACTCTAATTAACCAGTGTCCAGAATTTACTTGCATTTATTTTATTATCAGGTGGCACAAGAACAACAAAAATGCTATATAAAATAAAAATAATACTTAGAGAGACGACAGCAGGAAGAGTACTGAATCAGAACAAACATATATAAAAGAAATCCTAACTGGACTCAACACAACTTTATAAACATTGAGGGATGATTTCATAAGATTTGCCAAAAAGATAAAGTTTGTTTGACAAGATTAAAGAAGACCAGATTTGAATTTCACCTTCAAATCTTATTTGAGTAAATGACCATGGACAAATCATTTAAACTCTGTGAACTTCAGTTTCTTCATTGGTTTAATGGGGATAAAAATTGGGAAAAAAGCCTCAGAAATTTTATGAGTATCAAATGAGAAAATATATATAAAAGCATTTTTAATTGAAGTACTATAGAGTTATCAGCTTTTTAAAAAATATTGTTATGCCAAAAAAATGGAAGAAGGGAAAAATCTTATCAACACCATAAATTCTCCCTATAATAGTAATCAAGAGAACATTGATTAGCACTGATACATATACCTACTTTCTCACCTTGATAAAATCTTAATGAGAAAGATCTACACATATCTAATGGGATTTTCAATCCCTCAATCACACAAACAAATGTTTATTCAGTGCTGAATATGTCAGGTATTGTGCTAGGTGTTGGGGAGAGAAAGTCAAAAACAAAATATTACCTGCTTTCAGGAAGATCTTATTCTAATGTGGGAGATAATATATTTATATATTCATATGTGTGTATATCTGTGTGTTTGTAAATATCTATGTATGCAGAAACCTAGAGGATTGTAAATTTAAAACTGAAAGATAATTTGGAAATCAAGTCTGACATCTTCATTTTATAAATTAAAAAATAGAGGCCTAAAGCCATTTGCCCAGTGTTATTATCATAATCATCATAATGAGCATTTTCCTGTTCCTTAACTTCTTTCTCTTTATGATCCTCTTCTTCCTCATCATCTTTATGATAGCTAGCATTTATTTGGCACCTACTATGTGCCAGACACCATACTTTGCACTTTATAAATATTTTCTTTCTCTCTCTCTTTCTTTTTTTAACAGCAACCTCTCGAGTAGAGTAAGTACTACTTTTATCTTCAATTTGTGGAACCTGAGGGCAAATAGATTAAAGTTACTTGCTCTGGATCACACAGCTAGTTAGTTTTTGAAGTTGGATTTGAATTTGGGTCTTCCTGAGGTGAAATACAGTATTCTGTTGTGCCATTCATCATTCTCATTTAAAGTTGATGAAGCTCCTGAGAAGTTTGCATTCCACAGCTGAGTCGATGACAGTTATTATTTGCAACTCTTCAACTTGAAACAGAAGGGCTCTAAAATACCTTTGGGTAACATTTCCAAGGACAAGAAGATAAGGTGGATTTTTGGCACCATGTGCCTCTCATATATGTGCTCAATTATAGGAAGTTAGCTAGAGATCCTCCACCTTTATTTTTCCTTGTCATAGTGATCAATCAAATTCAGTATGGTAGAATTGATTCAACTACATGGAAAGTCCTCCAAAATATTTTTGAGTCCCCTGGTCAGTCTTTTGTCCAATAAGGAGCAGGTGACCATCTTATGACCACTTAGGTCTTTGTCTGTAATAGCTTGTACCATTTCCTTCTGCCTAACACAAGGAGAAGCCTATCCATCTTGTGTGAAAATGTTTCTTGTTTCACCCAACTTGTGACCTTGTTGACTTATCATTTTGCTTATTTTAGCTAATGTATCATATGTCAATCAATGGAATTATTCTGTATTTGGTATATAGCTACTCTAGAATGTCTAAACATCCAGTGTAATGGGCTGAGGTTTGAGCTGATGCACTGAGGTCCCAAGTACATGAGGCTAGATAGTAATTGGGCTATACTCTATTAATATACATGATTGGATAAAGAATGGTCCCTGCCCACTCTCCGTGCAAGTCCTGATGTGTTGTATAGGAAATGACGATTTTGGTGGGTGGAGGCAGAGAGAGAGGGAGGAAGACAAGTGGGGAGAGATTGGGCTGGGTTCGAGACTCCGAGTTGCTGGTTGTGTGGCTGCTGGTCGAGCTAGCTTCTTGACTCAGCTGCACACATTGCTATCGCCGATTCTCTTCCACCTCCGATCCTTCTTCACTGAGAATAAAGACTGACGATTTTCCCCTAACCTGAATTCCTGTCTCGTGCTGATCTTAAAATACACGATCTTAACAATCCAGACTTATAAAAATAGGACCCTGGAAGGACAAGCCATCATAACATTCATGTTGTTGGGTTTTTTTTTTAATTTTTTATTAAAGCTTTTTATTTACAAAGCATATGCATGGGTAATTTTCCCAACAATGACCCTTGCAAAACCTTTTGTTCCAAAATTTCCCCTCCTTTCCCCCATTCTTTCCCCTAACTGGCAGATAGTCCAATGCATGTTAAGTACGTTGAAATACATGTTAGATCTAATATATGTATATATATATATTTATACAATTATCTTATTGCACAAGAAAAATCAGATCAAGAAGAAAGAAAAAGAAAAACTAGAAAGAAAACAATATACAAGCAAACAACAACAGAAAGAGTGAGAATGCTATGTTGTGTTCCACACTCAGTTCCCACAGTCCTCTCTCTGGGTGTAGATGGCTCTCTTAGTCACTGAACAAGTAGAACTGGTTTGAATCCACATTGTTGAAGAGAGCCACATCCATCAGAACTGAACATCATATAATCTTGTTGCAGATTGGTCCTGCTCATTTCACTTAGCATCAGTTCATGTAAGTCTCTCCAGACTGCTAATTGTTTCTTGTAGAACAATAATACCCCATAACATTCATATACCACAATTTATTCAGCCATTTTCCAACTGATGGCATCCACTAAGTTTTCAGTTTCTTCCCACTACACAAAAGGCTGCCACAAACATTTTTGCACATGTGTGTCCTTTTCCCTTGTTTAAGATCTCTTTGGGATATAATTCCAGTAGAAACACTACTGGATCAAAGGGTATGCCCAGTTTGATAACTTTTTGAGCATAGTTCCAAATTGTTCTCCAGAATGGTTAGGTCCGTTCACAATCCCACCAACAATGCATCAGTGTCCCAGTTTTCCCGCATCCCCTCCAACATTTGTTATTGTCTTTTCCTGTCATTTTAGCCAATCTGACAGGTATGTAGTGGTATCTCAGAGTTGTCTTAATTTGCATTTATCTGATCAATAATTATTTGGAGCATCCTTCCATGTGGTTACAAATAGTTTCAATTCCTTCACATGAAAATTGGCTGTTCATATCCTTTGATCATTTATCAATTGGAGAATGGCTTGAACTATTATAAATTTGAGTCAATTCTCTACATATTTTAGAAATGAGGCCTTTAAAAATGTTTTTCTAGTTTATTGCTTCCTTTCTAATCTTGTCTGCATTAATTTTGTTTGTACAAAAACTTTTTAATTTAATATAATCAAAATTATCTGTTTTATGATCAATAATGATCTCTAGTTCTTCTTTGGTCACAAATTCCTTCCTCCTCCACAAGTCTGAGAGGTAAACTATCCAATATTCTTCTAATTTATAACATTCATATTGTGAGGAAGATTTAAAGTCCACTTCATTAAAATAGGGATCATAGGTACTTTAATAAAGTGTCATTGGTTCAGTTCTGCCTCTCTCCTTTATTGTAGGTGGAATAATCCCCACAATTTAGTAACTTAAAGGGTTCATAAGCCATAGAAAAGAGGATTTAGGAAAGAAGGGGCTTCTAAATATGAGTCTTATTCACATTTTACAAATAAGAAAGGCCCAGAGAGGCTGAGTATGTTCTGGTCCAGAGACCTGGGACCATAATTACCTTTGGTTAATCCATCACCAGACAATACTCTGGACATCTTAGCTGCTATAACCTAGCTGTTATAACTTCGATTGTTTTATTACCATGCTCTGCCTCTGATAGAGTCCTTCTGAACTAGGCCTATGTTCTTATGATTCCTAAGAATTCACTTATCTTTTTTGTTGTTTAGTTGTTCAGTCATATCTGATTCTTGTGGCTCCATCTGGGGTTTTCTTGGCAAAGATAATGTAATGATTTACCTTTTCCTTCTCCAATTCATTTCACAGAAGAGAAAAATGAGACACATAGAATTAAGTAACTTGCCCAGCATTGGACAGATAAGTGCCAGAATTGAACCCAGGAAGATGAATCATCCTGGACTCAGGTCCAAAATTATCCACTGCACCATCTTGCTGTGCACTTACCATATCTCTTAATTTGAATCACCTTCTCCTTCCTATTCTTTCAAATAAGGACCTTTTAGCATACTTTACAGGGAAAACAGAAACCATTTGCTATTTTTTATAATAAAGAAAAAAAATGATGAAGAGAAAAGTCCATATAGAAATATATAGAAAAATAATAACAAAATTCATCTGGAAGGACAAAAAATCAAGAATTTCAAGAGAATTAATGAAAAAAAAAAAGTGACCTAGTTGTACCAGACCTAAAATTACATTATAAAGCATTGTCATTAAAACCATTTGGTACTGGCTAAGAAATAGAGTAATGGATAGTGGAATAGGTTAGGTTCACAAGACACAACAGTCAATGACTATAATAATCTAGTGTTTGATACATCTAAGACTGGAATAAAAACTCCCTATTTGACAAAAATTGCTGGAAAAATTGGAAAATAGTATGCCAGAAACTAAATATTGACTAACATCTAATGCTTTATACCAAGATAAGGTCAAAATGGATTCATGATTTAGACATAAAGGTTGATACTATAACCAAATTAGGAAAACAAGGGATAGTTTTGTTTTTTCTTTTTTTCTTTTTTCAGTGGGGATGGATGGGTCAGATATAGAGAAAATAAATTATTGAGAATTAAAAAAAAAAAAAGATACCATCGAGAAAGAGGTGAGGAAGACTCACCTTTCCTTGCTAGTAGATGTGGAATGATTATGTTTCATATAGATGTTCTCTGCCTAGAATAGGTCTACATAGTAAACTCATTTCAGAACTTGGAAGGTTTAATTTTTTAAAGGTCTTCAGTAGCCTTTTTTTGGGTATTCAATCTCAAATTCCCTTTCCTTTTAAATCAGAAAAACTTTCTTCTGACTTTGTAAAAACTGTGAATGTAGATAAGTCTTTGCCCTTTATTAACATATTGCTTAGTTACCTTGGTTATCTGTCTCTTATTTCTATGATTGCATAGGAGTGGGTGGAATGGGGAGGACCAAATGCCCTCTACTTCTCTACAAATGATCTTTGATCCTATATTCTTAAATCCTTCAAAAACAAATCAAAAAAATCTCATACCTGAAGCTTTTCCTGAACTCTCAGGGTAGCAAACCCAGAATCAGCAGAAGAGCTGATTTATGTAAAGCAAATTTAACAAAAGGTCTCTTCCCGTCTCAGCAATGAAGTGACCTCTACCTGAACCTAGTTACTGAAATTCCCTTATTTGTACTTATGTGTTGTATAACATCCCAGAGCTAAACTACCAGTTAAAACCTATAGCATCACATGCAACTGCTGAGTTGGTATCTAGGCATAAAACGCAATTTCATAAAAAAGCTCTGATCTGGCCCAAGTCAGGGAGATTTTTTTCTTTTGAATACTGGGTCTTCCTTCTCTTCCAAGCAAAAAGTATGGGTGCTATTTACCAATCGGATACAATTCTAATTGGCCTGCAGGTTTAAACCTCCTCATTTTAAAAATCTGGACTAGTTTGTACTTCTTTAAAAAGCTTTGTGCCCCCCCCCCCGCCCCCGCCTCCAATTCCCTGGGTCCCACTCTATTAATACCAAAATGTGCAAACACCTTATCATTACAGACCACTGCAGCTCAGAACACCTGAGTTCAAGAGATCTACCAATCTCAGCCTTCCTGGTAACTAAAATTAGAATTGTTTTTCACCATATTCAAGCCTCAGTGAAACTTTTATCCAAAAAGGAGGTCCCCTTATAGACAGAAAACTATAGAGGTATATTGATATGATTACTCTCTTCTATTACTAATATTTTTTGATGCTTAAGAAAAGTTTTTGCTGCTACAATATGGCTACAATATGCTACAATATAGCATGGAATTCCCCCCAATTTTCTAAATTGGTAAAAAAAAAATAATCTATGGTAAAAAATCTAAATGTCAATTCCTTCCCCCCAAAAAAATTACCATCCATTTATTCTATTTCTTTTCTAATTTACATAGACACAGGATTAGAGGTCCTTGAAGGATAGTAACCATTTCATTTTTGTTTTTACACTCTTATCATGCCTAGTACTTAAAAATAGAAATGTAACAGAATAGGAACTTAAAAAATAAAATGTTTCCTGATTGGTTGGTTGACAGCTCACCAACCTTATACATATCACCACTGTTGGGGATGCGTGGATCAGATATAGAGAAAATAAATAATTATGAATTAAAAAAGAAAATGATACCATCGAGGAGGAGGTGAGGAAGACTCTTCACGTCTCCTTGCTGGAAGATGTAGAATGATCATATTTCATACAGATGTTCTCTTTTATCTGTCAAATAAAAAACATTCATTTCAAGCAAAAGTCAAAGAAGGATTACTTAAGGAAGGATCTTTGTATCTCAAAATCTAGAATAAAACATAGAATATTATAGGCATTTTATAAATGTTTGTTTATTTATTGATCATTGATCTGTACTACCTCAAAATATCTTGAACAGCTTAGTAGTCAAATCTATAAAGGAAATGGGTGAAACTGAATTAATAAGGAAGCAGGATCACAAGATAAGTGATGAGAAGATTCTGCAAATATCTGTCAGTAAACTCTCTCCTAGGTTAGCATGCCACAAATGGGAGAAGGGGATACATTCAGGGAGCAGGTGTGAATATAAAACTCACATAGAATGGCACACATAGCAGATAGATGTCTTGGGAACATGAATAAAATAGCACATAAGCAAAGAACATATGGCTGGGTATAGCATATGATTGTATCAAATCCCAAGTTCACAAAAATGGCCAGGTGAAATCATTGCAAAACAGTACTCAAAGGGTATCATCTAGCTAACTGATTTCTCTATTGAACTTGGATCTTCTGCTATTTTGGTCTTCTTATCGTGCTGATCTTTACTGGCTTTTAACTTGCTAGATAGAAAGACCATAGTTATTTTATGATGCAAACCCCAGCCAGCCACAAATAAATAGCAGGCTAGAGAAGCTCTTAAGACTTTTTAAGCTAGTCTTTTGAACTATTTTCTTTCTGGTTTGGTATGACTCCCAGAGAGAGATGTGATCTGCCTTGAAGCTAGAAAATTGTTTTTACTACTGTAAATTCCGTGATCCTTCAAAGCTTCTTCATGAAGCCTTACTGATTCCCCGAAGAGCCTTTGTCACTCCATCCCACCCAGCACCGTGTAATCATTTTGTATATACACACATATATGTGTACACATATTTGTATATGCATATACATATACAGATGTAAATATAGTTATAGTCTCCAACAGTTGAAAGTAAATTTCTTTCAGGGAAGGACTATTTAATTCTGATCTTTGTAACCTCAAAATCTAGATAAAAACATAGGGCATCATAGGCATTTAAAAATGCTTGTTTATCATTTATTGATCATTATTGATCTGTATTATTTCAAAATATCTAGAACACTCTACTTATCAAATTTATAAAGGAGGTGGGTGGAGCTGAGTTGAAGGTCCGTTTTGACTACCTACAGCTTCTTTGGATGTTATACAAATTAACTTGGAGCAAGATTAAAAGGTCCAGGCAGGAGCCAAAGGAGTTGGCCACCGTTGCTCTAGTTTATTCATTATACATGAATACCTTTATGATAAATTACTGACAGTAACAAAATTGCTCATTTACCTACAACTAAAATTGTTCATTTACCTACAACTACTTGCTGATTAATGCAACAACATTATTGGTAATATTCCATCATTGTCTTTTAGTACACTTTATAACTACATTTGTACTCTAAACATTGTCTTTGACTACCATTGTTTTTCTTCTTAGCAGAGAGATTAAATTAATTAATTTGTTGGTTGAGGCAGTTTCTGTGCATTTTGAGTCTCTAAGTTTTGGAAATTGTTTTGTAGCAGTTTTGTAGTAGTTTGAAGGGTAAGTCAATTCCTTTCCTTTTGTCCATTTTCTATTTTTCAAAGTCAAAAGAAAATTTAAAAATAATAGAATGCAGCTGATATGATTGAGCTGTGTCTTCCTCTCCTATAATATATGTTTAATAAAATGTTTGTCAATTAACCCAATTCCTTTGCTGAACTGCTTCTATTTCTCCATAGCAATTAGTTTATTTAGCAGTTTGTTGTGAAAACACCTGCTAATCTGGATAGAGTTATCTGTTGTGTTAAAGATAGTTCCTTTTATTTTTTTCCTTACATTTTTCCTTACATTTTTAAAATAAATTCTCTTTCTCAGCAGGACTCTAAGGCCTGACTTGTGATGGTTATGCATCCTGACATATACCACATCACTGGCATGAGCTTTCTGTGGGTGAAAACAGCCATCTACCAATCACATATGTTACAATCAGATTTAATACATCTACTAATCCCTTACTAGAAGCTGTAGGTTGAGAGTAATTATCATTTTAATTGCCTTGTAAACCTTCCTCTGTGCTTGGAAAGATGGAAGTGAGAAATGATGAAAAGCCTCAAAGCAGAGAGTCTCATGTTATTAACCTTTAGTCACATGCTGGTTTTTCATCTTTGTTAATCAGGATTTTTAAATGTGTAGGCATTTATGTTTGATTAAGCAGTTTTCCCTTCGAATTTGGAGCAAATAATTCATCTTAGAAGAATGTAAGTTTTTTGAGGACAGGGTGGCCCCCAAAAGATACATTTTGTTTCTGTCTATGTATTCCTAACCTAGTACTATGCTTTGTCTGGATTTTTGAATGATTGGATGTTTTTATAATGAGAGAAATTATTATTAAATAACAAATTATTTAATTTTGTTAAAAATAACAAATTTTTGAGGACTTTTTCCAAAAAAAAAATCCTTTCTAGACTATCTTATCTAAGTGGCATTGTTGCCCTACCCTACTAGAATTAAAAAAAAAAAAAAATTAAGATGAATTCTGACACATGTTGTTCCATTCAGGCAGGGTTTTGGCAGGAGGGTAAATCCTTTGTCCAGATTGCCAAAGACTGGAGTGCTTTGGAAATAAATGACATGACTAAAGTCACATCCCCTAATCCCTCACTAAAATAGGTACATCTTTCATTACAAGATTCATTTTTCTCACTACTTGTTCATCAAAGTTGATTGCTCACTTCAGGAACACCCATTCTTTCAAGTACATGTAAACAATGAGTTGGTTCCATGAGGATTCTTTGGTATTCGAAAGTGTTACTGACCCCTTTTGTTAATTATAAACTAGCATGATTAATTTCACAGAAACTGTGTCTCAGACTTTTTGGATAACATAATTCATTTCTATTAATTCAACAAATGCTTATTAAATGCCTACTTTTTACAGGCAAGGAGGAGATGCTGCCAGGTACAAGAATTTTTTTTTTAATGACATATCTGCTTCCAAGAAATTTAAATTTTATGGGGGCAAGGGAAATATATATTCTGATAATATAATACAGGGTAGAAATCGCTACAAAATACCCCAGGAAAATTTGAAGAAGGAAGGAGCACTTTTAACTAGGGGAATCATGGAAAGCTTCAAGTAGGATGAGTCACATATGAAAACAATTTTGATACTCATACTAACAAGGAGGAAATACATGCTAAGCATGGTGGATCACCCATAGGAGTAAAATGACTAAGGGGAATGCTGTGTTACATTTGTCAGACAACTACCAGTATAGTTAGCATGGAAGTCATATAAATGTAGAATATAGATAATTTATGGATCATCTTCCCTAACAGAGTTAGCCTGGTGGTACAAAGGCTAGAGCTCTGGACCTGGCATCAGGAAGATAGTTCATATGTGTCCTTAGACACTTATTAGTCCGAGTTTCTTTTAAAAACAAAGATTAATAACAGCCCCTCCCTCTCAGGATTGTTGTGAGGATAAAATGAGAATATATCTAAAAGAGCCTGGCAAATTTTAAAGTTCTATATACATATACATACACATTTTATCATTAGTTGTTATCATTATCAACAGACTAAGGAATGTATATGTAAACAATAATAGGATGCCACATTTTACTTTAATTAACTTATTCAATAGGTATTAATTCAAAGTGTGACTATGTATTCCTGCTGGGTGAAATAAATAGAATAGTAAATGAGACTTGGTCCCTGTTTTCAAAATGTTTACTATCTAGTGGGGCTGGGGGAGGTGGGGGGATGTTATATATTTTGAAAATGTAAAAGGACTGGATCTATAATTTCATTAATATAGGAAACTCTCAGGAGAAATTCTCTAGAAGTCCAAAGTTACTACTTTTTCTCTACTTAAAGAATTAGTTGCTCAAACCACTAAGAGCTTAAATAATTTGCCCAGGGTAATTCCTCCAGTATGTCCCAAGGGCTGAACATAAACTCAAACTTTGCTGGCTTTAAAGTCAGTTATTTACCCATTCTGCCTTTCTGCTTCTGTAAATAAAGATAGTAAAGGAATGAATATAATAAATGTATGAAGAATTAAAGTTTCCATGAAAGTTTCCATATAAGGACAGAAAGTATAAGAAATCTTTTATGCCAGAGATAGTATATTCTTCTAATACTTTGTGTTCTGCATGTGCTTAATGATATTTTCTTTTCTATTTATTTATTACTGTACTTATCTTCATTATTAGATTTTAACCTTTTTGAAGGCAAGTATAATATTTGATATATATTTGCATCTTTCCCAGCACCCAAAATGCATATGAAGTAAGGATTTCCAAATTTCGGTAATATTTAATCAAACAATATTAGGAAAGCTCATTAAGTGTTCAGAGAATGGTTAGAAGCTTGAGTATAGAAGCCATGATAGAGATCATCGTAAGATGTGACTGAACAATTGTTTGGATCATAATTATAAAGATATGCCCTTGAATGCAAAGTCAAAGATTTTAGACTTTGTTAGGTAAAAATCAAAGGTTTCTGAATAATAGTAATAAGATAAAATTATTTTTCAATCCTATGTGTTAAGAAGATTAATCTGAAAGAGATCATTATAGATAGTCTAGCTTCCCCAAACTTTAGCCTTCTTATCTTCCTTTACCTCTATCTTCATTCCATCTTAACTGCCCATAGGGGTTAGTTAAATCTCACTATCACCCATAAATAGTTCACTATGAACTTAAATTCTGAAATTTACCACATTAATCACAATCTAATAAAAAAAAAACTTTCCCTTTATGATAATCCTCTTAAACCCAATATTTATTGTCACCATGACATTTATGCCTCCCTATTGTCTCCATCCATTACTCTTTCTCTAGCTTCACATTCCTTTCACAGTCTTGAGCTTATGGCTAATCAGTTCAAACATGTTGTCCTCCATTCTTAAATCCCATCCTTCTTTATATTGCTGTTCATGCTATGACTAATCGTTCTCATCTTAAATCAGCATTACCATTTAACTACTCTTCTAGTGTTGATGATTACCATCTGAGGAAGTGATATAACCATGATGTCTAGATTGACTACAAATTAATATTCTTTGAACTCAACACAGTTTTTACTGGCACATTTTAAAAAAAAAATTCTCCCTAAGGAACCCATGTTTTATTTTAGTTCCAGTGCCTGGCAAAATAGAGAGAAAAATTTTCATAAACAATCCTATGACTTGTTCCCGTCACCAACAAAATATTGAACTATGAGTATTAAGGTTCCTTTTGTTTTAAGGGCTCTCAGCTCTGTTAGAAATATTCAGATTTTCAAGGAATAAAATAAAGACTTTTAAAAAATTTAACCTGAAAAAGGACTTAAATACAGTTCTTTCAGTAATTGAAAGACTTTTATTTTTAGGGATTCAGAATCAGAAACTGAATATTTATACCATGTATAATATATCTTCTGTTTATGTGACTTCCTCTGACATGTTGGGATAAAGTACTAGTATGGTTAATAGACTATCAATTCAGCTTTCCCTTCAGGGACTTAATCACAAACCATATTTGCAATATACACTGCACATAATACAAGCATTTATATCACTAAATATCACTCAAAATTTGAGATTATAGATAAATATGTCCCAAATCATCTCAAGGCCCATGCCTTGGGAGAGGATATGAAAGAATTGTCTTTAAATCCAGAGTTAATCATAGAAAGGAGGTTAATAACAAGAACACAACTAAACTCTGCCAAAAAATATAGTCACATCAAGTGATTCTTTTATGAGGTGTAAAAAAGTTCAAATGATCCTGAACACATCCTCGTTATACATACAATTGTTGTTTTCATGTTATCATTCTCTCTAGATTGTGAATTCTTCAGAGGATAGGGACTGTCTTTTGTCTTTCTGTCTATCTTTAATGTTGTGCAATGTGCTTGGCACATAGTAGGCACTCAAAAATAAATGTTTTGGTGACTTAACTTGAAAGAATTAGCATAGCAATATAATAGGATGAACAATGATAAGTCATAGACCACTGGGTGACTTTTCAAAGTCAATCCAGATAGTAGGGAAAAAGAGGAATGAAATATAGAAAAGACACAGGGAACTGAAGATTGAGAGGTGGGACATCAGAGGATGTGGGTAGGAGTTGCCATGAAGAAAGGGTCAGGACTTCAAGATTGAGGCACTTTTGAACTGACCAGGAATGCAGTGTCAATATAGTTGCTAAAACAAGACACCTCAGCAATAAAAAAATTTATTCTTCATAAAGTGTTGATTACAGGCTTTCACTGCAACTGGTTGAACTTTACAGAAATAGAGGCTAGAAGTTAGCAATTGAGAAAAAAAACTAAACAAAAAATGAAGATAGAGTGAACAATGAGATATTTTACTATAGCTGGGGACTCAGGAAGCAAAAAAAAAGTTCCAATTGATTTTCTTTCTCTGGGTTGGAAGTTTTGTTTAAAATGCATCTAGATTAATATTTCTGAAAGAAAACCACCTGGGGATCCTTAAGAACCTTTCAGTGAATGCATTTAATTAAAACAATCTTCATAATAATGCCTTTGTTAAGTTGTTTTTCAGTCATGTCTGACTTTTTGTGACTCCATTTGGGGTTTTCATGGCAGAGATATTGGAGTGGTTTGCCCTTTCCTTTTTCAATTCAATTTTACAAGTGGAGAGCTTGTGCAAACAGGGTTAAGTGACTTGCCCAGAGTCACATAGCTAATAGGTGTCTGAGACAGTATTTGAACTCAGGAAGATGAGTTCTTCTTGTTTCAAGAACTGCTTTATCAACTTTATTACTTAGCAGTCCTAATAATATTAAGATTTTTTCATTTCTAATGTGGTAAATATCATAGATGTAACCAATATAAACAAAAATTCTTTGGGAGTATTCTCAATAATTTTTAAGAGCTAAAGATGTTCAAGAATTAAAATATTTGAGAACCTGACTTAGACAATTGGTCAGAAGTAGATTAGGGAGTACAGATCAGAGTGATTGAACAATCCTGTCTACCATAATGGAGGGAGCTCCATTACAAAACATTGTAATTATAATGGCATTACACTACATTGAAATTTTTAAAAGAGCTAAATTCACAGCAATGCTTTGTAGTAGATAGAGCAAATATCATTCAACTCCATTTTAGTGGAGGAAAATAAGGGGTATAAAACAAACAAACAAAAAAAAAACATTTGTTCAAGATCCTGTGCTGTTATACAGAAGCAGGATTTAAGCCAATGTTTCTTGGTTTCAATCAATCAATTATATGGGGAGCTTTTATTAAGCACCTACTATGTGCGGATTCTACGGATGATAGAAACAAAAATAGCACCTGCCCTTCAGAAGATTTTGTTAGAAAAATGGGCATGTGACAGAAATCTGTATATACAGAATATTTTCCAAAATAGAGACCTAATAATTTGAGGAATAAGCATTTGCAGCTGACGGATAAGGAAGAACCTCTTGTAGGAAATGACATTTGAAGCCCAATTATTTTTCTTCTACAGCAGCTCTAAAGTTCTGTTTCACCAAAAAATTGTTGGTTCTTTGAAACCAAAAGACTGTCTTGAAAAACTTCCTTGAAACGCATTTTGGAAACTTCATTGAAAATTTGTGTTACTCACTTTTTGAGACCTGCATGAACATCATTAATATAAAATGCTATCAAATGGTCTGGGAAATACTCTTTAAATGCATCTTATAAAAAAGAAAATGTCTTCATTGTAATCTCTTCTACTTGTAAGCTGAAATGGGTGACAATACTAGGTTGTACATGTTGTACAAAAATGGCTGCTCCATTTTTATTGGGCAAAATCTGACTCCAATAGTCAAACTTGATAGTGGGGCTAACAGTAGAACCATTTATCCTAAAGAGGCTATCTTTGAGAACAGCAGACAAAAGGCCATCCTAAGTCCAGAAAGGATTTTGTCAGTGTTCTTTATCACCTTGCTTCAGGTTCCAATTGGGGAGAAGAGAAACTATACAAAAGATTCATACCAATCTCCCTCACCTGGATGGAAACACCACTCCAAAGTTGCTTAGATTTCATAGAATATTAAGTTGCATACACTGTTTCACAAGGAAGTACTGGAGGGCTAGGAGTGGAATATAGTTCTATAATTTGGGAGGGAAAATGTCATCTACATCCAGAGAGAGAACTACAAAGAGTGAATGTGGAATGAAGCATAGTATTTTCGCTTTTTTTATGTGTGTCTCCCCCACCTTGATTTTTTTTGTACAACATGACAAATATAGATACATGTTTAAAAGAATTGCAAACATTTAACCTATATCAGATTGCTTACTATCTTGGGGATGAAGGGAAGGAAAGGAAGGAAGCAGAAAAATTTAGAATACAAAAATCTTACAAAAATAAAGGTTGAGAAATATCTTTACATGAATTTGGAAAAACAAAATACTATTGAGAAAAATTAAATTAATTTAAAAATTTTTTAAAAAGAATAGTTTCATAAAGATTTACATTGTACTTAATATGAATTCACTAAAATACTCATCTTTTTATTTTCTAATTATTTTGGTTGGGGGCAGGTGGCATAATGGAAAAAATATTTTAGATCCAGATTTACAGGTGTCAAACTTTTAATCCATGGGATGCAAAACTTGACAGAATCAGATTAAAATATAATTGGAAAATGTTTAGCACAATAAATAAAAATATAATCTAACCTAGATAACATTAACTTGTCATCTCCTGAGTCAATATGTATGGCCTTCAGGGATCCATTTCTATTGAATTTGATACCACTGATCTAGAAGACCTGGATTTAAATCCATCTCTAAGCTACTAAAACTCATGAAGTGTCAGTTTTCTCATCCATTACTTTCAACTTTGATAATTAAAGTTCTCTTAGTTCTTCCTTTCACTGATAAAGATTCTTGGTAACTTTGTAAATAGTTTGTGAGAATTTGATACACAAACAAAATAAAATAACAACAACAAACAGTATGCTGTGATCAATCTTGTAATGACATACATTTATCTGGGAAATGAACATGTAGTTTATTATTGGGCTTATATTTGAAATCTTTCTAGCTTCTGGACCTTCAAGGATCTGAACTCCATTGTTATAACCTTCAAGATCCCAAGAGTCCTCTCTATTCCACAATTGGACATCAAAATAGAATTCTAGTGGAGCTGTTTGGTAAACTGAGAGATGGAACCATGATTTAGTTCATTAGTGTTCTCTCAGCTTTCTTGTCTCTTAAATGAGGGTTTAACTAGATAATCTCTTAGATCATTTCAAGTCATTACTATATTACTTTATGACTCTACCCAGAATCAGTGTGAAAAAAAAAAGCTGAAATATAAGAACTAGGTGTAAATTTGAACATAATTCCAGGGATAAGAAGCTTCAAAGAGCTGTCCATGTTTTTGCCTTGAAGTATTTTTTTCCCTCCAAGGTTTTCCATTAAGAGGGGGTGGAGGGAGGGAAACAAGGTCTCCAAGCATATCCTCAATCAAATTAAAATGGAATTTGAAAATATTTAACAAAATAAATAAATATACAATAAAACGTAGATAATATTACATTTTAAAACCATCAATATGTTGTCCATGGAATGGATTGTCATTAGTGACTCTCATTTCTATTTTAACTTGAAAGCACTGAGGTAAAGGATGTCATCATAGAAAGGTATAATTGAACAAGAGGTTGGATTTAATGCTTGTTTAAAATAATGCATAAGAGTAGACAGTCCATGTGTCCCAATGGTCATGATTTAACTTTATCAACCCCCCCCACTCCCATTTTGCAAATAAAGAAACTGAGGTCCAAAGGGGTAAAGTGATTGTCAAAAGTCCACAGAAATAATAAGTATGAAACTTAGTATGTGAATTAAGCTAGTCTGATACCAGACTCTGTTCTTTCTATTGTACTAATTTTCTTTCCTGCATATCTTGCAATATCATGAGAAAACATACAGGCCCAAGTGTAGGTGAACATCCCATGGAGTTCACAAAGAGGACATTGGGAAGAAGAGGGAGGAGAAAATAAGTATTTATATAGTATCTATTATGTGCCAGGTATGGCTAACTGTATTTTACAAATATTATCTCATTTGATCCTCTCAACAAACCTGGAGGTAAGTACTATTTTTATCTCTGTTTTGTACTTGAGGAAACTTGAAGGCAACAAAGGTTAAGCAATATTCCCAAGATTACACAGCTAGTCAGTGTGTAAGGCTGGATTAGACTCAGGTTTTCCTGACTCGCTCCCCAAAGCTCTATCTACTGTGTACCATCAGTCCCAATCTGGGCAGACATGGATGCTTGACATTTCCATAAGTAAAGGTAATTTATTTATTTTACAGTTTGAGCATATCATAGATCCCCAGTATGTTCATCTTTCTCTCATAGGTTCTTTTTATTACATTTATGTTTTGAGGATATTCTACCTTCACTTCAGGATACACACACACACACACACACACACACACATATATATATTTATATATATATATATATACATATTTTTTTTTTCTCCTGATGATCATTGATAAGGGTACTGAAGATCTGGAGGCTGGGGTTTTGGTAGTACCAGGGAACAGGAGTTTGTTGAACACTGCTGAGGTAAGAAACACCATGAATGAATATGTAAAGTTGAATTCCAAATACATTTCCTGACCTTTTTCTATATAAATGAACAGATTATGGTTTGGGACTATATTATTTTTCATTCTTGTATCTGCAGGGCTTAGTACAGTTCTGTGACAAATATAGTCACTTAATAAATGTTTATTTGACCTTGAAGGATTATGTGAGACAACTAGAATAGTTCCATAAATCCAGGGAATTAGAGAGAAGAAGGGAGGTTCATCCAGGCAACAGAAAAGTTGAGTGGATCTTTTCTTTGAGGAGGGGAGGAGGTGAAAGAAGAAAGATGATGGTCAGATTAAATGAAGACTGTTCTATATCTGAAGTTGTATAAGTCTGAGTGTTTGCTTGGAAGCTAAAGATCATTTCTTTTCTTTTTTTGTTATTTATACCTATAGATGAGTAAAATTTTGATATTCCTGGTCAAAAATATTTAAATTAAATTCCACATAGTTAGAAGGGACATCCAAGGTTCAACATAATATGTTTAGCCTCTTCTTGAAGAAGCAAAGACAGACTCAATACTTTCTAATGCAACAATTTTACATTTAAAAAGTTTTCCATGTTATAGGTCTGTTTAGACCAAACAGAACAATTTTAATCTCTCTTCTGCACGGAGGGAAGTAGACTTTCAAATATTTTTTAAAATGTGATAATTGAATCCAGTATTGGAGTTGTGGTCAACTCAGAGAATAATACAGTGTCGCTTTCTGATTTGGGGAACTATATGCTTACTTGTGATATATATATATATATATATATATATATATATATATATATATATCACTTTTTGGGGGAGGAGGTTTGCAGTAAGACCAACAATGTGAATTGAATTGAGTTGGACACAACATAGGAAGATATTTTAGAGAGATGTGATTTGACATACTCACCTGAAGGACTAATTGCTCTATTGTTTTTCCTCGATTTTAGTTCCTAGGAATGTTTGTCAAATTTTCAAATAGGATCATGTAGTAATTATGGTAATGACAATCATAATAGGGCCTTCCTTTCATTGCTATAATAATTTACATTTTATAAAATATGTCACCTCAGACATTCTTCACAAAAACCCTGTGAGTAGGCAAAGCAAGATGTATTATCTTTATTTTATCCATGAGGAAATTGAGGTGTGGAGAGAAAAACTTGGAAAAGGACATCTAAGTGGTAGATTAACTTGATTAACCCTATGAGCATATAAAGTAGAGTCAGCAGGAGAACTCAAGTTCTTCTCCAATGCCATTTCCTTACATTAGGGGTATCAAACATGCAATTGTGCCAGCAACACTCTTCAGGGACCCTAAACCAAATAAAAATGTAATTGGTAAATATTTAATAAAACAAATATAAAAAACATAGTTAACATAACATTTTAAAACCAAGTTTAATTCATGACCCACAGGGATCCTTAAGATCCCATTGCTATTTGAGGTCTATGGGGTCTATGATACCAGGGGTCTATGGAACATTGTTTCTGATGTGAAATGGAGGTAGTCTATATAGAAATGAATTCATTCACCTATCTTGTCTTTATTAAATCAACTTCCCAATCAGTCTTTAGAATGTCACATAATTTGTTTTTTAAAACCAAATTTCCTCTTTTTATAGTTTGTGCATGGGGAAATATTATATTGTAGTCTAGCAGGGTGAAACAAGGCACAGAGAGATAGGACATAAAAGCAAAATATTTAGGATTAGGAAGCTGATAATTTTACTATACTGTGGTTTGGTCATGCCACACCTGGTATTATGATCCGTGTTGGGAACCAGACTTTAGGAAGGATTTTAATAAACTGGGCAGCAACCAAAGCAGGGGAACTAGCATGCTGAAAGATTGCAATATCTTGCCGTGTAAGACTCAATTGGAGCAACATGGAATGTGCAGCCTGGAGTGGTAAAGTTTTAGGAAGTACATGAAGAGCTGTCCCTTGGAAGCAGGATTACACTTATTACAGAGATCACCAGAGAATCAGTGTAACTAAGTAAAGAGCATATGCATACCCAGAGGGTCAAAAGATTATTTTTAGCATTTGCCATACAAACTCATAAAAGAAAATTGCTTAGGTAAGGAGGAATTGTAGTAGTCTCCAAGCAATGGTGAATGGTGTACCCACATAGATAAAATCATCAATGTATTAACAAGTCGAATCTGATGAAGTATAAAAAGGTTTTGGAAAGAAAACTACTATAGGAAGTCAGATTATGTTGACTAGTGACTTACCCACTGTGTGATATGATATTGATCAAACCATGTTTTCCTAGAGAGGTAAGATAATGCAGTATACAGGGAAGTGAAGGAAGAAGTAAAAGGTCATTTGGCTTGAATTAATTGAAGAAAAAAATTATTGCTTTCTACAGCCACCCTAAACCCAAGATATTTTTGGGTTTTTGTTATTGTTGTTTGGGTAATGAAATTTTAATGGGAGATTGAATTGAAGGCAAGGGTATATAATCCAAAATCCATGAAATTTATTTTTAAAATGATTTTGATGATGATATTTAATGCAATTTCTTTTCTTTTAATAATATGCATTTTATTTTATGCATTTAAAGACATTATTCTGAGGAAAGGTTCATGGATTGCCAATGACTTCTACCACACAACACAAATTAGGAACCTCTGTTGTTTTGGTAAAGGGAAAAGATTCTTTCAGTCTTCCAGGAATTATATTTCAAAACATATAGCATTTTTACCTCAGACATTCACAAGAGAATAGATATGCATGAGGATCCATGTGGAAAGTTGGGAGAAATGATTAGATGCTTGAAAGAGAAAGAGACATTGAGGGGTCATTGAAGAGTAGTGGCTGGCCATGGCTGGTATTAAATACAACTGACTTCATTATGGTAGCTGGGATTTTCAATCACCAAGTAGATATTAGTGTGGTGAGCAGACTATGGAATCTGTCTGATTGTTAGTGAATTTTCTCCTTACCTAGAATTCTTGTGGAAAGTAAAAGTGCCTCCTTTTCTCCAAAACCCTTAATACCAATCATAAATGATTTGATATGAATGATTTATTTTAACTTTCTGGTTGTGTGACTTATTATCCATGATAGAGAAAGCAAAGATGTAGCAGCCAGTAAGATACTTTTTTATATAGAATGGAAAGAAGAAAAAGACAAAAAATTTGAACCCATGGTCTAAAATATCAAGTTTTCTATACTGGCTAGAAGTTCTAAATGGAGAATCTTTTTAATATATGCATACAAATATATATATATACACACATATATATTTAAAAGCAAGTAAAACTTTGTGTATATATATACATTTATATACATAGATATATATTATATATAATTCATATTATAAATTCGAATATATGTGTGCATATATATCTTTTTTTTTCTTTTCAGATTAAAGTAAATTAATGATTATTGGGAAGTAGAGTGGTTTGTTGTGTTTCTTCCTTCATTGCTTCCCTTTTCTCAAAACACATGTATAAATAAAACTTTCTGTAAATGAGCTTGAGGGTGGTAGTTTGGGAGTAGGACAAATGGAATATCTGGACCTGTCCTACAATCCAATTTTAGAGACCAGAGGAAGGAGCGAATACCTTTTGTTTTAATTTTTTCTTTTACCCTCCAAACCAAGAGAGTAAAATGTTGTTTATCCCAAGTCTAAAACCTGAAAAATGTTCATAAGTTTTCAAGGGAGAAAAAACTTGAAAGACCTGGAAAATGTGCAGCCATTAGGATTCTTATATTCTGTAGCACTAACCATTAAACTTAACCTCAACAAGTATCTGTTCAACTATCTACTTTTTCTTTTTCAAGAAATGTAAGAATATTGTGGGAAAAGATAATTTCCTTTTTTCTGTTTTATATTTTTCTGAGGAGGTAGTGGAGGAGAAATGGCATTATGAGGTCAGGATATTTATATTTATACTTCATTGAAAATTGTTACTGTAGCGATGAGTATTTTGTCTTGTTAGCTCTGTGAAGAAAAAAACCTCATTAGGATTTCAAGTTGCCACTCATGTAGTAATCTAAGATGTCAATAAAAGACTCTTTATTCATAAATAACCGATATGCAGTAATTTATGTCTGTACATTTTTCTTCAAAAGTCTGTAGCCATCCAATTTCTGCAAACTCTACATAAAACATCCAAACTGTCCATTTTTTCAATACAATATAACACAGCTGTTGGGCATTACCAAATATATATATATGTATATATATATATTTATATATATGTACATGTGCTGAAAAAGAAGCCAGTGCAGCCTTTTCTAAGGAGTCCATCCAAGTATTTACTGTACAACATTCAGAATTTACATTGATAGTACAAGGCACAGAAAGTGTGGTATGAAGCCAAGGCCGTGCTTTATTCAAGCTATCTTCTCTGGCTTGCTTGCTCCTTCAGCTTCATGTCAAACCAAGAGTTCAACCAGATCTTTGTCGTTTCTGTTTTCTTCTAGCTCTTAATCCATTTAAATAAAACAAGTAATAGGGTGGGAGAGGGAGATCTGAGTCATTTGTTCAGAAAGTTTCTGCAGACCAACCCTATACCACACCATTACCAAAGGGGAAATAAAAACCAATTGCCCCCCACCAAAACAAAACAAAACAAAACAAAACAAAAAAAAAAAAAAAACATCTCAAATCCCTTCAATACAGAAATGGAGAAAAATGAAAAAAAAAATTGGTTTCAATATTTATATTTGAGTCAGGAGAATAAGATATTTTTTCCCTCTGCCTTTTCACACACACTGGACAGTGTGTGTATGTGTATGTGTGTATGTGTATGTGTGCATGAGGGGGTAATTAATAGAAACCCAAAAAACAATTAAATGCACTATGGACAAGAGGAAGTAAGAGCTTGATTACTTTTTAGAAAGGGCAAGGAAAATTTCTTGGTCAGAAATTTGGTCACCTGGAGCTATTCTCCTTCCATACTGTTCTGTCCCTGAATGCATGGGAGGGCCAAAGGCAAGGCCACACAGGGATGGCAAATTGTAAAAATTTTTGTTTTTGATTCTCTCAGAGAAATCTCAGTGCAGAGCTTGGTTAATGCCACTGAATCTCCATGTTTTTCTATTAGAATTGTTTACGAAGAGAGAATAGAAAAAGAATACCATTGGAGCTATTCTCAGCTTTGTTTTCTTTGCCATGGTAAATGTGTCTTGGGGAATAACACTTTGCTTACAAACTGCCGTTAGATTCTTAATTCACAGAGCTGGGAAGACCCCTCAGAAGTCATATAGTCAATTATATTACTTTTAACACAACTTGGCCAAGATAGGGAGTCTTCAAATATAGAGTAAAAGATGGAGTATGGAAGGCAGGAAATATACCTTTTTTGGGTTGGGATGGTGAGTATACTTTATTTTTCCCAGCATCTTTGTACAAAGGAGATACTTAAGATGCTTATTGAAATAGATTGAATTGAGTTACATTTATTCCTGCTTGGAAATCATCAAACTATATGACCTTGGACATACTTCCCATCTCTGACATGCTGTGCTTTCCCCTCACCATTAAAGATGAAGGATTCTGATGTTAAACCCAATCACATTAAACTCCAAGGAAAAGTTCTATTTTCTTATGTTGTGATAAAATGCTGTTATATTGAATCATAATTGAAAGATGTGACCATTGTCCAAGGACCTAGGAAACAAAAGTTAAAAGGACATTTCCCCCCCTACATTTTAACAAGATTTAACATAAAACCATAAAGCCATCCATGAAAAGAATGGCATGCTTTTCTGTAAGATGCTATCATTATCCTTAAATGCTGCATCATTTAGGAACAATGGTAGAGTTCATATTGAACCACTTTTTCTAGATTTCACTTTTATTTGTTAAAATGGGGGGTGGGGGTGTGGGATGCTCCTAAAAGCACAGGTCTAACCGGGAAGCGTTCTGCTTGAATTTATCTTTGGGTTCAGATGGTAGGTGGGTTCTAAGACATGAAGCTTGATGTTCACTTCCTAGGCCCACCTCATGAGGACATTCCAATCCATGGTCTTCACAGCAAGAGGAAAAAAAAGGCTAAGCTGCTTAAGAAACTACAATTATTCTATGTGCATTAAACTTCCTACTTCAGATTACAACACTACACACTAGTGACTAATTGGCTAGGGTTGGTCTTGAATCCCCTTTCCTTTCTTTAAAAGAAAAAATAATACTTCTCTTCCCAGGGCCATCCTGTTGGGATAGGTGGCTCTAGTGTGGGGATTGTAAGAGGACCACATGATTATGTGGTGAACCCTTGCCAGCCTAGAATTGCTTGCAAAAAACACCACATGCTGTTGAATACACCCAAACAGCTTGGTAAACTGCAGCTTTTTAAATTATTTGAAAATTAAAAACACAAAAAAAATGCAAACACACCTAAGATCAGTTAACATTTTCACTTTTGTGACAGTTGACAAAACACACTTTTGCTTGTTTTGGAAACTTCTATAGGGACAAAACAGTGGAAATTGTGCCCATTCAGCATTTAGCTAAAGCATTGATTTTCAAATACAGCGCTATGGCAACTAACACCAAGGGCTACTTTTTTTTTTTTTAATGCCACTATTGTTAGGACGACATTTTGCTCTCCCATTTCTATGCTGCTGTTATTTCTAATAAAAACAATGGGAGCTACTAAAAAGACAGAATCTTGCAATGTTACATGAAGAAAAAAAAATAAGGAAAGTAAGCCATACAATAGGCCAAAGAGGCACATTTCTAGCTCATCTGCAGTTCTTTTGAACTTGCTATAGCTGGAACAAAAGCCTCTGGGAGAACTTTTCCTTTACTGCTTCTGTCAACCATATTATTCAAGACATTTACAGAGGGCAGCTTGACCCACTAGTAATAGACAGAAAAAAAGAAATGACTAAAAGGGGAAAAAAAGAACATTGCACTGATATATTTCACAACATTTTCTAACTTCACAGATACCTTTGCTAGAAGTTTGGCATCTGGAGAAAGCTTTCTGAAAGGGAATGAATATGCCATGCCTTTCTACTTTTTTTTTTTTAAGATAATATCTTTCAGAGAGACAAGCTCTTCAAGTCTTCAAGTCCAGAGATTTTAATCCAAAAAAAACCCCTGTTTTAGTGATTTAAATTTAATAGTCTCTCTCAGAATTTCCTGAAAGAAAAACGTGTAGGCCACAGCAAAGGATAACAGCTGCTTTTGGAGATAAAAATAATAATAATAAAAAGTTCTTCCCTCTTTAAAGAGAATAGTGTCAATTCTTTTTCATCTCTTACAAAAAGGCCAATAAAATTTTTGTGGGAGTACATCCTAGTTTTATGGGACTTCGTGCACCGGTAAATGAAGTTTGCATTTAAATCTACAGAGCAAGCTTCCTTTCAGCTTAAAGGATTTTAATGTAAACTAGTCAGACTGCACAAGCAATGTTATAAAAACCATAAATTAATTTTATGATGCTGCAGTCTGGCAAAGCTATGAAGTATACCATTTTAGTGACATAATTGTAAGTCATTTTGAAAGTACAGCTATTAGTCTTAAATTACTCATAGGTCCCAAAATGGCAGGGGGTAGGGTAGGACACATTATGACATTTTCTAAATAGACCATCAAAAACTAAAGGTTCTTTCTCTTTATATATTTCTCTCTCTCTCTCTCTCTCTCTCTCTCTCTCTCTCTCTCTCTCTCTCTCCTATGCATACTCTCCCTATAAAGGATGAGCAAGACAGTTTATTAAAGTAAGACCTTAGGATAACAAATGAAATTTCTTTCAAGAGGAACATTTGCTTGGCAAGTCTCAAAGCAGTGACAGCCAAACATCAAAGAGAATGTAAGAGTTTAGACTGGGTTAAGTAGGTTGGGTTAAGTTCAAGGTTCAAATGGTAATCTAAGGTTTAGAAGTTTAAAAGATGATCTGCTCCTAAAGTTCATTGCTCTGTAAATGCTGCATATTCTCTTATTGGAAATCCATTTGCTAAGTTGTTAAATGACTCTAAACATAGCAAGAATTCATTTTTATCCTTTTTTGTACCTGATATCAGAAGAAGGGAAATTAATATGTGTAGAGGGGAAAGGAGAAAGAATAAATCAAAGAATTAATTTGAACATTTGACTAATATTGAAACAAAATTTTATTTCCTTTGTCATTGCCTCAAATAGTCAAGTGTATCTTAATTCATTCTCTCAGCCTCAGTTCTCTTATCTATAAAATGAGAGTTGGACTTGGTGACTTTAAGGAATAGTCTATCTTTTTATCAGATGAGTCTGAGTTTATGCCCCTAGTGAAAAAAAAAAAAAGGCCATTGAGTTACCATTCAGAGGGTAAAAATGGTCTCATTTACCTTTAAATGTTTAAAATATTTAAATTTGGGGTCTGTTGTCAAATCTAAAAGTTCTCTAAAATTGCTGAGATTGATTTAAGGTCTGTCTTAATTCATGTAAATGGATGAAATGCTTAGAAGGCCATTCAGGAGAGAAGAGAAAAATCTTGAATATCCTATTTCAGGGCAGAAAAAAAGATTGAAAAAATAGCGGTAGTATCTATTTTCTCTAAGGATCCCAAAACAGCCGATCTGCAAATTCTCCCTTAATTCTTCCTTCCAAGTCAGTTCTGTATTTGCTTTAATGATTGACTCTCCCAAATGCTACTTTTTCAAGAAACTATATCAGAGATGTCAAATGACTTATACTCCCGTGGATTCTCTCCATTATTCCCTATAAGGGATAAACATGTTGAACAGACTATTAAGAAAGGGCATTCTCCTGATCTAGAGACAGTATTTCAGACAATAAGTGTGACAGTTCTAAGTGGATTTGTCTGTTCTGTACAATAATCCATTCAGTTCCTGAGAAAAGCCTTATGCTGCTGAATTTCATGTAGCAAAGCCAATGCAGGAGTCAATATGCACCAGACTGTGTTAAATATGGCATCATAAATTCCAAGCCTTTAGACCATTTCCCTTGTGGTACTATTTTTGGAATTTTTAAAGGGCTCTAAAAAAGATGATTATGCATTTTAATAATTGTTCAGGGACTATGTTCTTTGGATAAACTAACTCATTTATATAGTTAGCTATTTTCATCTCTTTGGATATAATAAATTTCCCCTTTCCACCTGTTGCTGGTATAACCAAGTCCTTCAGGAGAGTGAGGGTTTGCTTATCCAATCTATGGCATTTTCAGGTCCCTTCCTCCTCTACCTGCTCCTCTCTTCTGCTGTCATATCTATGAACATTACTCTTTCAGGTAGTATTTCCTCATAAGGATAGCTATGGAGTAGAGGTCAATCTAAATAGAATCCATTTGACTATTTGTATGAAGCTTTGGTCAAAAAGATTTATTGGGGAAGGAGATCAAAATAAAGTTCTTGAATTTCTTGTGGATTTCAATTTTTTCCACTATTTCCCCCTTATGACTGAAAATTCACCATACCATAATGGTGTTGTTAGAAAGAATTAACTTGGGAGAATGGAAGGCATTGTTATAGCTTGTATTATAAAATGGTCCTTTTGAGGTCAGGGGCTATTTCATTTTTACCTTTGTATTCACAGTGCCTACTATTCAATAGGCACTTAATAAATACTTATTTACTTATGTGGAATATATACCAGGTACTATCCAAAGTGAATAATCCTGGCAATTCCTAAACAATAATAATAATTTCCTGGAAAGAAAGTAGGGTTTTACTGGAGGATTCTCAATGAAAAAAACACAAGAAACATTTCAGTAAGATTCATCAAAAAAACATAGTGAAAGTTAGTTTTCTTACAGTAGTATTAGGGGACCAGATAACACCCACCATCTTTAAAACTTAACAAGTTCTTTGAGATCTACACCTTATGGGGAAATGTTTCCTGGGAGGAAAAAAACTGACCTGTGATGCATCCAAATCCAGTATCTAGCTGTGTTATAATGGATTTGATTCTACTGCAATTGTGTGGATCAGATATGAGTAGAGGTGGTGGGGTTGAGGGCCTTGCTCTATAGATTGTGAGCAATGGCTATTATACCGTGCAGTGATGATTAATTGTGATCATTGATGCACCTGGAAAGAGTCCCTTACTATTCTGCAGAGAGGGGCATGGCAGGAGAGAGCGAGATGAATCTTGGCTTTTGGAAGGAAGCAACTTTAAAATATGGTTAACCAATTAATCATCCCATGCATTCCTCCTGGCAGCCCTTTCTGAGTTAGGGGATGTGGGCTAGGCTAGGAGGTGGTGCTGGTGTGACTTACTTAGATTCTCACTTCTAAATGCTCATTTCCTGCTTGTGATATGGTTGAAAGCACAAAAATGGACTGGCAATATTGTTATTTATAAAGGTTAATTTTATACTCATTTCCCACATTGCAAATATCAACTTGTTAAAAAAAAAAAAAAACAACCAACAATCTGACATTGATATCAGAATAATTTGGCCCTTGGGGAACATCATTACTGTATGAACTTTTTCCAAACCATACACTTATTCAATCTCTGCTTTGTTGGCACCTGATATGTTTTCATACATTAACAATTCAAAAAAAATATGAGCCTGTTTAAAGGCAATTCTGTGTGTGTGTGTGTGTGTGTGTGTGTGTTTACCCACTTCAACTCTGCAGAATTGGTAGACTTAAGACAGTATTAATTTAGATGGGAAAGTGGGGCTTTTTGGAAGCAAGCTGGACCTTCCCAACATTAACTGGTTTACCAAGGCAGCCTTCAATTTCTTTAAGTGATGTCCCTCTTTGATTATAAATGTTGAGTTTTTCCAAATACCATTGGGCTAAAAGCCACCTCTTTCCTCCCCATCTAATTAAAAAAGTCACAAAGCTGGCCATCGGTCTGTCCATGAGAGGAGATGGACTAAAGTCCATTTTGTCTGCTGTAACCAAAGTCGGGCTCTTCAAGCTGAGTTTCTGGAATGTTTGACAGTTTTGTGTGTGTCCTCCCAATCTCTTCAAGAGCACAGGCCAAGGAGTCAAGGTCACCATCATGTTGATGACGAGCTTCCCACAGGTTCAAAATGACAGCAGATGGGCTACTTTGGGTAGCAAAGTAGGATAAATTCCTAGAGAAAAAGAGAGATTAATTAAATAAACGGCTAAACAAAGAAAAAAGATTGTGGGAAGAACACAAGAACAGTGAGAATGGTTTGAAAGAATACTACAGCTTGACATAACAAAGATAAAGAGTCACATTTATTAAAACTTCTGAATGGCACAGTGGATAAGAGCACTAGCTCTGGAGTTAGGAGAACCACATTTCAGATTCAGCCTCAAATACTTAACATTTACTATAAACCCTGAGCAAGTCACTTAGCCCCATTTGCCTCAAAAACAAAATAAAACAAAACTGTGTTTAATGGGTAGGGAGTTCCTATTCTGATAATCCTAGACTCCTGAAACTATATCCTCTTGGATTTCAGAGGTTTGAGAGGAAGGTAAATAGAATTATAAAATAAATAAATAATGGTGTGTATCTGCATTTTCAGGTTTATTTCTTGTATCCCCTTTTTAGTTCTGAGTTCTATTGAAATGGCTGCTTCAAAGATTATTAGAGACTTCCTTTTTTTGAAAGGCATTTTTCATCTGCATTGACCTCTGTGTGGTATTTTGTGGTGACCAATCTGAAACTAATCTAATGTTCCTATGACACTGTCTCTTTCTGGTTCTTGTTTTAGATCTCTCATCATTCCTTCCCTACAAAAGTATTATTCCCTATGAGCATTTAGAAAAATATTATGGCCAACACCTTTATCTTTTTTTCTCGACTCATTTAGCAAGCTCCTTCATATCTGGGGTTTCAATTATCTTCTCAACAGTGGTTAATCAAGACCACAAGATTCTCTTTTTTTTTTTAATGATTATGGAATATTTTTCCTTAGATGTCTTACTGTCACTTCAAGCTCAGATATTCAAAGGTAAGATGTAGCATGGAAGGAAACAAGCATTTATTAAGCTCCTATTATGTCAGGTGCTGTTCTAAGAAACCTATTATACATATTATATCATTTGATTTTCATAGCAACCTTGTGAAATTGGTACTATTATTCTCCTCGTTTTATAGTTGAAGAAACTGAGGTAGAAAGAAGCTGAGTGACTAGCCCAAAATCACACAACTAGCAAGTAAATAAACACATATTTCAGGTCTTCTTAATTCCTGGCCTAGCACTCTGTTCATCGAACCACTCTGTTTCTTCTTCATAGTACAGAAAATTTTTAAAAAGAGGGGAAGCTAACAGCAACTGCAAACTATAGGCATGGGAGCTTGAGTTTGGTGCATCATGGTATAGTTGAAAAAAAATTCTGGATTTGGACTCAAAGTATCTGGGTTCAAATCCCATTTGCCTAAGTCATTTGCCTTATCTGTAGGTTAGTTTCTTTAATTATATGAGATTGAATTAGATCCCTAACTCAATATATATACCTCTTCCTCTTATTTGTTTCCTCTATATTTGTTTCTTTGTTTTTAAAGCTAGCAAAATAATCTTCCCAATGCATATTTCTAAACATGTAATTTATACCCGCTTAAAAACTGTCATTGCCTCACTGCTGAATGTTGAAATGTGTTCCATTCATGCTCTTTACTACTTATCTATTTCTCCTCACTTTCAACCTCTTCCTGACAATAGTATTCAAATCAGCTCTTTCATTCACAGAAAGGATGTGTTAATGACTTGTTCTATAATTCTATTCATCAATTCTGTGGACTTCTCAGACCAGATTACCCTTCCTCTGCTATTACATGTTTTGTCTTAACCCATTAGAATGCAACCCCATTGAGAATAGGCATTGCATTTTTTTTTCTATATCTGTATCTCCTTCTCTTAGAACAGTCTTTCCATCTCCCAAGATTGAGTGTTTTTTTTTTTGTTGTTGTTGTTGTTAATGGACTTCAAATTCAAAATGAATTATCAATGCAATGTAACTAGTACAAAAACACTTAACTCACACAAATATTTTCCTTATGTATAAAAAGAGAAATTATTATACATTTAAAATTTAAGTAGATGATCATTCAATACACATTGCAATCCTGCCAGGAATCAAGCAGCTTTCATTTCTCCCTATGGAAGGGTAATCAATCACTCACTGTATGGTAGCCACAGGGGCATAGCAGAAGCAGGTGTGCAACTAGGATGATCACTTATTGGCACGTATGTTACTATATATGGTCTATTGACAATGTACTTTTTCTGATAGCAACACTGAAGAACATACTGGCACCTTTGAGAATTAAAAGGGGCATCTGGATTTTACCAAAAGGAAGAGAACTTTTGATTTTGTTTGCCTGTTTCTGACCTGATTCTGTTCCAACAAAGAGAGAAAAAAAATGTCATCTTTGGGCCAACTCTGGTTTCCTACTTAGGTCTCTCACCACAAAAGGCAAGTGTCGCTTTTTTATAACTGATTTGCAATATAAAAGTATGTAGAAAACAGTTTCTTATAGAGGTGACCAGGTTTTAATGGCACATTACTGTTCATCTATACTATTTGATGATTCTTTCAAAAGGCAAACCAAAGCAACAGTGAGAAGGTTATGACATTTTACTCAAAGATCCCAAAGGGCTCTTCAAAGCTGAGTAGCTGACTATAATAAATACCAGAAGCAGTGTTTATACTTTTTGCTTGCCTGCATGTGTATCTTTAATAGGGAGAAGAGGGGTCACCCTGCAATGTCCTTTTCATCTATTTCTGAGTTTGATTCTACTGTGTTTATTTACTTCTACACTAATAGAAATGTCACTGGACTACTTGTTTGTGAATTTGAAATATACCTCAACTCCCTGGTTTAAATGAAGGTTGGGAATGATGCCATTTACACTTGGTCATGTGAATATTGCTTGTCAGGTGGTTTTCTGTACCTTTCATAAAGGTATTTCTCAATTCTGTAAGTCACAGAATAACTGGGCAGCATCTTGTCTGACAATGTATGTCCAGCAAAACAAACAGCAAAGGAAAAAGGAAGGGGTGAGTTTAGGGAACCTCATTAAGAGATTTTCAGGTCCCCCGGTTGTGTCTGAATCCATTTGCTCTTCATGTTGAGAACGATAATGGGGAGGGCACCAGATCCAGGATTTGCTACAGGGAACTCCTAAACAAAAACAAAAATATCTTTCCTAATGCATATCAACATTTTCTATGCTCCTTAGTGTCTGTGAGTTAGAGGTTATTTAATTTGCTCAGAGTTACACAGTCAGAGTCTCCTAAAACCAGGTCTCATATTTAAGTGCTATGCTAGGCTGCTTTGAATAGCTTATAATTATAGAGTCTTTCCAGGTTAACAGAGATTCATCTTACAACTATTCTATGAAATGGGTATAGAAGAATGATCTCTTGAAGTAATTGAGGTTCATGCAATTCTGTTTAATTTCTCAAGCATCTATTTGGCACTGAATATACCATGGAGTATGTTAAGTGCTGTAGATATAAAGAGGAAAATAAAAGTTTTCTGACATCAAGGAAAAAAAATGTCCATGGTCACAAGTGCTAAAGTAGAATCTGAAAGCCGGACTTTTAACCACAAATCCTATTTTCTTTTTCTATTATTCTTAATGCTTTCTAAATTAAACTATATTCTCATATTTATACTATGAGTTAATCCTTTCACTAGACATCTTCCTCACTGGTATCTCATCAAAAGCAATGTTAGTCTTCTCATTAATTCTAATGAGACTTCTATATTTGATATGTCCACTGAAAGATGGTGGCATAGAAATCCTGTGGAAAAAGAAAATATTGAAAACTACTGTTCTGCAGAGATAATCTCCTCAAATCAAAGTACATATTTATTCTATCACCAATCTTGTTCTTCCAAGCTCTGGACTTGGATTACTCCCATTATCTGCTTCTTTACCTCTGTTAAAAGTGTTACATATTGAAGGTGAAGAAAATCACAACAAATTTAGATTACACAGTCTCAACTAGACCCTCGCTATCACAAGGCAATCCATTTATAACTCCCTACTTGATTCAATATTTCACTCATCTCAGTTGTTTCAAGCTTTTCCCCTCTTTCTCAAATTCTCCCATTGGCTTTTATTTCCTGCTCTTTTAGAGAAAAACCTTGACTCATATTTCACTTGAAAAAAAAAAGACCATTTACTGAGAATTCCATCTTCTGACTTTACCTTGTTTCACAATCATTTGGATGCCTTCTGAAACTATCTCCTCCTTCATTCGTATGTCACATGAAAAGGTGGCCCTTTTTGTCAGTGTAAACTCCTCTACATGCACAACTGAATACATTTCTTCCTGCTTTCTCTAGTAGATTGCCCTCTCTAGCTTCCTTATTTTCTCAATAATCTTTCAATCTCTTAAAAACATACCATCTTTCCTTCCCTAATCCCCCAAATCTCTCATTACACCTGTCCATCCTCCCTTATTGTTCAGTTGTTTTTCAGTAGTGTTGATTTTTTTTTTTTTTTTGGTATGGGATTCCATTCTTGCCAGAGGTACTGGAGAGCTTTGCCATTTCCTTCTTCATTCATTTTACAGATGTGTAAACTAAGGCAAATGGGGTTAAATGATTTGCTTAGGGTCACATAGCTAATAAGTGTCTGAGGCCAGATTTAAATTCAGGAAGAAAAGTCGTTCTGACTCCAGGCTCAACACTGCATCATGTAGCACGTACACAGCTATATATAACTCATTAAGAATGCCATCTACAATTGGTACCACAACTTCCATTCCCCTCATTTTCCTCTTAATTCTTTGTCATCTGAATTCTAATCTCATCATTCAAATGAAGTTACTCTGTTCAAAGTTATGAATGATCAATTGCCCAATTTAGTGGCCCTTTTTCAGACTCCATTCTTTTTGAACTCTTTATAGCCTTTGACATTGTCAATCACCTTCTACTCCTTGATGTGGTTTTCTGTGTATATTTTGTGATACTGCTCACTCTCTACTCCTCCTATCCGTATGATCTTTTTTCATTCTTCTTTTCTGGATATCTATGTCACACCTGCTAATCTTGTGCTTTCCATAGAGCTCCTGATACCTCTCCTTTTCTCCCTCTATAATATTTCACTTATTCTCATTTGCTCTCATTGATTCAATGATCATTTTAGCTGATGATTAGTAAAATCTACTTATTCAGTCCTAACCTCCCTGCTGACCTCCAGGCTCTCACTTTCAACTGTCTATTATACATATTGAACTGGATATTCCATAGACATCTTAAGTCAATATGTCTAAACTTAATTCATCATCTTTCCCCAAAACTCTCCTCTCTTTCTAATTACCCTAAATTGTGAAGTCACAACCATTCTTTCAATCACACTGATTCAAACCTAGCTGTAATCATTGGAATGACTCTCTCTATTCACCACCACTCCCTCTTCTCCCAAATACAATCCCTTGCCAAATCCTTTTAATATCTCTGGCATATGTTTTCTTGTTTTTTGCTCCTGTCCATTATATGGCTCTTCCTAATTCCATGTGGGGTTTTCTTGGCAAAGATACTAGAATGATTTGCCATTTTTTTTTACAGATGAGGAACTGAGAGGCAAATAGAGAAAAACAGCTAGTGTCTGAGGTCACAAATGAATTTATAAAGATGAGTCTTCCTGACTCCAGACCTGGTACTCTATGCAATATACTACCCAACTTTCTCATGTCCTTCTCTCTCCTCTCATTCTGCTACCACCCTGGTATAGACCCTTATACCTAGACAATTGCAATCACCTTCTTGGTTGGTCTTCTTGCCTCAATCCTCTCCCCATTCTACTTTATTCTTCCTTTACTTATTGATCAAAGTGATCTTTTTAAAGTACAGATTTAACCACATCACCTTCAGTTATTTCCTTTGACCTCTAGGATCAAATATAAAATTCTCTGTTTGGCTTTTATAGTCCTTAACAACCTGATCATATTCCTATTTTTTCATACTTTTTATACTTTGTTGATGCTGTTATAATTCAATAGTGCATGCCTCTTCATGACTTCATTTGGGGTTTTCTTGTGAAAGATATTCAGATGATTTGTCATTTCCTTTTCCACTTCATTTTACAGACAAGGAATTGAGGCAGAGTTGGGGTATTTGCCTAGGATCACACAGCTAGTAAGTGTCTGGGGACAGATTTGAACTCATTTTCCCGAGTTCACTGTAAGGCTCAGAATTCTGTCCACTGTGCCACAAAGTGGCCCTCTTATACTTTACTCTTCTCAATGTGCTCAGTGATCCAGTGGTATTGGCCTCCTTTTTCCTCATATAAAACACTCACTATTCTGACTCTATGCTTTTTCATTGGTTGTTGCTCATGCTTAGAATTCTTTCCTTCTTTGTCTACATATCTTAATTGCTTTTGAGTCTAAGCTAAAATTCCATCTTCTGCAAGAAGTCTATTCCCATCCCACTCATTGCAGATCTTTACCTTTTGAGATTATCTCTAATTTATTCATATATATTTTGTTTGGTCATAGTTGTTAACACTGTTTCCCCAATTAGATTATGAGCTTCTTGAGGGCAAGCATTCTTTTGCCTTTGTTTGTTTTTCCAACACTTAGAACAGGGCCTAACACATGGGCAGGAACCATTTTATTCTTGCCGTCATATCTCCAACAACTAGCACTTTGCCTTGTATTCAATAGATACTTAAAAACATGACTCACTGATTATATCCTCATATAGCTTTAATAGTTTGCTCACTGATCATAGATACTCTAAATTGTTATGTGGGGATCTATAGTTGAAAATCTATGACAACCAATGTATGTTAAGTCAACCAGCATTTATTAAACTTTTACCATGTGCTAGACCCTGTACTAAGTGTTGGGAAAACAAAGGCAAAACATGTAAGTATATGTAAAATAAATACAAGGTCATTTTAGGGGCAACACATTAGCAATTTGGCGGGAATACCAGGATAGGCATGATATAAGATCATAAATCTAGAGCTGAGACACTTTTGACCTAATCAAGTTCCCCTCATTTTATAAATGAGAAAATTGGGGTCCTGATAATTAAGTCAGGTCAGCTAGGTGGTGCAGTGGATAGAGCACCAGTCCTAAAGTCAGAGGAGCTGAATTTAAATCTGGCCTCAGACACTTAACATTTTCTAGCTGTGTGACTCTGAGCAAGTCACTTAACCCCAATTGCCTCAGCAAGAAAAAAAAAAGAAATTTCACGATAAATTAAGTCACTTGACAAGAGCAATACAACTAGTTTGTGCTTGAGGTGACATCTGAATCCAAGTCTTCCTGGTTCAAAGTCAAGTACTATAGCTATTATATATACCACATTGTGTCATCAAGAAAAAGGTACTTGACCTGAGGTTTGAAGAAAGGTAGTGGTGATTTTAAAAGGCTGAGGTTGAGAAAGAATACATTTTATGTATGGAAGGAAAGAAGGAAGAAAGAAAAGAAGAAAAAATGAAAGGAGGGGAGAAAGGAGAAAGAAGGGAGAGAAGGAGAGAAAGATGAAAGAAAGGAAGAGAAGAAGGAAGGAAAGGAGAGAAATAAAGAAAAAAGGAAGGAAGGGAAGAAAAGGGGAAAGAAAGAAGGGAAGTAAGGAAACAAAGAATGAGGGAAGAGAAAAAGCAAGAAAGGAAAGAAGGAAAGAAACATTTAAGTACCTACTTTGTGCTAAGCACTCTACAAAAATCTTATTTGATCATTTGAGATGCTATTGTTACTTTCTCTCCATTTTACAGTTGAGGAAACTGATATTAAGTCACTTGCTTAAGGTCATACACTAACAAATATCTAAGACCAGATTTGAATTTTGATCTTCCTGACTCCATGTTCAGCACTAGACCTGTACCATGGGAGACTACTTATGTAGCTAGAAGATTAGAATTGTCCTTTCCTTCTGACACATGTGAAACCTCAGTCCCTGTGAGAGAGCCAAACATGGCAGATGTTTGAAAGTCATTGCTATTTTAGTAGTTCCTTGACTTATTTTGACACCTTCAGCCTTTGAAGTGAGAAAGAGTTCTGGCTATGAGTATGCTCCATATCTTCATGTATCATATAATTCGAGTCTCTTTCATTTTCTTCTGTTCCACTGAAGACTGAGACTACTGGATTCAAAAAGTAGCAAGAAACCCTTAAATAAGAAAGAATATAGATGTTGAGCACTGTAAGTGGCAATGAAGAGTCGGTAGGGTATCCTTTGGGATCTTAATTCCTTAAGAACTTAAAATAGAAGGCACCTATCAATGGAGCATTGGATAACCCTACTACTGTTTAGAAACCTAGGGAAGGCACGATAATAATAGCATGCCATCTGAATTCCTCCACAATCATCCTAAACTTAGTTGTGGTTGTAGGTGATGAATGCCCAAGAGACAGAAATACATAAGTCTGCTTTACAGCAGGAGTGTTATAATATGTTCAGCTGATCTCCTTTCCTTCTCCACCCCAGGCAACTATTAGCTTCATTCTTTGCATTTACAGAGGAACAAAGCATCATGATATGAAAAGCTAACTTGCTGCCTAGATTTAGTAGATGAAGTTGTAATGTCATGTCAGCCTTATGGTGCAAAAATATAGCAGACTCTTTGCTACTTGGCATCTTGTTAAGCAGAATTTCTCCACTTCTATTGTGTAATATTATTCAAAATGATTACCTGGAGGCACTTCAAGATGTTATGCTACCTTTCGCCTCAAAGAAAATGCATCTCATTTCCTACACTTTTAGTGATAAATGAATACAAATGCTTTTCAGGTCTTTGATAATTGGTAATTCCATTATTTATTTAGTTATTTTCCCAATAATCTTTTCATACTTAATAATGGCCTCTGTGGATATCAAACTGTGCACTCCCCACTTTTCATTTCCTTTAATAAGAGCTTTTCAAGAGAAGGGTGATTGCCAATCCTCATATCATATAATATTAGTTGAATATATGTTGAAGTTTTAGTCTTAAGAACACATTTAGTAGTGGGAGAGTAATAAGGAAATGATACTTGCCTTCAAATTTTTAAAGGGTTTCATGAATGAAGGATAAGACTTATCTACTTTACCCAAAAGGACAGAATTTGGACAAAATAGGAGGAAGTTATAAGAAGGCAGAGTTCAAATCAACAAAAAGGATCAATGTAATTGATTATATTGGATATTGGAAAGTGGTTTAAAAATAGTATGTTTGCCATGACTAATTTCTAGCATTTATGAATTTTAAAGCTTACATAGTACTTTATAAATATTATATAATTTTATTTTCACAACAATCCTGGAAGATAGGTACCATTATCATCCCTATTTTACATATGAGGAAATAGTTTAGGAAATGCTAAATTACTTGGCCAGGGCCACATAGTAAGCATGTATGCTCTACCCACTGCATCATCTAATTACCTCATAAAAGTTAACATTTACATAGATGCTTTAAGGTTTTCAAAGCACCATAAATGTTATTTTATTTTATAATCCCCTGGTGCTATTATTATCCACGTCCCCCATCTCTTTGTGTTTCTCTATCTCTATGTATATGTATCTATCTTATATATGTTCTAGAGTTTCAAATATCAAGAAATATTTAATCATGCCTCTTATTCCCACTATGTCTTCCCTTCTCTAGGAAAAGTATGTCTACTTCTTTTACTACTACTACTACTACTACTTCTACTACTATCTCTTTACAGTTGATCTGGGTATCAACTATACGAGGCAAGTATAATTTTATCCCCATTTTACATATGAGGAAACTGAGCCACAGAGAGGTCCAATCCCAAGGTCAAAAAGTTAGTATCTGAAATTACTGATTCCAAATCCCCTGAGTCCTATTGACATAAAACCAATCTTCCTTTAGCATACTTTTGAGTATGTTCACCATATTAGTTTCCAACCCATGGATGTGTTCCAACTTTCTAAAGCATGGTGCTCTGAACTAAATACCTTACTTTAGATATGATAGAATTTATTAGCCCCTTTATTGTTGATGCTGTGCTTTCATGAGCAAAACATATGATTATACTAGTTGGTCTAATTCTACCTTTATTAACAGCTAACAGGAGTTTTTCTTAAAAATGCATTTCTTCAGTAATGGCAGTTGTAAAAAGTAAAAACTAAACTAAGCTTCTTGTAACAAATAGAGAAATATCATTATAAGAACAGTACATAATCCTACTGTGTAGTACCAAATGGGGAATTGAAACACACTCATAATGGAATGTATTAATATCTCTGCTATCATCATAATTGTCTCATTTAATGAAAACCTCTTATGTGACCAAAATCAACTCTCCATATGGATCTTTAAATGCAAATAGAAGGAAAAAGTCATTTATACTCAACAGCAGCAATTGGAGACCCTATTTGAATTGGGCCCATTCATCGGGCATTCATTCCCAAACTGTAATTTCATTAGGTATCTAAGGAACATAAGCAGCCTTGAGGTATAGCTAATCAGTGCTTTTTAATTATTTTTTTCTGGAGAAAATAAGAATAGGAGCTATATCATCTTACTTGAATCTACTCTTGCCTATAGTTCTCTTGTGTCTTTCAGGGTATAAAAATGAAGGAAAATTGCACACATACACACATTGCAGAGGATACTAGAAAGAAAAAAAAAAACTATGAATGCTGAATATTTTGAGCCTTCATATGATACAGATGGTATAGGGCTCCTCCTCAATTTAGGTCTTTTTGCTCTGAATTTTAATAGTATTCTAGTATAGTTTTGGGTCAATGTGAGGACATATAGTCTAGCACTCAAACTTTAATATATATATATAAACTGAACTGTTGGATAAGTAGTTGTTTTTTTTTTTTTTTTTATCACAGGAGGTCTTTAAGAAGTGATTGAATGATTTATACTTTTGGTTGTTTTCCAAGGGAATATTAATAAGCACCAGTTGGTCCAGATGACTTCTGTAATTGCTTTCATTTCTGAGATTCTGAAGATTCATATAATTTGATGCTGGATGGGATATTCAAAGTTACCTAGACATGGAATCATTAGAGCTAGTTATTAGCCCTTAGAAGTCATATATTTTTAAAAAAAAACATTTTTATTGTTTTCCTTTTTTCTGGCTATACATGTACAATAATTTTTGAAATATACATTTATGAATCATGTTATGAGAAAAAGATAAGAACACAAGGAAAAAACATGAGAAAAAAAGAAACAGAAGCAAAAGGGAAAAAAAGTATACATGAAGTATGTTGATTTCATTTATTCTCCATAGTTCTCTTTCTGGATGCATATGGTATTTTCTATCCAAAGTTTATTGGGATTGCAGTGGATCACTGAATCACCGAGAAGAACTAAGTCTTTCATAGTGGATTATTGCCAAATCTTGCTGTTACTGAGTATATTGTATTCCTGCCTTTACTTATTTTGCTCAGCATCCTTTTGTGTAAAATTTGTGTAAATCCAAGCCTTTCTAAAAATCACCTTGCTCATCATTTTAAATACAACAATAATATTCCATTACTTTCATAGTTTATTGAGCAATTTCCCTGATTAGCATATATTTGTTTTCCAATTCGTTCTCACCACCAAAAATAGGTACTACATTTTTTTGCCCATATAGGTCCTTTCCCCTCCTTTATGATTTCCTTGAGCCACAGACCCAGTAGTAGCACTGCTGGATCAAAAGCTATACAGCCCTTTGCACATAGTTCCAAATTATTCTCCAGAATGGTTAGATCATTTCACAACTGCATCAAAAACACATGCATCCCAGTTTTCCCACATCTCCTCCAATATTTATCATTACCTTTTCTTGTTATTTTAAGCCAATCTGAGAAGTCTGAGGTGGTGCCTCAGAGTTGTTTTAATTTGCATTTCCCGAATCTATAATGATTTGGGACATTTTTTCATATGACTATAGATGGCTTTAATTTCATCATCTAAAATTTATTCATATTTTTTGACCATTTATTAAATGGAGAATGACTTGTATTCTTATAAATTTAACACAGTTCTTTATATATTTTAGAAATGAAATCTTTATCAGATCACTGGCTATAAAGCTTTTTTCCCAGCTTTGTACTTCTCTTTTAATCTTCTTTGTGTTGATTTTATTTTTGCAAATCTTTTTTAATTTAATGTAATCAAAGTTGTCCTTTCTGCATTTAAAAATGTCCTCTACTTCTTCTTTGGTTATAAATGCCTCCCTTCTCCAAAGAGCTGATATGTAAACTCTCCCTTGCTCTTCTAATTCGCTTGTGGCATCACCCTGTATGAACACATCATGTACCCATTTTGACCTTATTTTTGCATGGGATATGACTTGTAGGTCTATGTTGAGTTTCTTACATATTATTTTCCAGTTTTCCCAGCAAATTTTGTGAAATAGTGTGTTTTTAGCCCAGAAACTAGAGTTTGGGGGTTTGCCAAATACTAGATTACTATAGTAATTGATTATTGTGTCATGTGTCTCTAACCTATTCCACTGCTCCATCATTACATTTCTTAGCCAGTACCAAATGGTTTTGATGACTGCTACTTTTTTATGTACTTTTAGGTCTGGTACTGCTAAGCTACCATCCTTTGTATTTTTTTTAAATTAAGAAGTCACATATTTCAAATATGTGACTTTTTATAAGAAGGAAACAATATTTATTTTCTGAGATCATACAGATTAAATTCAGGGGTCCTCAAACTAACCCTGGATTAAGTGGTAAGGGAAAGATTCTAAACCACAATCTCTGTCTCCAAATGCAATGACTTTTCTCTCTCCAGACTCTTTGGGTACAAGGAAACTGAGGTTTAGCAAAGGATACTAATTTGTCCATCATAAGAAGCAAATCTAAGATTTGCTGAATCGTTTGATTATAGCAGAGATTCTTAAACTGGGGTTTCTGAAATTAGGTTATTTTGGAGAACTGTTTTTAATATCATTAGTTTTCTTTCTAATTTTGGATACTTTGTTTTATTCATTTAAAGATATTCTTTGACTTTGTCAGATTACTTGCTGTTTCAAAGGGGAGAGGAGAGATAAGGGAGAAAAAATGAAACTCAAAATCTTACAAAAATGAATGTTGAATACTACCTTTATGTATAATTAGAAAAATCAAATACTATTAAAATTGTAAAAAAGAGACTATTTGAGAAGGAGTCTTTAGGCTTAAAACATCATGTCACAAAGGTCTATAATAAAAAAAATAATGTGAAGAACCTCTATACTACAGCAAGTCTTCCTTTAATGATTCATTGATCTCATAAGATGAATAGATGTTGTTCCTTAGATACAGATTTTCACTCTAGTCCTAAAACAGGGTTACTTATAATATTAGGAATCCAGGAATTTAAGAAATATTCTACAGTGTCTTTATCTCACTGAGAACCCTTTATTTTCTTCATTTTTCAGTCCTGTCAGTTTTTCACACAATTGAGAGTCACAGGTCTGAGTTTAGAATACTCTCTTTTCATTCTGCTTTTCATTAGTCAATAGGAAGGGTAAAGGAAAGGCAGCAAGGACAGTCACTGTTTTGAAAAGTATACAATGGTTCTGAAATCTTCAAGATTTTTTTTCCATGATAATTTTATTTTATTTTTGAAGATAGGAAAACAACTTGTAAAATTATCAAGTATATAGTACTCCCTATGTGAAAATTCTCTCCACTGATTCACATTATCAACTCATCTGTAATTTATAATCTTGGAAACACTGGTGTGGTAAAGGGGGGGAACCAAAAGGTTAAACGATTTGCTCTACCCCTCGTCATGAAACTGATATATGTCAGAGGTAAGACTCCAGGGACAATATATGTACAGCTACATACTGATTAGGGCCAATAATGAGTTCTGTGAAGTGCTCTCATGTATTAGAATTCAACTATTCAAAATTATAATTATGTAAAATAGGATAATTGGTTCCAGAACAACAGAAAGATACAGCATGAATTCAAAGAATGTGACCACATCACAGGGACCAATCTATAAAGTATCTTGTAAAATTTAGATCATTTTATCAACATTAATATTAATCAATTAGTCAACAAAGCATTTAGTAAAGCTTTCTATGTGCCAGGACTGTTTTTTTATTTCTTACTCTAAGGTCTTTTCTCACTGTGCTATACCAAATTGTATCTTGTTCTAAATTGATCCGGTAGTTGCCATATTGTAATATAGACTCCCCAACATACTCCTACTTCAAAATGAGATTTTTTTAAAACAGAGAGACTATGAAAATGTTCATAGAACAAAGCCTATCAACAATAGGTTACAGTCATATTTTATACAAGTCATTTGAGGGAGAAAAAGGTAATTTATATTCGGACCAATTTAAGAAAAGCAAAAGGTTTCTAAGCTACCATTTAGTTCTTGACAGAGCTCTGAGACTTCTTTCTGTTTCATCAGATAATTTGGGTCCTCTTACATAACTCAAAATAGGGAGTGAAAAGATTGTCTTTTCTAATCAAGGAGTGAAAAGAAATCATCTGTCAAATCAAGCCCCATTTTTTTTTTGCATCAGGAAATTTCAGAGAAAGGTTTGGGGAGCTTGCTTAATTTTCCCATTTCCTTCCTAACCTGAGGAAATTCCTCACAAGGACAGAGTAGAACATAGAACTATTCACTCACACTCTGACTCAGGCCTGAATGTTATCTCTGTAAATCTTTTCACAATGGACAAATAATGAATAGTTAGAATTTACATAGCTCTATAGTTTAAAAAGCATTTCTTACTTGATCATCACAAAAATCCTGAGAAGTTGATACAATTATTATCTCCATTTTATAGATGAGCAAACTGAAACAGATGAATTGAAATTAACTTGCCAAAAGTCACACTAATGCTAAAATGAAACGAATAGAACTGGAACATTGTACAGAGTAATAGCAATATTGTAATGATGATCAACTGTGAAAGACTTGGCAATTCTGGACAATATAATCATCCTAGACAATTCTAAAAGACTCATGATGAAAAAAATGCTATCCAGAGAAAGAGCTTTAATTCTGAGTGCAAAATGAAACATACTCCCTCCACACATAGTTTTCTTTCTTTTTCCTGCTTTGTTTCTTGCAACATGGCTAATGTGAGAATATATGTTCCATGAATAATTGATACATAATTGAAAAATGAGGCCCTAATATAGCACACAGATTGGGGGAATCCAGAGTCAGGAAGAATTAGATTCAGATCCTGCCTCAAACATTTAAGGTGAACCTTGAAACATGTAAGTGAACCTTACAACAGTCTGTCAGTAAGTATTTATTAAATGGTTACTATTTAAATACTATTAAATTTTTTTTTATTTAATAGCCTTTTACAATTGCCAAACCTCTTGTTCCAATTTTTCACCTCTTACCCCCCACCCCCTCCCCTAGATGGCAGGATGACCAGTAGATGTTAAATACATTAAAATATAAATTAGATACACAATAAGTATACATGACCAAAACATTATTTTGCTGAAATACTATTAAATTAATACTAATTAAATACTATTAAATGGTTACTATGTGCCAAGCACCATGCTAAGATTTGAGGAAACAAAGAAACATCTGCTTGGGGAAGGATATCTGTCCTCTCAAAGATTTCACATGCTAATGAAGGAGAAAGATAAGGCTCTGCTCTCTATAAGACATTTGTACATGTGGTTGGATGGTAAACTTACAATGGAAAGAGCTAGCATCTGGGGTGGAAAGGGTGGGTGTGAAATACTTAGAAAGCCCTCCTTTAGAAGATAGCATTTGATCTGTGTCCTGAAGGAAGATAGGGAAGCTAAAATGTAAAGGGAGAGTAAACTGGAGGGATGGGGTGGGGGATAAACAATGTAAAAATAAGGAGATCAGGGATAGTATCTTCAAGGAATGCAAACAAACAAAAATATCTGTTTTATAGAGTGTATGAAGAGGAGTGAAATTTAAGATTAGAAATACAGGAAGGGACCAAACTGTGAAGAACTGTAAATGCCAATCAAAAGACTTACTTGACTCATTTGAGTTTGTTGAGGTGTGGAATATATGACATGGGTGTTCCAGTGCTTTTTTTTTGTTTGTTTTTTTGTTTTGGTTATACATATTCAATAATATTAAACATATTTTCACATTAGTCATGTTGTGAAAGAAGAATCAGAACAAAAAGGGAAAAAAGTGGAGAAAAAAAAAATGTGAAACTGCATTCAGACTCCATATTTATTTCTCTGGATATGGATAGCATTTTCCATCATGGGTTTTTTGGAATTGTTTTAGGTCATTGTATTGCTGAGAAGAGCTAGGGCTAACTATCACACAATACACCTATGCTTTAGGAAAAACACTTTGACAGGTGGACAAAAGACAGATTAGTGTGTGGAAACGTTTGAATCAAGGATACCGATTAGAAGATTATGGCAATAGTCTAGGTGAGAAGTAAGAAGTGTTGAGGGGTGGATTTAGAGTATGTGAGGGGAAAAAAGAGAATAAATATATGTTGTGAGAGCAAGAGAGAATTTTGTGAAGGCATTTAACCTCATTTGAACCTCATTTAATTCAGAGGAGAAGAAATTAGTGATGAACTGGAATCTGTGAATTTCTATATAATAATAAAGAACAGTGTATTCAGAACTATCCATTTTTTCTTTACTTCCTTGTAGGCAGGTGTTTTTTTTTTTCTCTGCAATGTACTTTTTTACTTTATTTTTTTTCTCCTTTTTCTTTTCCCTCAACTCCCCCAAGCAAGCTACAGTTAGAGATATGTGTGTGTATACACACAGAGAGAAGCACACATATGTATACTTACATGAATGCAGAGATATAAATATATGTGTACAAATATATGTACACAAACATCTAAAACAATATTAATATGACTGATATATAATTTAGATTTCTCTTTAGATTGAATTTTTTTAAAAACTTGGATTTTGTGTTAGATTAATTGCTATTATCCCTACTTTTTTCTCCCTAATACATTCTATTTCTTATTGTTGTAATTGTTTGTGTAAGAATTTGTGGATTTGAAAAATAATTTGATACTTAAGTCTGTAATACTACATATTCATAATAGAACCATATGCATGCATTAAAATGTTCCAATTAAACTGAACTAAGTACTTCACACTTCAGATACTACAACTTTCAACATACTTTTCCAAATGACTGTTTCAGTTCATATTGAGACACTCATCCAGTTCTAAAGATTTGGGCTGAATATAAGAGAAAAAGATAGTTTGGCAGCAAATCAGATGTCCTGAAAATTGCCTTATAAGGAGAAAAGAGGAGTACACAGGAAGAGGACCATCTTTTTATCAGGCACCAACAAGGATTTACCTATGGTATTTAAAAAGCACAGTCTTTATCACTATGGTACATAGAACTTGATTTAATAGTATACTTAATTTCCCTTCTCTAGAAATATGTTTCCTTGGGGTGAGTGGATATCCAGGTACCTCTAGGTACTGTCACCTCTATGACTTAATTAGTAATTTGTTCCAAGTCAAAATACTTTCCTTTTTCTTTCCTTTTTTTAAGTGCATGCGATTTTATAAGTCATTGCATGGTGCTTAAGACTTATTAGAATCAGGGGATTTTAGAACCAAAGTAATTCTCAGATTTGGTTGAGATTTCAGAAGTAGGAGACTCATACTCATAGAATCCAGAATTGCAATGAATCTCAGTAGTTATCTTATCTAGCCAGTGCAGGTAATCATTTCTATAATATTTCTGAGAAGTGTCATATTAATAGATCTCTAGTGATGTGGAGTTTTCTCCTTCCTAAGTTAGCCCATTCCATATTGAGATAGCTCTAATTTAAATGAAAAAGAAAAATTTACAATTCACTTCAGTCTATGTTACTCCCTAGCAGTTCTAGTTGTTGAGGTATTTGCATAGAATATAGGCATATGGGATGCATAGGGTTGAAAAATATTTTTCCCCCCTGGAAACTGAACTCTTTGTTCTTGGGTCTATCCTCTTTGAGCTAAACAGAATTAGGATTATTTTTTTTCTTCCAAAACCAGAATTCTGTACTATTCATTTTACTTACATGCTGGTCCAAGTACAATGTTCAGAAATGTACATAGTATGCCAGATGTGACCCGACTATTTCTAGTAAAGGTATGGGCTATTTGTATTATGGGTGAAGAAAACAAGTTCCAGAGAAGTCCAGAGAAGTTAACAGACTGTTCCACAACCGCATACTCCCCTTCCTCCACCCTTTACTTCTTACTCTGTGGCATCTTTGCCTTGGGTCTTCCTGTCTTGATAAGAAGGGACCTTCATTACATGAATTCTTGGCTCACTTGGCTTGAGATAGAAAACTTAATTAGGGTCTTGAGTTATTCTTTCCACAGGGAGTAATGTAGCTATGTAATGTCCCCTAAGCCTCAATTCTCCCCTAAGGCATCAGAAAGACTCAACCTTGCAATGACTTAGCCCCTCACTGAGTGCATTACTATGTTTTTTTGGAGTTATTATTAAATGATTATAATCTTTTCTAGCCTGTAGCTAGGAGAATAGCCAGGGACTCATTTGGTATAATCACAGCAAAACCAGACAAACAACAATAAAAATGTCTAGTCTCAGTGGTCACTAATGTACTGCCCTTAGTGCTCCATCTAAATAATGTAGAACTAAAAGATGCATGGAGACCATCCCTTTCTCTCTTTTTTTCTCCCTCTTTCTATCCTTTTCAACCAAAGGCAGTTTGTGCTGTAGCTGCTTTTAAATAAAAATTCAGTGACCTCTTAGTTTTCCAGGGGTTTATTTTTTTCAGACTCTCTTACTTTCCTCTTTTGTCTCTGCTCACCTCATTTTTAGCTATTTCTCTATCTAATTGCTATGTAGCTAGAGGCTGGGTAGGGGGAATAAAAGGAAATGATCCTGAAATGGATCATTTTTGCTCTTGATAAGGACTCTGGTGATAGATCTGGTGGAGAGGAGGTCATATAACTTTGCTATTACTGTGAATTTCACCTGTCCAAACTTTTTCTATTTCTCATCAGTATTAACATTCAAGAATTATCTGCATTGCATGCTACAAAGTTGACTAATAAGAAATTTCTCTGGAAGGCAGAACTTAAAGTTCTTCAAGCAGATATATCATAATGTAGTCCTGACTTTTGGCAAAATTCTGAAGTAGAACCAAATTTTTCTTCTAGCTTTCATTTTAGTTCCTTCTTCCCTCTTGTTTCCTACAGTCTCCACCACCATTATTATAAACCCTCCCCAAATTCAAGTACTTGCATTTATCCTCTGTCCTATTTATTTCTACAGACATTTACTCTTACTTCTGACTAATCTTCAGAAATGTGTTAAATGATAGGAATTTGCACTATAGCAAGTTATTTCTGAAGATGTTGCAGGTGTTTCAAAGATAGCAATCTGTAAGGGCATAATTACAGTCACTTTGATAGATCAGAGGAGTATATTATAGGAACAGAAATTTTATAACAGAAAAGGACATTAAAGGTCATATAATCCAACCCTCTCATTTTACAGATGGATAGACAGAGAGCCCCAGAAAGGTTAGGAAAGGAAGATTGGATTGCAGGTACAATCTAGAATTAGTATATCATCTTAAAGTCTGAAGGAACCCCAGAAGGCAATTAACCCAACCAATTCATAAACATTTTTAAAATATCCCTGACAGATGGTCATTTAGCCTCTGGTTGAGCTTTCTGAGGGACAATGAGCTAACATTTCTATAAGACTAGTTCATTATTAGGATATTTTTATATATATTGAACCAAACAATAATAATAAGAAGACATAATGAAAAATGTTTTGGGATTCATAGGATCTCTGAATTGGAAGACACTTAAACGCTCACAAACTCTTTTCCTTTGTCCCATTTTCAGAGTATGTGACAGCCCTTTACCTTGTCAAGGCTAACTCTTCTTTTCTCTTCTGGAAGCCTGGACTTACTATTCTCCATACATTTGTGCTCCCTCCCGGTTAGTGTTGGTAAATATTTAGCCTAGTCTAATCAAATGTAATGAGATAAAGTCATGTCTAACTGGCTTTCCAAAAAAAGAAAAGAAAAATTTACATTTAATGTACATTATTAATCTTTTCTCCATAACTTTCATAAGTCTAGATAATCAACAAAACAGACCCTAATTTATAGCATTTGAAAATTTTTGAGATACAGAAAATTTAACAATGGTATTTCACCAGCGCAGATGAGTAGTTTCAGCACACCCCTCCCTCTAGATACTACAACTACTGACTCTATATTAACATGCTCCTTCATTACTGACTAGAGATGTTATTAGGTGTCTCTCATTATTAAAAACATAAGTACACATATATTTAATGAGCTGATATATAAATAAGTGAATAAAGAAATAAATTTACAAATAATCAACTTGCCTTGATGAGACTATCCTCTCAAGTTAACATTTTATATTTTGTACTTTTCACTCTTATTCTTGAAGAAATAGCCTACATTTGCTGTTTCTAATTTCCCCAAGCCCTTATGGTCTGGCTTTTGATATCTATACTCTATTGAAACTATTCTCTCAAGGATCATTAATGATTTTTCAGCTGCAAAAAGTTGGGCATTTTTTCAGTTCTCAACCTGCTTGATCTTTTTATAGCTTTTAACACTCTTGTCTATCTCTTTTTTTTTTCTGAGATACACTCTCCTTCCCTGACTTCCAAGACATTGATCTTTCTTGATTCTCTTCCTACTTGCTCTTTCTTAGTCTCTTTCAATGTTCATTTTATCCTGCTTCCATCTTTGAGTCCCATAAGGCTCTCTTCTGGATCCTCTCTTCTTCTCTTCTGTCTCTGTCTTTTTCTCTGTTTCCCTCTCTTTTTTTTCTCTTCTCTCTGCCTCTGTCTCTTTGTTTCTCTGTTTGTCTTTCTGTGTCTCTGTCTCTTTTTCCCTGTCTCTTTCTGCATGTATATATGTGTATATGCACATATATACAAATACTCTTTATTTTTGTGATCTCTTAAACGCTTATGGATTATCATGTAGATTACTACCAAATATAAAAACATCTATATATCTGTACCTCTATATCTATGTCTGCTCAGCCCTATTTATCTCCTGTGTCCCTTAAATATGGCTATCTTTCCAAGTTCCCTATTTCCATGAGTGGAAACACCATTTTTCCAATCATCCCTATTAGAAACTTCAGTCATTTTGATTTCTTAATTCCTTTTTACCACTTAAATCTACAAAGCTTATTGACACTACCTCTCATCATCTCTATTTCTTTTTCTCCACTCAGAATACTGGACCCTGCATTTTAGTTTTCATGAACTTTCATTTCTAACTTTTTATTATTGTTGTTCAGCCATCTCTTTGTGAACTCATTTGGTGTTTTCTTAGCAAAGATACTGGAGAGATTTGCCATTTCCTTCTCAAGCTCATTTTATGGATAAGAAAAGGGAAGCAGACAGGGATACATGAACTTTCCTGAATCACACAGGTAGTAAGTATCAGATTATATTTGAACTCAGGAAGATGTCTTCCTGACTCCATTCCCAACACTCTATCCACAACATTGCCTAACTACCTTCTCTTTTTTTATAATCTCTTTAAAAATAATTTAAATCAGTCTTCATTTTGAATAAATTACAAATTCCTCAGTCTGGCATTTAAGTTTTCCATAACTTGGAAACCACCTGCCTTTTGAGATTTATTTCACATTTCTCCCCTTAGTTGAGAGATAGCAGAAAAGCAATTATCATAGGACCTTGAAGAAGCCCAGAAGATCTGGATTCAAGGCCTACCTTTGAAATAAACTGTTAGTGTAGCCCTGAACAAGTAATTTAATCTTTCACTATTCCATTCAATTCTTCATGACTCAGTCTTCTTGAGAGGGTGTCAACCTGCATTAGTAAATGTTGTTTCCTCACCAGAAAGGTTTCTCTATCAATGAAATCACAAACCAAGGCAGTATCCTTTTCCCCTTTATATATTGCATGTATATGTATATGGCATGTCCTGCCACATTAAACTTTATATTCCTCTCAGTGTATCTTCATGACTATAATACACTTCTTCATCTGCATGCTTCAAAAGCCTTATCTTACTTTGGCATTGGCCACAAACCCAATCAAAAGAAAAGAAAGAATCAATAATTTATTAAGTTCTACTAGGTGCTAGGTGCTGTGCTAAGAGCTTTACAAATATTCTCATTTGATCTTCACAACAACCTTGTGAAGTAGGTGCTGTATTATTCCTATTTTCCAACTGAAGCAAATATTTAAATGTTTTACCCAGTTCATATAACTAGTAAGTAGCTGAAGTCACATTTGAACTCAGATCTTCCCAGCGCCAGCCCCATATCTCTAACCCCTACACCAATTAGCTGTCATTACCTCTGGAAAGTCATCCGGGGTGCATTCAATTCAAAATGTTTCTTCTCTCCTTAGTTTTTCCTGCAGAATTTTTCCTGTTTTTTTTTTTCTCCTCTGCATTTTCCTCTAGATTTTTTCTCATCAATGCCTGACTTGCATTATGCCTTTCTGTACATATACATTTTCTTCTCACCCAGTAGGATTCAAATTCCTTGCAGGTAATAGACTGTCCTTTTATATCTTTGTATCCCCAGGGCCCAGATGCTGGTAAGATGTTTAGTAAAAGTTTATTAAATTAATTGATGGACCCTAAGGTCTTTTAATCCAATTTATCCATATTTTAATAAAAATAGCCATGATGCATGGTCATTTAGTACTGCTGAATGACCAGAAATATGGGTATAGAAGGGGAGGATTAGCTTTACATTAAATATATCACAATTTGGAATATATATATCCTTAATCCTAAATATTGGATTTTATTTGAACAAAATATTTTTTCTTTTCCTGTCTCATTATTTTTTGATACTTTTATATTTTCAATATTTTTTCTCACTTGACACTATATAGCACCTACTCTCAGACACTGTGTTTAGACTGATGCATTTATAATATTTGGGATCCTTTAGATCTACCACAATAAACTTTAGCCACCTTTCAACCATTCCTTCCTCCAACTTTTCCTCTCCTTCCCTTGGAACAATAATCAAATCAACACTGCCATTCCTAGAAAGGGTATGCTAATCATTGCTCTGTGACCCAATTAGCCATTGACCTTCTTTGTGATTTCCCAGATAAAATCACCCAAATCAAATCTTTCACTGAATAAGATGACAGGAAAAGATAATGATAAATGTTGGAGGGAATGTATGAAAACTAGGACATAAAATGCTGTTGGTGAACATAAAATGACTATAAAATGATTCAACTATTTTGGAGAGCAATCAATTTGGAACTATACTCAAAAAACGATAAAATTGAATACTCTTTGATCCAGCCATGTCTCTACTAGGTTTGTATCTCAATGAGATCATAAAAAAAGGAAAAGGACTGATGTGCAAAAATGTTTGTAGCAGCTCTTTTGTGGCAATGGAATGGCAAAGAACTGGAAATTGAGTGGATGCCCATTTGTTGGGGAATGGCTGAATAAGTTATGGTATATGAATGTAATGGAATATGACTGTTCTATTAAAGAAATGATGAGTAGGCTGATTTTAGAAAAGCCTAGAAAACATACATCAACTGAGTGAACAGAGCCAAGAAAACATTATACAGTAGAAGCAAGATCATGTGATGATCAATTGTGATGGATTTGGCTTTTCTCAACAATATGGTGATTCAAGGCAATTCCAATAGACTTGGGATGAAAAATACCAACTACATCCAAAGTAAGAACTATGAAGACTGAATATGGATCAAGGCATAGTCTTTTCACCTTTTTGTTTTGTTTTATTTTCTTTGTTTTTCTGTCTAGTGTTTTTTCCCTTTTGGTCTGATTTTTCTTGCACAATATGACAAATACTAAAATATGCTTAAAAGAATTGCACATATTTAATCTATATTGGATTGCTTGCTGTCTTTGGGAGGAGGAAGGGAAAGCAGAGAGAAAGAAAAATTTGGAATACAAAGTCTTACAAAAATGAATGTTGAAAACTGTCTTTACATGTATTTAAAAGAATAATATACTACTGAAAGTAAATATATATATTATACAATCTTTCTTCTCTGATCACTACTTCCCTAGATACATAACCTTTCCCCCTATCAGGGTATAAGCTTTCTGGTGGCAGAGATAGGCTTGCTAATTTTTTTTTGTATTTTTATTTCACAAATTCACAAAATAACAGTACCTGGCACATGGTAAGTGCTTAATAAATAAATTTTTCATTTGTTCTTTTAAAATATATTTTCCTCTTTTGGTTTGAATATCATTCCCTTTGTGTGTATGCTATCCTTAAATTGGAACATTCTTTCTTTTATTGTTTAGTCAGTGCTTCTTACTAAAGCTTGTTTTTCCTTTCTTTCATGTTCCTTTTGAAGAAAAGTAAAATAAAATCATTCTTTGCAAAATATGACTCTTCTTTCAAGACAAAACAATCAATGATTTGGAATTGTTTATAAAAATTCATTTTTAAAGATAGGATTCTGCTGGAAAACAAATATATAGCAAAGGAAGGAAGGAATATTTCTTCACAAGAGAAAAGTGAAATATTAGAGCAAGAGAAGAAAAAGATCAGTAAAGACAAATTTCTTTCATTCGGTTATTTTATTTTAGAGAGAATTTTGTACTTCAAATTCTTTTCTTAAAAAAACAAAAAACAAAACTCTTGGGGGCAGCTAGGTGGCACAGTGCATAGAGCACCAGCCCTTAAGTTGGGAGGACCTGAGTTCAAATGTGACCTCAGATATTTAACACTTCCTACCTGTAAGACCCCGGGCAAGTCATTTAACCCCAATTGCCTCAGCCAAAAAAAACCAAACAAACAAACAAACAAAAAAACCTCTCAAGTTTTTGGAAATTCACAGAATCATTAAAGGGTCTTCAAAAAGTCTCTTACATCACATCACCTATGCTTCACTGAGAATCTCCTCTCTTGTTAGCATTCCTAACAAGTGACAATTCAACTTTTGTTCAAATACCTACAATGATGGGGATCTTACAACCTCAATAAGCTGTCCATTCTACTTTCAAATAGCTTCTCTGATTTAAAATCCTTTCAAGGAGATATGCAAAACAGCAAACAAATATAATTTTACCAGATAATACATATACCACATTCATTCTGGATATCTTTACCACTGCTTTTTCACATATAAACTAAATAGTCTGTTAACAAATCCACCTCATTCATCTTTAACCATCATCTAGCAATAAAATTTTTCAATTTGTGGCTACTCCCTTATGCATGATTCCTATGAGCTTTTAACTTCTTAAATTCTCCCTTGCCTTAAACTTCATATTCGTTTTGTTGCCACATATCATTTTTTGTCTGAGTACTGCAATTCCCAGTTTGTCTCTTTACTGCTTACTATTTATAGGATATGTATGTGTGAGATAAGGAATATTTCCTGAAAGAGTTATCAGGGAAAGAGGGAAGAAGTAAATGTAGACACCTCGTATCTCTATCACTGCTCTGTGAGTGACTATCTCACTCATTCTAATTATGTGTCCCTGTGTTCTATTATATACATCCAGAAAATATCATGTTCATCACATAGTATACACAACTCAAACATCCTTATATACCTGATGGCAGAGTGTGAGTAAATATGGCAATGAGTAAACTGGCTAATGGAATCTAGACTACTAGAAGTTTCTCTTTGTGGTTCCAACACACATAAATTGAATAAAGAATAAAGAAATACAGAATAAAGAAAGATAGTAGTAGGAAAGCATATTAATGGTAACCACATTAAAATGTCTGCCAGAAGAATACATTAAGGTGGTGGTTGTTGTTTGGTCATTTAGGGTTAAGTCCAACTCTTCATGACCCCATTTTTTTTTTTTTTGGCAAAGAAACCATAGTTGTTCACCATTGCTTTCTCCAATTCATTTTACAGATTAAGAAACTGAGGCAAACAAGGTTAAGTGCCTTGCCTGGGATCATACAGCTGATAAGTGTCTAAGGCTAGATTTGAACTAGGAACAAGAGTCTTCCTGACTTCAAATCTGGCACACTATTCACTGTACCACTTAGTTACCCCTCCAGCAAGATAGTTGAATTTAGTAAGTGATAAATTTCCCAAATATCCCCTCTTCATTTACTTATGACTCTACATCTAAAAAATTTCAATCCCCTTGGTAATTATGTCCAAGAAACTGTTACCTGTTAATGCTGTTTTTCTGTGCTAACATCTGCCAGTCTTTGCCTTTGGCACTGGGAGTATCAAATGTTGCACATATCCTCTGTCTGATGGAGTAGGGGATTTTGAAGGCTTTGGGGCCAGTCTGTGCAGGGAACGTGTTGTCCTCTTGTGCAAAAAAAGTGATGGTTTCTCTTTCACTCTATAAATAAAAAAAGAAAATTGTGATCAGACCCAACTGTTAGCATCACAGTTTCATGAAAGTCAATTCACATGAGGAATTTTGCTTAACACACATTACTGTTTAATTGCATTGAATACATAGAAGGCAGTCCCTCTTCTTTAAAATAACAGTCTTATTTCACAACCCTGACAAATGCCTCCTAAAAATCTACATCTCCTGGCTGCATCTAGCTATCTTCAATCTAGAAGTTCTCTCTAGAAATTCTAATTGATTGGGATTACAAATTCATTAAGTACTAAAATAGCACCTTTTGGTGCTGTAACTGTATGTAGTTAGACACAGTCATGTTGTTCTGGTAATTTTAAAAATTAGTGATTATGGCAAATCTCACTGGTAATTTCACAATAATTTCTCTCTCATATTACAGAGAGTTATCTCAAAATGGTGACTCAAATAAATCCCATCACTTCTGGGATATGATGATATCTTTTGATGATGATCCCATTTCTTACAGAGGTCCATATGATTTATGTCCCTTTTGGGAGGGCTCAATATATGAAAGACCTTCCTAATAATTATAAATATTAAATGAGGGTTGATAAACTATATAATATCTCAAGTTCCTTATAGATGTAAAATGTTGATTCAATGAAATATTGGCAGTTAAGCGCTCAAGCTTTTCTTTTTATAGAGTGGGAAAGAATTGGATATGCATGGCATTTGTCATGTGTATGTGGCTCAGATATTTTGATTAAGTATTTCTTTAAATGTGTCAGAAAGGCATAAAAACGTACTTTTCTTATGGAACTTATATAAAAAAACCCTCTAAACCTTGACTGCAAAAGTTCTGCTGCTGGTAGAAGTTTGCCCCACCTCCACCCCTACTCCCAGGATGGTGTGATCCTGGGCACCTGGTGGAATTAATTAACAACAGTAGCAACCTAACAAAGTAGGCTGGTTTGCAGGTGAATGAATGACAATGAACAAGCATTTTAAAATGTATAAATATGGATTGTGAGAGCACAAAAAAAGAGAAAGTTTCTGACTTTTAATGGCAGTTTGATGGGTGGCCTTCCTTCCCTCTTTCACTTAGAAACTTTTCTATTTTAAATCAGTTCATTGCACAAGGATGGAGATGCCACCAGTCACTTTATATAACATTTATGATGTATTCCAAAAAGCATCTGGACCAGGTAATAAGAATCCTGTAGATACATCACATTTTCTGATTGTTTAAATTAAATATGCAGAGGGAAGAGTAGATTTCATGCCCTGCACATCTGAGATAAGCAGTTGCTACCTGGTTAGCTGAGGGAATTGTAAAGCAATGAGGAATTCCAAGTATTCAGTCTATTTTGTCAAATTATCCCCCTACTTCCATCACCTTTGGAGATGGGATAAGAAAACTTGCCACATGATTGAATCTGCTTGAAGGGAAAATTGTAACATGTAAAATTCCCATTTAAACTTCTTTCCCCAAAATATGATTCTACTGCAGTATTTTATTGAAGAACAAGGATGAAAGAAATTGCTTGGAGATGCCTCCTTTTTTTATACAGCCCAGATTTACCATCTATAGTACTAAGCATCACTGATAACTCTGAAAGGTATCACTCACCACTAGTCCTTGGTCAATTCAATTGGCTTTTCTAAGCCAGTAAGAGATTTATGTTTAAAGGACATCATCTGATAATGAAAGTTCTAAACTTGGCCTGATACTAATTTTACCAAATTTTTCTTCTTCTATCCATGAAATAATATTAAAGTAGGAAGGCAAGAGAGATGGTTTCCCTAGAAAATAGTTTCATTTGGCAGGATGGAAGGTGATGGTAGATGTGAGGTAGTCCATGAGGAACTAAATTCCCAAATTTACTTAGAGATAATAAAACATTGATATTTGTGTGTTCAAAGTAAAAATCAAACTCTGACTGACAAACCAAATTTTTTATTCTTCTTGTCTTGCTGTTGAATCTGTGGACCACAGAAGCTGGAGCAATAAATGAAACTTAGTATCAGAACTCTAAGCCAAGAAAGTTTAAGTTCTCATTTTGGAATAGGAAAAACAATGTCCAAAAGGACAAGATTAGATATTAGATATGGACTGTAGTCCAGCCTCTGAGACTTGTTTCTCTAGTGGAGCTCCAAGAAGCTATAGCATGAGCAGTGGCCATAACTGGGACGACCACGCTAGCACCCCAGACAACCCAGAATCAGCCAGAGCCAGGATAAGCAAAAGTCCTTAGTCTTTATTTTTGGTCTTTGGGATAGAAGTGAAGGGGATGGAAGAGAATCTCCACAACCACCTTCTTCCTCATCTACTGCTAAAGTGACTCTGGCTCATCTTACTCCACACCCTAGTCCCTCCTACAATCCTCTGTATACTGAGCCAGCACAGGATAGTGGGAAGGGCCATTCCCCAAGCACATGCCCATAGAATATTATACAATCGATAGTTAGCCTCAAGTGTTTGAACCGACCTCAGTGCAATAACTCAAGAGTTTCAGCCCTCTACACATAACCCCAGTAAGCCTCAACAGTCGGGACAAATCAGGTGGAGAGTAACTGACAGACTGCCAAACAATCAGTAAGTTAGGGAAGTGTCTATCTCAGACATGTGAAGACTTCCCCCAGCCAAATGGGCAGATGAAAACAATTTATTTTAATAGTCATGATTACTACACTGTGGAAAAACTCTTTGGCCTTGGTCGAGCATGGCAGATGCCAAGGTCAACCACTGCATCCTGGACCATCATTAATGACCTTGACTTTTGTCCTGTCACTGGACTTTGATAATTCAGGAAGAGGAAATGAGGCTGATGACTTTGTGCTACTTTACCTCACTCAAATCCAATTCATCTACAAGTCAGGACATTATTTGTGATGTCACTAGTCTTTTTGAAAATGAAGGACAAACAGCAATGACAAATGTGTTTTATCATAGAGAAGTCACTCCATCTTTCTAAATTTCAGTTTTCTCATCCATCATTCTCTCAACCATAGCATACTGTAAGGAAAGTGCTTTGTAAATATTTTTTTTTTATTTAATAGCCTTTAATTTACAGGATATATACATGGGTAACTTTACAGCATTAACAATTGCCAAACCTCTTGTTCCAATTTTTCACCTCTTACCCCCCCCACCCCCTCCCCTAAATGGCAGGATGACCAGTAGATGTTAAATATATTAAAATATAACTTAGATACACAATAAGTATACATGACCAAAACATTATTTTGCTGTACAAAAAGAATCAGACTCTGAATTATTGTACAATTAGCTTGTGAAGGAAATCAAAGATGCAGGTGTGCATAAATATAGGGACTGGGAATTCAATGTAATGGTTTTTAGTCATCTCCCAGACTTCTTTTTCTGGGTATGTGCTTTGTAAATATTAAAGAACTACAGAACTGTGAATCATCTTTGTATCTTTATCCTCATCAATATACTCATGTTACTGCTGGTATTGTTTGGAGAGCTTCAGAAACCTGGGGTCCACATTGTTCTTGCCCTATGGGGATTTGATTTCCCTATTAGGTAGAATAGCAAATGGTGCATCATGTGATATAACATTGCCTAAATCTGCATGATAAATTGCTTTTGACTTAGGATTCTGAAAAAGGAATGATGCCCTTTAAAAAGTTAATCTTTGAATGCCATCTCAACAACCAGAAAGAAAAAGTAGCAGATGAAGAGTCACACATAGAAGCTGTGTTCTGCTTTCTTCTCAGTCTAGGAGTTTATTTAATGATTCTAGGCTTTTTTTTGGCCTTTTTTGTTCAAATTATTTATTAAAGGTTTAGAGGAAATAATCCCCTAAGCTCTCTTGGTTTTGCTGAGGGATGAGGGAATGAGAGAAGCAGTTTTTATCTATGAACAAAGCATTTACCTACCATCAAATGATCAGGAAATAAATTGGACTATGAGAGACCATCTTATAGAGGTCCCTTCTTTCAGATAGGTCAATATCTAAATCTAGGAGAGTTGTTTGTTTTCTTACCAAAGATATATGGAAAGAGAACTTTCTAAGGATCATGTTTTATCCCACTATTATGAGTGAATGAAGCGCTAGGTATAAAAATAGAAAAACAAGGAGCTCACATTGTAATTGGAGAGACAACATGCCCCAATCTCTGCAATGTGGAAGGGATAACTCTGTGTGTGTGTGTGTGTGTGTGTGTGTGCATATACATATACATGTATGTGTGTGTAAATATATATATACTATATATATATATATATATACACACATTACACACAGACATATATATATAAATAACTGTGTATGTATAGATATAGTATACACACACACACACACAAAAACACACGGAGTTATCTTTTCCACATTGCAGAGGTTGGGCCACAGAACCCTCACAATGTGGGGAACTGACATAAATTTTATTGGCCTTGTCTTTGTATCAGAGAAGAAATCTGAACTTTCCTTTTTTTCTTTATGAGGTCTTTGCATGCACTTTATTGTAAATTTTGGGTTGATATATAATAGTATACATATATTTTATAAATTTATGAGTTTCTAAGGTTTATCTGCTGACACACAAAGACATGTTTGTAGTTTCCACAAAATTCCCCCAAAATTCTCATTAAATTTCTTATACTGACCCACAATACACCAAAATATTGATAGGGAAAGCCACAATGTAAAGAGGGACAACTGTAAGCAACAAGCTACATAGGAATGCAGTCTTTATTGTTATTTCACTGAATTATTATAAGGATGTTTATCTTTCTTTTCTGCCTTGCATGATCTACTCAGATACTTATGACTGTTTTGCTTTTGGATATCAAAACACTTTGTTTTGCACCTTCTCTAATACATTATCTATTATTCTGTATTGTTTGAATATGTGTCTTTTGTTTCTTTGCGCCCCCCCCCCATTCTAGATTGTAGGGCTTTTTTTTTTTTTTTAAACATAATTGCTTTGGAGTCAAAAGACCTGAATTTGACTCCTGGTTCTGACATTTAAATGTTACTCTGGTCAAATAATTTGTCTTTCTGGACCTATTTCCTTATCTATATGAGGAAGTTGTCCTAGAACTCTGAAATTCTTCCTAGTTCTACATCCTAGGTCAACTTTTCTTTCCCTCCGCATCTTACTATTTTTACTTACTATTTGTGTGACCTTGGGCAAGTGACATGTGATTCTAAATATGTTCTCCTTCAAAAGGAAGGAAGTTGGACTAAATGATCTCTAAAATATCTTCTATTTCTAAATCTAGTACCCCATGATGTTATGACAATGTTATACACAGCAGAAACTGAAGTTTTTACTTGCTTTAATTGTGCTTGTCTTGCTGATTTAACCTAAACTCCTGCTTTAGTTTCAACTTATTCTTTCTTATTTTGTTTTCTACAGACATACAAAATACTCCATACAGGAATTCTTCATACATATGAAGACAGAGTGTCTGTATTGCTAAGGAAAGGTGCCATCTTGCTAGCAAATGTAGCATTTGAAATGTGTATAAAGTACTATATGTCTATAAAGTATAAAGTAAAATAATGTAATGGACCAAGTCTCTCTACCTGATAGAAACATTGCAACACATTCTATCATTATATAAGGGATTTATGTCACCAAGCATTGATATCCTCCCTTCCTGAAAAAAAGAAATAAATACAGCTTCTAAAATGAAAAATTTTGTAGAAGAATAACACAAATCTGGCCAATATCTCTTTAAAACAACATACTAGCATTGATACATAGGGTTGTGGATTTTGATCTGAAAGGAACTTTTAAAGTTATCTAACTTTATTTTAGGAGATAAGGAAAATGAAATCCAAATCAATCAATCAATAAAATTTTGTTAAAAATTGTTTATATTCAGGCACTACTAACCTCTAGGGATGCAAAAAGAGGCAAAAGACCATTCCTACACAATCTGGTTAAGTGATCTGACTGAAGTTAAATGGTATAAGTTGTAGATTAGAATGCTGGGTCTGGAATCAGGAACATTCATCTTCATAAGTGTAAATCTGGACTCAGATACTAGCTATGTGACCCTAGGGGAGTCACTTCACCGTTTGCCTCAGTTTTCTCATCTGTAGAATTAGCTAGAAAAGAAAATGCAAACTACTTCCATATCTTTGCTAAGAAAACCTCACATGGGGTCACTTGACTGGAAAATGACTGAAAAGTTGTAAAATAAGAATTTGGATTCTGATCCTGCAACTCTAAATGCTCTATACTGCATTATGTCCCATAATTGTCTCTTAGATACAATAAGTTACACAAGATATTTCTGTGATGGAAACCTTTCAAACCACTGCCACAAATAAATTGGACATGGTTAGTGATTGAAGTTCAGCTGATGTTACAGGGGAAAAAAAAATCCATCATCCTATTTTTTCCTTCAAAATACAAGAGTTCAATAATGCTGAGAACCAACTGTATAAGATTTTAAAATCCTAACACCGTTTTCCTTAGCATTAATTTTCTGCAAAAGTTGAAGTTGCTACCTGCAAATCCAGGATGCCATTAGAAGCCCTCCACCTGAAATTCTTTTGTCAATCTCTTATTGATATTAAAGGTTATTTGCATTGGAGAGAACCAGCATTGTGCATTCTGGCTATTCTTCCTAACTTTACCATTTCATGATGTTTTTCACATTTTCTAAAATTTATATTGTACCTTAAAATTCAGTGAAATAGGATATCAATTAATAATCCATGACTGTTCAAGCAAAAAAAAATCATAATCCCCTGCTTATGACTCTAGCTGTACCACTGATTCCTCTTTTTCAAAAGGTGCCTAGTACTAATTGAATTTAATAAATTCAAATCTGGCAAATACATGCTTCTTGCAATGGCCATTAGTATGGAGAAGTGGTCCTTTGGGAAATGCTCTGGTATTAGTGGAACAACTATCTTAGCATTAAGGACTACCAGACAAGAGATGACAGATCAGTGAGTGAAACAGGAAAGTTACATGTCCTATTCAACTGATCTCCTCCCCACTGACTGTGGTAATTCATCTTTCAGAAAGATTGAATCCACTCTGAAACTCATTCCTCTTCAAAGTTTCCTGGTCCTGTTCCTCTTTTCAACTAATTAGAAAGAGTAGAGGGCAGACTTCAGAAAGCTCCTCTCAGATCCTCCATTTAAGGAGAGGGTCTAGTGCAGCAATTTCATCATCTCCCTTTCAGGATTTCATGTTCCTACCTACATACTTTCCTCTTCCCAGATCCCTTCCTCCTTTAGGCTTCTTTTAGCATGTTATCTTCCCCTGTTATGTTGTGATGTCTCTGGGGAGAGGGACTATCTTTTGTTCCTTGCTTAGAATAGTTCCTGGCATATAGTAGGTACTTAATAAATGGTTATTGAATATTGACTATTAACTATGTAGCTAGTAATTAAATAGAAGTATAGGTCTAAGGTAGTTATTATCTCATATATATATACATATAATACACACATTTACATCTATATATCTCTATGTCTATGTGTATACACACATATCTATATCTATTTTAGAATAATGTCACTCTGGAAGAATTGTCTCAATAAGAACTCACATTTTTATATCCTTATGAGCCTATGAAACAGATAACATGAACAATATTATTTTATTTATTTATTTATTTTTACAGATAACAAAACTGGAAATCTGAGAGAAAGGTGAAACTCATAGGCCCAGAGATTCATTGCTTCTAGTACCCAAAGTGACATTCAAACACACGTCTCTTATCTTTAAAAGTTCTACAAATAAAATACTTCACATATTTCCTTTAATGAATCTAAGAGAGATCCCATACTGGAGAAACATCAAAAGATCTGAGCTGGAGTCTTGCCTCCATTACTTAAGGCAGTTAAGTGCTAAACTTGGAATCAGGAAAATCTGGATTCAAATCCTGACTTACATTTTTACTTAGGACAAATAATATTTCTCAGCCTCGTATTCCTCATCTGTAAATGTGGATAATAACAGTACTTGCCCCAAAGGGTTGTTGAGAAGACCAAATGAGAAAACATACTTAAAGTGCTTTACAAGCTTCTACTAATATCTAAATGCTACTATTATTATTATTACCAATAAATAGCTGTGTTATTTTGGATAACTCCCTTAACATTTCAGCTTGTTTCCTTATTGGTCATGTGGCCATCTATAAATGAGTATTATATCCTACTTGCCCCAAAGGGTTGCCATAAGACTGAGATGATTTAATGAGTGTGTACCTGTTTTTATCAACAGTAAAAGTCTTCACAGGTTGAAAATGTTCTTGTGTTGGTGATAATAAATATAAAGGATAGAGAGCTAGCCTCAAATTCAACCCTAGCTTGAGTCCTGATTTTGACACATGACCTGACTATATTTGTAGTGTTCACCTTCTAAGATTCTAAATTGCAGAGAAGGGGTGCCAAATTGCAGTAGGAGAGGAACTTTCTTCACATGACAGTTTGTTTCCCTATGTTGGTGAAATTTCAGGTCCAGTACCTATCCATTTCTGTATTATTGTTGTTGCTGGTGTTATTACTGCATAATCCTAGGAAAGTCACTCAATTGATTACCTCAATTTCCTCAACTATAAAATGGTTATAACAATAATAATACCAATGTCACATTTTGATCTTTGTAAAGATCAAACGAGATAATATTTGGAAAATCATTTAAGCAGTAGCTACCCATAGAGTAAATGCTAAATAAATGTTCATTTTCTTTCCATCATCATCCTTTTTATTATTACAAATATCATAAGTCCAAGGACGAAACAACGACGGCCAATATCTTACCTCTAGGATAGATGTCTGCACTTGGAGGATTTGTTCATGGCCTTTGAGCTGCCGGATGCATATCTTGCATGACAGCTGGGTGGTGGTGGGAGTGTAGCGCTCCAGGGAGAAGGCACAGTGCAGGGGTTGTCGGTTACTGCACCACACCCGAGAAAATGGGACTTCCTGCAGGCGAGATGGAAAAAAGAGGGGGCAAATGACATGTGGACCCATTGGACATGAGCAGAGAACAGGAAAAATAATGGCAACTATAATAATGATGGCAGCAAAGATAATTACATACATGCCTTTGATGGAATTGTTTTTGAAATAATGTTCAAGCATATGCCAAGTAGCACAAAACTAATTAATGTCAATTCCAATTGGTACTATTAGTATTCCAAGGCTACCACAAGCTCGAGTTTTACTCTGTAGCACAAATGATTAGGAGAAAAACCCTCCATAAAGAATCACCTTTTTCTCTTCCATAAATGCTTCCTTTGAAAGGACTATAAGAACCTCTATCCCAGGACTATGGTTATAGGATTCCTGAACTTAGGGTAGTACGGCATTTCTTTCACTTCAAAACAAAAGGCAGTGAAAAAATAGTTGGATCTGTCATAAAAGAACTGAGTTCAAATCTTCATTCTACTATTTGCTATCTACGTGCTCTCAGGTAAGTATATCTCTGAGCCTTGATTTTCTTTTCTAACAAATTAAAGACCCATATAGGATGATTTCTAAGGCCTCTTCCAGCTCTGAATACAATGATCTTCACAAACATGCATCATATATAGACCACCCTTATTGCGTGTGTATCATTAACAACTAATATCAATTCATAGGCAGTACAACTAAAAAAAGAGCTATTACAAAGTTATACTATTGGACATTACAAACTCACACTTAAACATGTCCATGCACAACAAATACAAATTACTCCAATTTCATCCAGATATATAAAACTCTCAACTCCTCCTTCTCTTCCTCATAATCTTCCCAATAGTGTTCAGAGTGTAATCAGTCATGAAGAATAAAACACCAAGATGGATCTCTGAGCTCTATAAACATTTAGAACCTATTGGACCAAGTCCAGAGATGAGATTTGCAGTGATCTCATGCATCCATTCTTCCTTCACAAATTGAAACAAGCTACTTCTCCTACCTTCACTTCTCCTTACAAGGTTTAATAGAATCTTGTTTAATCATGTTGAAATTTGTAATAGAAGAGCAGAAAGGTACACATAGTCTAGCATACCCACTAGTACTGGAGAAGACAGATTTTCAAGGATTTGCAGAAATGTCAGGTAGGATCCTATAATTTTAGAGAGAAAGTTACTCCAAAAAGAATGGGGAACTTTGAAGAATGAAATTTTGAGTCACAAAGAATAATCATTTATATAAAGATCAAAATGTGAAGTTGTTTAAAGACATTAATGTGGATGCATAGGAACACACAAGCAAATGAAATTTTTTCAATAAACAGACATATAAAATGTAAATAAGGAAAGCTACAGAATACCAGAATAGAATATTATAAGGATAGTGTCAGGTCTAGAAAGAGAAAGGGGTGTGTGTAAGGATATAGAAATAGTAAATTGAACAGAAGGGATTCAAACCCACAATATCCAATTCTAGAACTAGGACCCTTTCCATTGTACCATATATTGTGGTTAAGTGCTCAATTATCGCTGTCATTATCTAATTTATCTCTTTTAAATGATTTTCTCTTATGTTGTTTCTCTTTCTGTCACACTCTTAAATGAGAAAAAACAAAATAAACACACACAAACAAAACTAGGAAAGAAGAAAAAAAATGTAAGTCAGTCATTTTAGCTTTCTGTGATCAAGCTAGCTATGAAGTATGGATATCCTTTAAATTCAGTTGTTCAGTTTTCTTGTTCCACCTCATATAATCCTATATATTAATTTGCCAGCTTTATATAAACAAGGTCTAAACATACATGTCCAGTTGTACATACACTGATGCTATCTTCACATCAGGTCTCTTATTTTTTGACCATCATTCTGATCTTTCATCCACTGAAAACCTGGATTGTATACCTGGATTTCCTAACTCTGATAGATGAGTTTTTACCTTATATTAATGGGGTCCAGATCGTTACATTTTCTTATCATTGTCTTACTGTTTCCTCTCTCCATCACTCATTTATGTATTCCCTTCTCTAAGTAGAATGCAAGCTCCTTAAGGATAGGGGCTGACTTGCTAGCTGGTATTGGAAACCCTGGAACATGGAAAGAAGCCTAATACATAAAAATCACTTAATAAATGCTCTAACAATAATTGTTCAGTATTTTATCTACACTTGTTACTATTACTGATGCTTCTCTTGTACATCTTAGAGATATTTGTAATTTGTTTTATATATACATATATGTATATATAATGTGTAAATATGCATATATAGATTTATAGCTTAAGTTTTCAAGAAACGGATTCTTCATCTTTCCCTTTTTTATTCATTTCTAATTTTCTCCCTTTTTATTCATTCACCCCATGCCTAACCTATTAGAAGCTCATATCACATTTCATTTAGGCAAATGTAGTAGCATCCTAATCTGTCTCCTTGCATCTAGTCTCTTCTTTCTCTTTGTGGTGACAAAAAATGGAAATTATAAGTATTCCTATCAATGAGGAAATGGTCACATTGTGGTATATGATTGTGATGGAATGCTACTACCATGCTGTAAGAAATTATGAACTCATTGATTTTAGAAAAACATGAATATACTTGCATGAAATAATGAAGAGTGAGATAAACATAACTAAGAACATTGTATATAGTAAAAATACTATTTTAAGAAAAACTTTGAACTATTAAGTCATTTAGGTTATCATAAATAGCTTAATTCACTACAAAGGATTGATGAAGGAAAATGTTATCTGCATCCAGAGAAAGAAGTGATAAATAGAATGAATATATATATATATTAGATGTATATGTATGTATAGAATGAGTTAAATATATATGTTTGTGTGTACATATATATATATATATATATACATATATACATAGTTATAACATCTAACAGTAGTTATCTTTAGGGTAATAGAGAAGGAAGAAGAAAAAAAAGAAATTTATATGATAGATTTATTTTATATTTAAAAGAAAAAGAGTGTTATATTTAATAGATTAGCAGTTTCATGTGCAATAATCTTCTAAATATTCTACTATGCAATGGAAATGCTTGTATTATTTTCTAAATTAAAAATAAAATAAAATAAAAAATTAAAGATTAAAAAATGATATTACCAAGGCATAAGTTTCTTCTACCTCTAAAATGAAATTTAAAAAATAAACAACAACAACAACAACTCATATTTATTATTGAAAATCCTTCACAATCATGCTGCTTTTTATCCTTTTCTGGCTAATGAATATCATTCCATTTTATATATTGTCAATTTGAGTCAACATACCTAGAATGTATTTGCTTTTCACTTCTGGCTCATAGAATGTTCAAATTAAGTTTTACTTTAAGGCTTAACTCAAGTTCTACTTCCTTCATGAGGTCTACCCCATTTTCCCCCATTTTTAGTGCCCTTCCTTTTTTATTTTTAGTGTCCTCTTTTTTGCCTTCATTCTTTCTCTACAAAATCAAAATATTTTGAATATCCTATTTTAAGATAGTATCAAAGGAATTTTCTTTATTGTTGATTGAAGTAGCAGCTGCCAATAGTGATAAACAAAACATTAACAAATAATACAATTAGAGCTGCTGTGATTACTGTTTTTCCAGGGCAATCATCTTTGCTTTCGTTTATTTAAAAATTTAAAAAGAAAAAAAAAAAAGTAGAAAAAGAAGCTCAATGAATTGAAAGGAAATGTGTAGAAAGTAATATGGGAGGACAAAGTGTGGCAAAGTTATGGGTGTTTAAAGTATTCCGGAAATGTTTTCATTTTGATTCCCATTATAATTAGGTTCCTAGCAGATGGAGAGAATGTAAATCATCTCTTAGCAGGAGACAGGCACTGGGTTCTCTAAGATGCAGAGCATGCTGGAAAAGACAGCTGCTTTTATCTTTGTGAGGTGACAGCCTGGCTTTGTATTTCTCTGGCTTAATGCATATTTTGAAAATATTTTATTGTACATTATGTATAACATATTCTCTGCACTAAATGACCCTCTTATCCCCTCCAAGAAGGGATCAAATGAAACATGATTAAAGTAGATATAAGGTTCCAGCAAATCTGTTGAGAATAATGTGATTCTCTTTCCAGAGGAGGGTTCTGACTTTTGGGCATTCCTTTCTTATTTATTTCCTGTTTATTCTGTATGTAGCTTCCTTTTATATATTTGTTTGTTGTCTCTAGCATTAGATTGTAAGGTCCTTGAGAACAGGATCTGTTTTTGGCTTCTTTTTGTATTACTAGTGCTTAATGTAATGCCTGGCACATAGGTACTTATTAAATGAATTGATTGATTAAAGGTAGCAATATGTCTATTTCTGGTGGTGAACATGGAGTGTTGAAACAGCATTTGCTCAGCAGCATTCTATATCCTCCATGATCTTCTCTTGGCAAATACATATGGACAGAGAGGACAAGCAAAAGTAACTAAAACTTAAAATATATGAATTATTGCCTAATTTGAGCTCATAGATATCTCTGAGTTGCTAGAATAAAACTAAGCTATAATATGCCTCTGAATAGGTATAACTAATTAAAGAGAAATAGGCAAAAGTGTTACGAGGACAGCATGTAATATTATAATGGAACATCAACTTATGGAAGGAAATAAAAAAAGAGCTAGAGGAGTAAATGTATTGGAAATATAATAGGTAAAGATCAGTGTTGGGAGAAATAGGAGCTGATTCATTATTGGTGTAAACTCCTAGATGACTTGATGAGAAAGAAAAAAAATAATGAGTTGGGGAAACAGTTCACGTCTGGCACAGGGGTAGGATAAGGCAATGATAAGAAACTTCAATTATTCAAACATAAGCTAGAACACATTGGAGAAAACAGAAAAGCAAAAATCTCATTTACATATCCTAATGATAATACTATTCTTTAAATAGGGAAAAAGGGGAAAGAATTAATAAAGGGGAATTTTATACTGTATTTTGCTATTTTTGCTGTGGGAGAAAAGACAGGGCATTAGAGAGAGCAGAGAATCAAGCAGAAGAAAATCAGAATTTGTGATAGAGATACAGAAGAAAGCTAGTTTGTTTGGTATGTACCGTAAGTATTGAGAAAGAGATTTCACTTGTTCTGTTCCATTATTAGGATAGGTAAATTCCCATAGGTTTTACAATGGAAGTCTGATCAGGAAGGATGAGTAACTTAGAAAAATGATGTTCTTAATACATAAAGGAAAACTTCAATGAAGAGGGAAAAATAGGTATTAAATCAAATAGATCATTTGGGTACACTGGTTACACCAATTAACTTAGATTTTTCTTTTCAATTTTATATATGTATATTTATATGTGTGTGTGTATGTGTGTGATAGAGAGACAGGGACAGAGAAACAGAGAATAGAGTAGTAGTGCAATGGAAAATAGATAGAGCACCAGGTCTGTAATCAAGTAGACCTGAGTTTAAATCTGACCTTAGACACTTGTGTGTTCCTGGGTAAGTCACTTAATTTGTTTACTTCATTATCCTCATCTGTAAAATGAGCTGGAGAAGGGAAATGGCAAATCATTCCAATATTTTTGTTTTTTTTTCCAATATCTTTGTTAAGCAAATCCCAAATGGTGTTATGAAGAAGTGGACATAACTGAAGCGGCTTAATAAAAAAAATGGAAGATGGAAGCAATGATAAGTAATAGGGGATAAAACAAACATGGCTATATCAAGATGGGAAATACCAGATTATCATTTCATTTTTTGTAAGTTATTGAATTAGTAGGTTCCGACAAGTGCTCAAAATAAAGTGTAGCTAGGTTTTAGTAAAGTATTTGATAAAATGTATCATGCTCTTTCAGTGGAAACAATGGAGAAATATGGACTAAATGTATTTGAAACTGGTTGAATATTTGGACTCAAAGAATAGATATTAACTGTTCAGTATCAGATTTTTAGGAGTTCTCCAGTAGAGTGATATGGGATCTGTTCTTGGCCTTGTGCTATCTGACCTTTTTATTGATAACTAGAACAAATATCCATTAACTTTGCAGACAACACAAAGGTGGGAGGAATTTCTAACTCATTGGATTACAGAACTGGGATCCAAAAAAGATTTTAGGTTAGAACACTAGGCTAAGTCCAATAAAATAAAATCCAAAAGGGATGAAATATCACTCTTGGAATTAAAAATAATAAAATCACAGTCAATCATGGAGAATACATTTTTAGTCTGCAGTTTTTCCAAAAAACATAATGAGGTTCTAATGGACTAAAAGTTTAATATGAGTCAGTAATGTGATATGGAAACTAAAAATCATTAAGGTCGGCTTCATTAAATGAAGTATAGCTTCTAGGCATAGAAGAGTGATAGTCTCATTTTATTTTATTCTGATAAAACCACATTCTATTTTGCAAAAGGGAGTTGATAAACTGGACAATATCCAAATATACTATATCTATATATATCTATAGGAGATTATATTGGTCTATAACATATGGAGACCGATTAAGGGGGCAAAATATATATATATATATTTCATTAAATACTTGACAGGGGATTACACTTGTTGTTTTATCCCACAGGGCAAACTATAGTAAGAGCAATGAGTAGAAACAGCAGAGTCAAATTTAGGCCCTTGTTAAGTAAAAAGTTCCAAATATTAGATTTATCCAAAAGTGTAGTAGACCTTCTTGGGAGAAGTTGTTTTCCTCATTTGATGAGAGACTAGATGATCTCATGTTAGGGGAATTACAATAGGGAATATTTTTATATGTGGTTTGTATTGAAGTCTCTTCTAGTTCTAAATTATATGATTCAGTAGATTTGAAATTAGATGATTAAAGTTCATTCTAGATGTAAATCATAAGATCCTGGGAACCTCCAATTTTTTCATCTTCTCTCTAAGAACTTGAATAACAATGTACTCTGTCCCAAAGAGTTACTGTGTAAATGTTCCACCAGCTCTGAAGTTGCCTGGTCTCCTGTTCTTCAAACCCTCCTTAGAATTCTTGGCCTGAATATTTTCCAAGTAGATAGCAATATTGTTTATCTTTAGGGCCATCTTTGGTTTCCCAGGGGCTTCTGATTAGTGACAGATCAAACTTTTTATTTTCTCAGCATTCTTCTAGTCATATATATATATATATATATATATATATATATATATAAGCTTGGAACATAGTAAATGTTCTTTTTTTTTTATTCATTCATTCACTCTTTTTTTATTCTTCCCAAAAAAAGACCTTAGTTTATTTTTGGCTTTTGACATTTAGGCTATCTAGCTATCGGAGAATTATTTATTCTCTTTGATAATAAGATTATTCAATTGTAAATGGAGATAATTTATTTATTTGTCTTTATCGATTTCTTTGTTAGGTCAAATGAGATAACAGTTGTCTGTGAACTTAAGTAAAATATAAGTGGTAGAAACTAGTCAGCTGAAAGGGAAGGGAAGATCTATTTAATAAATGCATAAGAATTTAAGAATCTGTATTTGTTGTCTTCTGTTTCTTCATGAACTCAGTTACAAATAATTAAGCTTTTAAGAAAAAAAAATTACCATTATGCATAAGGCTTTTGCCCAGTGCTTATAAACTATATGTACTATAGTACATAAGACTATAGTCTTCACAAGGTTGGTTTGAAGGCAGTACTTTATAAACCTTCAAGAACCATAAACTTGAGAGTATGAGTTATTATTATTTGCTATTATCATCATTGTTATTGAGAGTTTTTAATTTTTTAATTTTTATTTTTTTATGCAGATCTCTAATTGCATCAATATGGGGAATTTCTTGAGTGGAAATGAACTCCACTAAACCAGATTGTCCATCTATTTGTAATTAATAGTCTCAGAGAGTTTTCAAGGACACTGAGACATTAAGTGACTTGTGTATAAATTAGGTTAAAAGCAATAAGCACATGGATTTCCTACAGAAAGTGTTCTATGATTTCCTAATGTTAGAAGTAGATACTATATAGGTGTAAAGGCCACAATAACATGAAGGCTGATACAAGCTGAGATTTCCCAAAGCTGAGATGCCCTCCAGAAATTGATTAAATGAAGATTATATGACTGAGGTAAAGGTAGAAGGAGAGTGAAGATGAATATGCTGGAGCATCAGGACCCCCCCAAAAAAATATAGTGAAAATGAAATCTTAGGACATGGCTCTTGTGCTTAAAAAGTCAAATTATGGCTCAGCCCTCCAAAGGAGATATCTATAATTTTAAATATAAGTATTTATACCTGCTCATTATCAGCCCCTAGATTTCTTTATTCTGGTTGTAAACATATGTGGAGCAGCTTTGCAAAGGTCTGATTTTTTGGCTTTGAGTGTCGCTTCTAAATTTAGCAAGCTTTTGCATCCTCCTACTTTTTTTTTTAAAGAGAGAACTTTAAAAAAAAACAAAACACCTCTATTCTCCATTATGGCTTAAATACTGTTACAAGGTACTGGTTCTCTTCTCAGAATTTTAACTCTAAGCATTAAACTTCATAGTTACTTTGGACTGATTCATTCATATTAGCTCCAGTGACATATGGCCCTTATAACCTATAAAAATTAATACAGAAGGATGTGTATGACTATCAAGACTTGTTTTAACAATACCCTGAAGTTCGATTAGGAACAGAAATTCTGAATAATGCTTACAGAGAGCAGAGACATCCAGGTCTCATACTCCACAAATAATACATTTATTCACAGAAAACTATTGTTCTAAAAGGAAATGTGCTGATCCATTAAAAAAATATTCTAGGCTAAATTTGTTCTCGATGCTTTGAATACACTAAGAATTCATGATAAGGTGACAATTTCCCAAGTAATTTATGATGTCTATAGAAATAAACAGAAAATAAACTTTGTATTTGGCAAATTGTCAAATATGGAAATATTAAATTTGATACATTCAGAAAGTGAAGGGTTCACCTTTCTTGTGAATCTCACCACCCAGGCAGAGTTTTCTCTTCATGGTTCAGTCTGTTTTTACTCTGACAAGTTGGCATAGCTTGTACATGATTTAGGAAAAGGAATGATATGAAAAATGAAAACATAGCCGAAGCACTGTGCCATGTGGGTAATGGTGAAAGGCATAGCCAAGAGATCAGAAGTCTTTATGTGACACCAGTTTAGCAGTACCCAAATAAGTCTGCTTGAGACATTCTGTTTTAAGGATATATGACTGTCAGGCTCCCTGATACTTTGAAGTGATTCTAATGATCATTTTTTGGAGTTTCTTGATATTTATTAGCATGTTCATTAGATGAGAGGGGGCATTTCATGTGAAATAACTTTCATACTAAGCAGCTTTTCAATATGATATGAAGTTATATCATGTATATCCTGTGTAGCTTAGACCCTTCCCAGAATCTGTTCTAAGAGGAGTCTCAATGAAAACTAATGTATTTACATCTCTAGTTCTTTCACTGGACAGTACAAGACTAGAAAATGACCTGCTCCCTCTTAGTTCCTTTGATTTATTCCTTCCTCCATTGCTTATTTCACATGACAGCAAACCTTTCAAAAGTTTGACATGATATCTATTGTTTCCCACCCAAAGAAAGCAGAATAGTCATTACTTGGACTCATGACTACATCAGTATTCTTTCTCAACTCTTCAGTAAAGCTACGATAGATAGATGGATAGATAGATTACAAAACATCTCACTATTAGATACGTTGACATGTGAATTGAAATGTAGTAGCAAATTCAACCAGAGGGTGGGGGATGTTTTATCTGACAACCGCTTTTTTAATGCATTTACTGCCTCTGAATTTATAACACTTTTTTTTTCCTGCTATGTCTCTAAAATTGGTACATTTCCAGGACAGTGTTGAGATTAAACCCACACCTTTGATAAGGTGACAGAGTAAGGACAGAGTGGATCAAGGGGATCTTTGTCGAGATTTTGTTAATGTTTTTGTTGGTCAATATATAATAGCTTGTGTTATACAAAACAAAACAAGTAGTAAGTACCTGGCATGCAGTAAATGGTTTAATTCTCCAAAGGAAAGGGGGGATATCGAGGACAGAGATCTGAAGACTAAATGTATTTCCTTTGAAATGCAGCAACTTTGGTTCTTCCAGTAGCTGGCCCCCTTGATGCCTTTCATCTGAAACCACTTCCTATGAGAGAGAGAGAGAGAGAGAGAGAGAGAGAGAGAGAGAGAGAGAGGAGGGAAAGGGAGATGAAGAAGGAAGGAGGGAGGCAGAGAGAAAGAGAAAGAATGAACAATTTAATTTCATAAGCATTTTTCATTGATAAATTTTTATACCAACTGTCATGACGAGCAGAAAGAGAATGGAAACATGCTCCTTAGACATCTATACCTAAACTAAAGTCTGACTAAATTCAAAACACTGACAATTGTGTCTAATAGACAAAAGCAATAGTAATAATGGTCAATAATTGCCCATTCCACAATAATAACTTCCTTTGCCAAGGATGATTCCTTTTTTGTTTGCTTGTTTAAGTCAATCACTGTTATTATTAAAGATACTGGAACTCAAGAATTCTCAATAATGTAGATATATTTCTGTAAGTAACATTGGATTTCACTTAATAATAGTGACAGTTCTAATCAACACTTTCATGTTAATATGTTTATTTAACTTATGTGTGTTGATAAAGAGAATCTTCTCATTTATAATTCCCCTATATCAATGAAATCATGTCTACTCCCTATTTCTATTATTGTTAATATATTTATATGTATATACATATATATTTATACACACATGCATAAATATATTGTGTTAATAGGCTGTAATATCTTTTTAGGACTACACAGATTGTGTAGTGATTAATGGTCATTTTGGGGAAGAAAAATTATAACATTTGCAAATCTTTACATATTTGCATATGTTTACAAAAGGCAGTAAATCAATAAGAATAAAAGAAATAATTATTTCTGTAGCCAGTTTTTAACTTAGTTAGAAACAGAAAATATATTTTCCCTAGAAAGGTAAAGTAAAATATAAATATAGTCATCATGTTCACATGTATTTTTCACTTAAGGAAGGAAGTAGGAAGGACATTATTTTATGTCTATGATACATTCACATACATTCGGACATAGCACAGGCAACATACAAATTGTTATTTGCTAACTTCTCTAGAGCTGTTCTTGGCCCATCAGGGGAGACTGAAGAGGTATGAGATGTTTGCTATGACACTAAGTGCCTTAAACTGTGTGGTTTTGATTAAAAGTAGCATAGGGCACTAGTGATCTTTTAAAAACAGTGTTTTAGTGCTACTTTAATTTGTATCCTATATTTGGCTGAAAACTGTGGGCTGAATCAGAAAAACACGTCATAGAGTTAAATATCCTTAATGTTTGGCCAGTTGAAGGATATCAGAACATTGCAAGTCTGATTTGTACTGCGATTGAAATTTCCTTGGCAACATAACTTGAAGAAATCTTCTAATCATCTTAGCAGTTAGATAATGCAGTGGCTAGTGCTCAATACCTAAAGACTTGAAGACTTGAGTTCCAATTCAGTCATAAATACATATTCTATATGATCTTGAGCAAGTCACTTAACCCCTATCTGTTTCATTTTCCTTACCAGTAAAATGTAGATAATAATAGCATCTGCCTCCTAGAGTTCTTGTAAGGGTCAAGTAAGATAACATTTGTCAAGTATTTAACAAACCTCAAAATGCTACATAAATGCTAGTCATTTTTTTAAAAAGGTAATAACTTCAAAATCTCTCAATACCTTTATACAATATACAGGACATTTAAAAATACAAACAAAATGTTATTATTTAAATTTTTAAAATTATTTATCTTATATTCAAACACAAAATAGGAAAAGAAAAACAACAACATTGCCATGTGCACAGCAGAACATGAGAGGATTCAAAATATAAAGGAAAAAATTTCCTTTTCAAGAAACCCCATATAGTAAATATCACACATTGTCAAAGCTGTCCATCTTTTCTTTGTTTTCTTGTAGGTTCTCTTTTTATCTTTGCTATATACTTTTTCCTTTATTCTCCTCCCCACTAATAAGGCTACAATTAAGTGCGGAGATTTCTCACTCACACATATACACAAGACCTTTATGTATATATGTGTCTATCCATAATACACACATGTATAATACATATATATATATATACAATACTTATATATACATACATGCATAAATATAGACATATTTATAATCACACACATACATATACACATATACATTCATATGCATCTATGTAAGATCATATTATGTTCATTTGTCTTCTGTTTCTCTGAAAATTTAAAAAAAAAACCTTCCTTCATAAACCCAAGTTTTTCCATATTTTTCTAAATCTATCAACTTATCATTTTCTATACCACAGCAATATTCCAAATTTATACCATCTAGTTATTTTAAGTAGTCTAAAATAACATTGATTAATATGGCAGACATTATTTAATTTCCCTATTTTTTCCTCTTTTGATTAAATCTATCTTAGCTTTAATTTTTTCTGAGATCATGATTATTACCACTTCTTTTTTATACAATAAATTCTACTCATGATTTTTGTTTTATGTTTGTGTGTATTTTTTATTTCTTATCCCTCCTAACTTCTTTGCTTTACTTGTACCTGCTATATTGCCCTCCTATTACTTAATCTACCCACTTTCCAATAATTTCTCCTTTATCCTTTCCCCTCACCCTTGTCCCTTGCCCTCTTGTTTCTACCTGAATTTAGAAGACTTTTATAGCTTCCAAATACCTATGTTATTTATGTTATATATGTTATAAAATATAGTCTGTCCTTGTTAAGTCCCTTTTAATTAGCCTTTGATGCTTACCTTATATTTCTCTTGGATCTTCTATGCCAAAATTTCTATTAAGTTCAGGTCTTTTTGCAACAAGTCCGGAAACTCTCTAAATTCATTTAATATTTATTTTTTTCTCATTCAGGATTATGCTTAACTTTTCTGGGTATGACATTTTTTGGCTGCAAACCCAGTTCTTTTTCACTAATATACGGGGTTCTAAGACCTGTGGTTGTTTAATGTAGACACTGCTTGGTTTTGTGTGACTCTAACTGTGGCTCCATCATATTTGAATTATTTATTTTTCTTGTTGCTTATAATATTTTCTCCTTGACCTGAGAATTTCAGAATGTGGCTATGATATTCCTGTAAGTTTTCCTCATAGGATCTCTTAAAAGTAGTGACTGGTGATTTTTTTTCCCTATTTTTACTTTTCCTTGTTGTTCTAATACTTTAGGAAATTTTTAATTATTTCTTGTGTTATTATATTACATATATTATATATATTCTTTGATTATAGCTTTTAAGTAGCCTAATTCTTATGTTTTGTTGATCTGTTCTACAGATCAATTGTTTTTCTTACAAATGTTTCAATTCTCTTCTATTTTTTCATTCTTTATATTTTATTATTTACTGGTTTCTTATAACTTTGCTGACTTTCCCTTGCCCAGTTCTAATTTTTCAATGAGTCATTTTCTTCTTTAAGATTCTGGATCTCCTTTTCTACTTGGTTGACTTTTTTTTTTTTTAATAATCTTGTTTTTCTTGGATTTAAAAAAAATTCTCATTCTCTTTAAGTCATAGTCAAATTCTAGGTACCATGATTTTGTTATCTTATCCCATTCATTGCTTAGTATCAGAAAATTTATGACCAAATAATTTCCATATAATCATAAAAATAAAAAATAGAATATGGAAGTTGAAATGATTTTTAAAATTATATAATCTTCATATTTAAAATGAACAAAATAATGAAAATGTATACTATAGATATTTGTATGCATATATCCTATATAGATATATGTAAATATCTTTCATTTTTCCACATATATTGTTGATTTTCACATATTAGCATTTTACTTGAGGATTTGAGGCCTAAGAAATGTCAATTTACATACCTGGAAGATTAATCTTGCTTAGTCTTTTTTTTTTCATTGCACCACAATTTCAGACCAAAGAGAACTTCACATCTATTTATTTATCTACTTATAGACTATTACTTATTGTTCCCTTTTGAAAGTCAGCCAAAGATGTGCCAGTTTTCTTAATATCATAAAAGGCATTATTCTCCAATTCTCTAATTCAATCTTGATGTTAACTCTAATCTTGATGAATTTTACAAATAATCAGTGAGTATTTACTTTACATAAGATGCTGAGGTCACAAAAGCAAAAATGGCACAGATTTTGCTGGAGTAGTTTAAATTTCCTATTAAATATATGTACATTAAAATCATTTTTTTACTACTGTTGATCCCATTGAAATTCATAGCTAGAATGCAGTAGAACTGGACTTCTGACTAGTATTACAAAATAATAGGAAGAGGAATTTTTCTTAACATTTATAATATACATAAAACATATACATATATAGATATAGATTCAGGTATAGATATAGATATAGATAAGATTTCTGGTATCAACATATTTAGTTGCATGAACCTTAAAAAACCTTCTAGAGAATTTTATGGAAGTAATGGTATATACCTTTAGGTACAATTATATTTAGAAAGCCTTTATTGAACATATATTGCAAGGTAGTATGGAAGAGATGCTAGCTCAGAAGAGAGAAAAGAAAACTAAGACTAAAAACTGGATGGAAAACTCTCAAGTTTGAGACATCCTAAACTTAAGATTTCTGAAAATGGATCTTCTAAAGAAGGAAGGGTATTTACTGATGTAGAATACTCCTCAAAAAAAGTAAAAGAGTATTTGCATAATTCAGTAAGCTACTCAATGAAAAAAAAAAAAAAAGAGAGAGAGAGAAACTTGAATAGTGAAGAAGAATATGAACCATAGAGGGGTATTGTTAGTCTTGGGAAAGCGGTGTAGGATTGAGGTGAAGGGAGCAAAATTTCACCAGAATGTTAAAGGGTTGTTGTCACTGTGGGAAATGATTGTCTACTTAAGTGCCCTGTGTATTTTCATAAAGCAGTGAGTGTTCAGCCTGGAGTTAGGAAGACCTAAGTTCAAAGTTAGTCTCAGAAACTTACTTATTATGTGACTTTGAGCAAGTCACTTATCTCTGCCTCAGTTCTTCCTGTAAAATGAGCTGGAAAAATAAATGGCAAACCACTCTAAGTAATTTTTCCAAGAAAACCCCAAATAAGGTCACAGAGTCAGATGTAATAATCAACTGAACAACAAATGTGTTTTTTGTACCAGTGTTTGGATTGTTATAGGATTCTCATGTCTTCTGTATTTATATGGGATAAAAATTGAATTGTATTTGGTGTGTGTTTGGTTTCTTAGTGATTGAGGAGAAGCTAGGGATTCCATTTAGCTTTAGTTGAGAAAACAGACATAGACTTCCTTGAATATATTATGAAAAAATTTCCAGAACAATTCCAGCTGGTAAAATACCAAATAGTAAATTCTTCTCTTAAAGCCCCTAGGATCAAACATGGATTTATGTGGGCCCAAAATTTTAGAAGTAAGGGAAGAAAGGAATCTTGACCATGGGTTAAAATGATATCTTACATTTATATAGTGACTTAAGTTCTTTTTTTTAGTACTTTATTCATAGCAAAAGTGAAAAATGAATAAATGCAAAAATAATGACCTGAGCTGTCATCATTTCCTATAAAATTTTAATAGATACAAAGGTCACCACACAGAAGAGACCATAAGAACCTAGAAACCTTCTTGGCAAGCAAGCATTTAATATTTTTGCCAAGTAGAGAGAAATGGTAGCCAAGGGCAGTAGTGCCTCAGAATACAAACTCACTTGTAAAGTGTTAGAAAGGATCAGTGAATTTATTAATCAATTAATCAGGATTTATTAAATGTCTATCCCATTCTTCACCCGGGATTTCCCTACAGCAATGAAATTAAGAGTCCTTTCCCTATTCTTATATCTACTATGGTCCAAGTACCATGCTAAATATTGGGGATCCAAAGGCAACTGTGGTAAAAGATCATAAAATATGAGTGATGATAAATATTTATCAACCAGGTCTTGGTTGGGGTGGCAGTTAGGGGAGAGGTAGCACAATATACTTCTAAGTTTAATTTGCATATTAATGTTTTCTTCATCATTTTTGTCTAGAAAATTAGGAAAACAATTCCAGTGTGGGACATTTGCTTATTTCTGAGGTATAAATACTCACAATGAATATTTACCAAATGGTACTTGAGCAGATATGGGTTAGATTTAGAGTATTCCTGGACTCTTGTACAGTGATCATTTCCATATAAAGACCCTCCCCATCATGGTTTCTATATACCATGGGTGAGCATAATAAATTAAATGGGAATTTGGGAGGAGTTTTGTGAAAGACTTATACAACATGCTAAAGCCAGTAGATGACATACAGCTTGTGACTAAATGTTTAGCCCAAAGTTTACAATGAGTACTGTAAACACCCCATAAAAGGGGAAAAAAAAATTAAAAAATAAAAACTTCTTTGGTACAAAGGAAGGACCAAAAAAATTTACGTGGATTTTCTAGATTGTATGCTTCATAATGTAGAAGGGAAAGGTGTATTACTAGCAAAGCATTTAAATTACTTTCTCTTTGATGAAAGCCTGATCCCATCTTTCTGAAAAGAAAATGTAACATATTTTTTACCAAAAGATAAGAATACTATGAACTACTTTAAATATAGGTCAGTTATTTGATTATATATTTTAAGAAAAGTATTTATAGTTTGTTTTACTCTAAAAATTTAAAAACACATACCTTATCTCAGTGAATTTATATTCTGTAGCATAAGTTATAGGAAAAGCTATAATTTTGTGTATCAAAGAAGTCACAGACTAGATAAGTGGTTTTGAAAAAAAAATTAATCACAAATCCTGATCAGATTTTCTTTAAGAACATGAATCTGCAATATGATTATATTTACCTATTTATACATTATTTAAATCTACTAATAAGCTAATATTTACTTTTTCCATAATTCCATAAATATATATTTATACATATATATAAATATATACAAATTTCTATGAAAGAAATTTTGAAAGGATTAAATTAAAGACAAAATAATATTTCATTCTTGATTCTTGATTTAGTAGGAAGCCACTGGTCTTTAATGAATTGGTTAGTGATAAGGTCAGAAGATAGTTTGAAGCGGGTTAAAGACTTGAGGAAGTGAGCCCCATATGGAGATTGTTATAAGAGTCTAGGTGAAAGATGATGAGGCAGTAGACTGATTTCAGAAGGGCCAGGAGAGATTTAACAGGAATTGATGCCATGTGAAGTGAGCAGAACCAAGAGAACATTGTACACAGCAACAACATGATTTCATGATCATCAACTCTGATGGTTGTGGCTCTTTTCAACACTGAAGTGATTCAGGCCAATTCCAATAGATTTGTGATGGGGAGAACCATCTGCACCCAGAGAGGGAACTCTGGGGACTGAATGTGGATCATAATATTATTTTCAGCACTTTTTTATGCTGTTGTTTGCTTGCTTGTTTTTATTTTTCTCATTTTTCCCCTTTCGACCTGATTTTTCTTGCACAGCATGATAAATGTGGAAATATTAGAATTACACATGTTTAATCTATATTGGATTACTTGTTGCTTAGGAGAGGGAAAAGGTAGGGAGGGACCAGGAAAAATTTAGAACAAAAGGTTTTTCAAAAGTAAATGTTGACAAGTATCTTTGCATGTTATTTTGAAAAATTAAAAGCTATTATTGCTTTAAAAAAAAGAAAGATGAAAAGGGCCTGGTTACTGAGATAAAAAGTGTGAGACAGATGTGATACACGTGATAGAGATACAAATTTGAAAGTTGATTGGACAAGATAGAAAGTTAGAAATGTAGGATGATGCTAATAATATGAACAAGGATGTTTATATTATCTACTGTATGAGGTCAGTCTGTGACATTAATATCAAAGTATCCAAGCCGAACCATCTTGTTTGCTTCCCTCTGCCAGAATGGAGCTCTTACTTCCAAAAGAGTCCTTTCACAGTCAGTGGTGATGGGAATGGTTTTAGTGATAAATATGGTGAAAGAAGGATGAATTTTACCAATGATACTTTACGCTGATGCTTCTGTGGGAATTTTGATAGTTTATAATTGATGCTAGGAGCATTAATTCTAGACTCATAAGTGGGATAATGGGAGTTTAGAGAGCAAGGGATGGAAACTGTAGGAGACTATCTCTAACATAATGCTTGTTATCTGCTATGTAAGAGTTATTGTGAAAATGGTTAGGACAAGACCACTTCTTCCTCCTCAATCCCCATTTTATATTTTTAAAAAAATAATATATATTTTGGGGGATTAGGCCATAACTACACACTTTAGAGAGTGGCCTAAATAACTGTCAGGGTCCCAGACTCATGCTCCATTTTACATAAATTCCAACTCTAGCACCAAGGGCTAAAGTGAATATAAAAATAAATCAGATTACAAGTATCTTAAAAATTAGAGAATGCCAACTCCTTCTTGGCTTTGAAGGACTTCCTGGTCTTAGTAGTGAAGAGAAAATCATTCTCTAATGGGATCAGGTCCATCTTTAAGGCTAGATAAGATATCTGGGGTTGCACAGAAAGCATTAAATGGAGAAGATATGAGATAAGGAAGAATGATGAAGTTGGAGGAGAGTTATAGGTGATAAAAAGGAGAAATAAAATGATTGCTTGGAAGATAATGTGGCTGCTAAGTGAAATAGCATTCATATCCAAATTTTCAGACTAATTTTGGTCCCCATTTTCCAGGCATTTGGTGTTAGGGGGAAGATGGGTATCTCTAAAGCTAGTATTGCCTTTCGCGAGGTTTCCTATCTTAAAAAAAAATGTGCTACTACTTGAGATTCTATGCCTAACTTCTCCTTGTTTATTCAGTTCAAATATGGACATCTGAATTATTGAAATTAGAAGCTGAAACCAATAACAGCCTTGTGATTGGCAGGGTGAACAGTAACAAACATTGAAGCTTTGCTTTTTAAAACCTCTCTGGGCAAAACCTGATTACTTTCAAGAAACCTGGACAGCAGAACCTTATTTTTGGTAACCTCACCAAGCTCTTCACATTGATTGAATGAGAGATGGACATGGATATTAGAACTTGCTTTGGGGAGGTTGAAATAGCCAAGGTTAATTTACATATTTATAAGACAAAACTATTTCAACTCTTAAAAAAAACACACACAACAAAATATTATGTTGCCATGGTGTTTTTTTTTCCCTTAAATGAGTTACCTGAACAGTATTTTCCAAGGTTGCATTATTGATAAACACAAGAAACGTATCTCTAGGAAATCCTTTGAAATTAGATTCTAAATCCACATTAATTCCAAGTAAGTAATGAATATCAAGAGGCATGGCTAGGAGTATAAGAGATGGATGACAGAATCTAGTTATTCTTTTATAAGACAGGGTGAGTGTCTAATTCCTTGACACTAGTAAGTCAGGATTTGTTTGGGTTTGGAAGAAGGAAAAAAAAACTGAGAATTTGCAAGTGTCACAATATACCATCATTCTTCAACCTCTGGGATGAATTTATCAAAAGAAAAGAAAGGGATATCAAACAATAATAGCAAAAAAAAGACAGTTCTAATTTTTCATAGAAACAGAGCCAGAAAAGATGGGAGGATGGGAGGTCATTTAGAACTCCTCCTCTCATTGCTATTCAGCCTCAGGCATAATCATACAAGTATTCTAAGCAGCAAAAAAAAAAAAAAAAAAAAAAAAAAAAAGGCACTAGTTTTCCACAAATAGGAAAATCTTTATAATTATCCCAAAGAATGAATCAACAACCATTGTACAAACTGTGAATGATTCCCCCAAACAGATTATATGAATAGATAACACTCCTTGTGTGAAACTGATCATCCCCATTCAATAAACTCCAGTGGCTCCCTATAACCTCTAGGATCTAGCCTTTAATAATCTGGGTCTTTCCTTTCAGTTTTCCTTCATCTTATTCTATGATCCAGTGACAAGAACATCCTTGCTGTTTTTGTATAAGATATCTCATCTCCAGACTTGGAACATTTTCACTGGCTATCCCTCATACTTGGAACTTTCTCTCTCCTCATTTCTTTCTCTTGATTTCCCTGATTTTATTTCAGCTTTTAGCTAAAATTTTATCTTCTGCAAAAAGTTTTCCCTCATCCCACTTAGACCTAGTATGTTTCCTCTAAGACTACTCAAAATTTATACATGTATTTGTATTGTATAATGCATATATTTATGTAAATATGTGTGTGTACATCTATGCCATTCTTTGTATCCCCACTACTTTGGGTAATACCTTGCACAAAGCAGGCACTAAGCAAATGCTATTTGATTGACTGACTGATTTCTGAGACTACATCCTAATTCTCATTCACAAACCAGGTGCTTAGATTAGTATCCCCACAGAGTTCTAGAAGTAATGCTGGAAGTTCCTAGGGTTTCTAGTATTACTGCTCATAAGCTCCTATTGGTACATTTCCATCAAACTTCATAATACCTTTTTAAAAAGGATTTTCTATTAAGTGGACATAGCAAGGAAATTCATCTTTCCCAAATTACTGGTATACTCTTTTCTTATATACATAATGTCTCAGAAAAGAGTGTTGTCAAATTTACAACAAAATATTAGTAATGGACATATGGAAGGGAGTTGTCTGCCAAAGGCGTAATTCATAGCTACTAATTACTGGAAGTCCTTTATTCCCTTAGGGATTTTTCATTAATTTCACATTTGGTGTTTACTTTTAGACTCCTAGGGTTGGTGATTGTTTAGAATCCTGAAGATGCATTTTTGTGTCCAGTTTATCTTGAATAATGTCTCTCAGGTCCCTAATGCAGATATTGCCTTTAGTCATTGTTTCTCCTGGGATGTTGCTACTCATCTAACTGCACCTCCAGCTCTTCTGACCTTGTAAAGTTTTCAGATTTCAAATATATACTATGTCTCTGCCTACTTGATGGCTTTTTTAATTCCAGTATTTGTTTGCCTTCATTATGTCTCTGTCTTCTTCAAGTTAAATGCACTGTTTCCTACTATTTCAGTTTCTTCAGTAACAGTTTATGGAAAGAGTGAAGGAAAGAGAAAGAAGCAAATTCTCTTCTCCTAAAAAGTGATTCTCATTCAAGCACCTAGAAACTTCGGCTCCTAAATTTGGATTCTTTTTTCACTTGATTGCTTCCAAACTAACTTTCTGGTTTTAGATATTACTTGATCTTCATTTGCCAATCACAAGACATTTCCTGAGTGGTATCATCTGCCTTTATATAATGACCCCCCAAGCCCTTATGATACCTTCAAAATGACCAATGAATTATTCATTTTGTTGAATGATTGATTTAATCAAGATATTTGAATCTTCTATGATTAATTGGGGTTGACCTCTTTCATTACACAGTGTGTTAATGTTAACCATTCAAAGCTAGTAATTGCTATCACATCACATTTTAATAAGGATATTATCGATGAGCTGATGTCTTGCTTAGGATTACTAGGATGTAATAGGTCTTAATTTCTTGTTGTACAAGGATCTTTTAAGGATAACTTTTCATAGTCTAATATATTTCTAATATTTCCAAAGAGTGTTATGTCCAATAACCTTGGGAGTAGTAGTAATGTGAATAGTATTATTCCTGTCTTATAGATGAGGAACCTGAGGCACAGTTTAAATGACATTCCCATGCTCACTTAGCCATGAAGGGTCAGGAATATCAAGTCCAGGACTCATACTCAGCTCTTCTGACAAGATCAATGTTCTAATGACTGGTATTACCCTTTCTTTCCAAGTGAAATTTTCTTCTTTGTGGCAAGCACAGTTCTGGTTGGACATATTTTTTGGTTCAGATGCCTATTTCTTTAGGATGTAAAATATCCCCTGCATTAGAAAATCAGCTGTCACAACCAGCCTTTCCTCTATTCCCAAAGGATGACAAGCATTTCATTACAGCTAGAGTTGTGGCAAAATCTAATGCAGACAATTTCTGCAGAAATGTCCCATGAAAAATACATACTAATTTTGATTAAATACCCAAGGGCTCCATTGGAGTTCTAGAAAATGAGTTAGTACTGGCTATACAATCATCAGCTGAGAGAGAGAGAGAGAGAGAGAGAGAGAGAGAGAGAATGAATGAGAAATTATGCCAATCTTCCAGGGCTTTTTGATATTCTAAAATGAAATATGTTTCCTAGGTTTGTACATATTACAGTGATTTTAATACTCAAATGATCATAGCCCATGTTCCTTTTCAAGAAAATATTTCATATGAAATTCATATGAAATAGTTACAAATGAATATTTGTAGAAATGGTTCTAGAACAAGGTTGATGACTTCTCAGTTTTCTGAAAAATAGAAACCTAGAGCCAGGTCTTGTATTCATGAAGTTGTGTGTTCAGATCCTGCATCTGACAAACACTTGTTTTGTGATCATGGACAAATCTCTTTATCTCTCATATCTCCAGGTTGCTCTTTAAAGTTAAAATACAGATGGGTCACAGATCTGTATTGGAGTTTCTATGTCAGGAATGTAGTTTGATGCAGCAATGAAATCACAGATTTGAATGGAGGGGGAGAAAAAGAAAGCATGGAATGGAGAACAAAGGAAAGGGAAATAAGGAGGACAAAGAGGGAAAAAAGCAAGAGAATGACAAGAAAAACTTCAATTACAAATGCCTTTATGAATTAGAATGTTGTGAAACAGATCCAGGCAGTTTAGATAAAAACCACTCAATATATTACGTGGGAGGCTTTAGAAACTCTAGGCTACTTGTTAGTTTAGATAGAATGAAGCTATACTCATTTATCTATGTTTAGAAAAGTGCTTATTTGAAAATCTCTGGACCTCAGTGGTCCATTGAATCGGATATTGTATATCCAGGGACAGAGTAGGGTAGAAGTTGTAGAGAGGGAAATTTTAGTTGGATGCTAAGAGGAGGAGACAGAACTTTACTAATTAGCTTTCCAAAAGGAGTTGACCTTGGAAGAGAGTAAATTTCCTTTACTGGAGAATTTCAATTAGAGGCTTGTATGATCACTCACTGAGGAAACTATAGAAAGAATATTAGCGTAAAGTGCAGATTGTACCAGACTTTCTCTGGGGTCCTTCTTAACTCTGAGATTCTTTGATTATATGATGTAATAATTCATCTCTGAGCCAGAAAAGGTAGAAATTCTTAAATTGTTGTTCAATCCTTAGTGAATAATTAACTAACAATGCTTTTCTTATGCATTGGAATAAGGAAGGTAGAGGGCTGTCTCTGTCTGCTGATGATAATGGTCAGGCATGTCAATTAATTGTCAAATTTTTCTTTTAAAGGAAATTGCCATTAGCAGATGAAGGAGAGAGCAAGAATCATCAAGCAAGAATAGGGAATAAATATAATCTATCCACACATAATGGGGATAAGATCTTGAATTTAAAAGCAGGGATGGTATTAATATGCCCAAAATTATTATTTCTCAGTAAAGGAAACTTTGTGGGAAGTTTATTTTTTTTAACTATATGGGTCATAATATATCTATGTCAATTGAAGTCCTAGGGATTTGGCTGAGACACTGAAATTTTATTTGAATTTCACAGGGTTACACAACTAGGTCAGAGGTGGTCACTCCTGGGTCAGCACTTTCTCTGCTATCCCATACCATACTCCTTGCATGGTTTCAGGATAGGCCCAAGAGCCCAATACAGGATGACACAACTGGAAACAGAGCTTAAGCCTACCTCTTCCTTAGATTTCATGCCTAAATTGGTGAAGAAAAGTCAGGGCTAGTACAGATCACCACTTGACACTGTCAGGGGCTCAGCAAACTTGCTCCTAATTTATAGCAACATAGCTGATGAGGCATTTGAAGCCTGTACCTACATAAAATCTTGACTCTGAACTTTCTAATTACCTACCTTTATCATAGGACATCATTTTTATTCTGACATTGCCTAGTAGCTAGGTAGAATAAAATGAGGTTAGACTATGCTATCTCTTCAGCTGCCTCTTCTTCAACCCATTTCCTTCCTCATTTCTATCTCCACCTCCCATTCCTGCCAACTCCTTTCACTGAATCCCTAGGTATTCTTTCCAATACTGGTAACATATAATCCTGGTTTCATCCATACCAATCCACCCATAGTGGTCACAGATTTCAGAATATTCCTTGGCCACATTGACACTTCTACTTTCTCTACCACTATCATTATGACTCAGTTTGCTATTTTAATTCAAATGTTATTACCTATTCTAGAATTTGGTAGCTATTATCTACTCCCCTATCACATTATTATTCTTTCCTCAATGATTTTTAGTGCTTGCCTTTATAGTCTTGCTCTCCATCCTGACTCCTTCCCTTATTGTAGATTTACACATGCTAAAGTTCCCTCAAGTATCATAACTTCTCATTTAGGAAATTACTCATTTCCCATGATCTATTGCTCCATTCTACTTCAAATACATCATGGGATAGCCAACAACTGATCTTGCAGGTTTTGTTCTACTCTAGGATTCACCCTGATTGTCCAGACTTTCTCTACTATGCTACAGACATTTCTTCACCCTGGAAGTTCACTCCATTCATTTTCTCACATTGGAGGTATACTCGACTCCTCAGTTCTCTTTTTCTGACTGGCTGATTCCTCCCAAACCTCCATTTTAAGAAATATGCCCAGGTAAACTATGTCATCAATCCTCTTCAGGATATAGTCATTCTCCTGACTTTCACTACAATGATCCTGTGACGCTAATTTACCTCAAGCTCCTTTTGAACTTCCTTTTTTGTGTTATCTTTCCTCATTACAATGTAAGCTTCATGGGATTAAAGAAGTCTTTTATGCTTATATGTATATTCTCTGTATTTAGGACAATGCTTGACCAATAGCAAGTCCTTACAATGCTTTAAAAAAATTTTAAGCAACTTTTTTTTGCTAACTTAACTTGGCTCACATTCACCTAAAACTGTTTTCCTTCTATATTCAATAACTATGCATTTCTCTTACCTGATCATAACCTTTGTCATTCTCTCCCAAAAATGACTTTTCATACTCAACCTTTAATCTCTTTATCTATCTCTATCCTGATAGACATTCTGTTCTGTCTATATTCTTTCCTTTATAATCTTGATCCCTTAGAAACCATTCCAACTGGGCAGCTTCCTGCTCTTGATTCTCTTGTCCCTTTATCCAATAACTAAACACACCCTGACAGACCCAAATCTGGATTACTCCCAACAACTATTTCCCTCACTTCTATTTATGTGCTGAAGAACAGAATTGCAATACATCACAAAACTGTACTGACTAGGTCCATTTATAAATGTATGCTAGTTAATATTAACTAAGCTTTTACTTTACCTAGAAAATCCTATTCTATCAATCTATGTACATTTATTAAGCACCTTTTTCCCCTCAGCAACTATGCTAAGTACAATGAAAAATAAAACAGACAGTCCCAACTTTTGAGGAACTCATAGTTTAATGGAAGAGACAACATGAAACCAACTATATACAAATAAGTTATCCACAGAATAAGTTGGATACAATCAACAAAGAAAAAGCATTAGAATTAAAGGGGTGGTGGAATCTAGAAAGGCTTCAAGAAAAAGGTAGGATTTTATCTGGCCCTTGAAGGGAGCTAGGAAAGCCAAGAGATGGAGTTGAGGAAGTAAAGCATTTGGGACAGTCTGTGAAAATAAGATGTCTGAAGATATAATGTCTTGTTCAAGTTTGAGCAAGGAGACCAGTTTTACTTCTACTTAATTCATTTTCTTGTTCATCATTAATGAGCTATTCTAAACCTTTTCTTCTGTCCTGAAGTATTCCACCTTAATCTATCCAAGCCTTTCTGCTGAATATCCCTGGCCTCATGCAAGAGATAGATAGAGACGAGAAAGAGAGAGAGAGAGAGAGAGAGAGAGAGAGAGAGAGAGAGAGAGAGAGAGAGACTCATACACAGAGATGGAGAGGAAGAAAGAAACAGAGTGACAGAGAGAGATTGTGAGAAAGACTTAGAGAGAAGCTCTGAGAGAGAGAGGGTATTCAGTAAGAGGTCCTCTTCTCCTTGTCTCCTACACTTGGGAAATCATGTCCCAATATTTCCTCATTCACTCTTATCTCTGATGATATGAGGATTCACCACAATTTTTTTTTGCCATATTCCATTCTCTACAATTTCAATTTCATACATCCTTTTCTCTACAATTACAGACACCACCTTAATTCAAGACTTCACTTCTCTTCTGGATTATTGAAATAGACTTCTAATTGATCTCCCAGTCTCAAATTCCTCCCCCATCTAATTCATTCTCCACAAAAAGGTTTAAGCTATGTCTGCCTTGCTACTCCCTACTGAATAAAATAGATAGAATCCCCATAATTTTAAGGTTAATGTTTGACATTTAAAGCTCCTTACAACCAGTCTTTTTCTTGGTTTTCTAAACTGTTTACGTTCTATTACCTTCCATGTATTATGGGATCCTGCCACACTTATCTACTTGTTCTCTTCCACACAGGATCTTCAGTTTTCATTCCTCTTCATCAGTTATTTGCTATATTTAACTCCCAACCTCTAACTCTTAGAATCCTTACCTTCCTACAAGACTCAGCTCAAATGCCACCTAACTTAGAAACTTTTCCCGAGTCCAACCCCTTAACTTCTTGCTTCAATTTCCCATTACCATTCCCTTTAAGGTTACCTTCCATTTTCTCTGAAGTATTTACCTCACAGTGATTGTAAGGATCATATGAGATGTAACCAGAACCACAAAGCCCATTGATATGGGACCCCTTAAGCTTAGGTTATAGATATAAAGTGCTTAGAAATGAAAGGTGCTTAGAATGGTGTCTGACTTACAGTGAATGCTTATTTCCTTCCCTTTCTCGACATTTATCTTACATATTCTTATTTGTTTTCTCTGCTAGAATGTAAGCTTCATGAGAGCAGGGAACTATTTTTGCTTTTTCTTGGTATCCCTTGTCTTTGGCATAGTACTTAGAATATAGTAAATATTTAATAAATGCTTGATTAATTAATTACTGGCATTATAAAAAAGGTATTGTAATTATTATTAATAAGATATTTAAAAAGAGATTAAGACATATGTACAATGATTAAGTAGCAAATTATTTTTCCTGGTATTAAGTTAGCACTAATACTTAAGAAATGTTAATGGATCCTGGGAAGAAAAACTATTTCTGATTTCTCATTAGTATAAATTCCACAGCAGTTTATTCAGAAAATCCATGGTTTTTGAATTAAACAGAAGATGGCTAAAAGTTAATAAGCTTGATGGAGGGATACTGGTAAGTCACACCATTTGGCCAAAGTTCAAATCCATCTGGTTATATCTGATCATTCAAGGACATCATTTAAAAATTAAAAGGCAAAAGGAAAAACTATTGAGAATATTCTGAAATTGACCTCTGCCTTAAACCATTGTTTCTCATAATGAATGGAAAGATGAAAAAGTTCCCCAATTGGTCTCCAAGAATGTTAGAGCTGTAAACAGTTGCTTGATGACTACAGAAGCAAATACTGGGACAGCTAAATTGAAAGAGAATTCCTTCACAAACTGCCTCTTTTTCTGCAATCTTTTTAAATCTTTCAAAGTTTTTCTATTATTTTACAGAAGCTAAAGTTATGGAGCTTTTAACAGTTTCTTCATGATAGTTATATATTTATGGTGATAGTGACTCCAAGATGATTTATTGACCATTCAATTGTTTTTTTTTTGTTTTTTTTTTTTTTTTGTGGTGGTGGTGGTTATCATTGTTGCTTTTATTTTGTACCTACTATATAGCAAAGTACTCATCCTTACTGTTTGTGAAAGGTGTCTCTTCTTCATTTCTACTTTTCCATAATTGCCCTTGGATTCTAAGTTATGAAGACTAACATAGAAGGTGGCAGTTCCAAAAAAATAAATATATGTGAGAATCTTTTGAGGCTCTCTAAGCTATGGTGCCTTTGCTAGAAATATATACTCCAATGACTGAGAAAGGAATAATGAATACAACTTTCACATAAAAACATGGAAGCTGGAAAATAAACAAGTAACAGCTTTGGAGAACAGAAAACACTAACATATCACCTTCATTTACTCCTGTTCAGTGTTCTGGCACTGCTTCATTTCTATTGTAAACAAGTGTTTTCTCACTCACTGTCTTAAAAATCACAGATTGAACAAATATTTTTTGAGACAAATGTAATGATCCAGGCCTAAAATAGTAGGAATACAGAACAAGGTATAACAAAAGAGATATGACTTTTATGGAGAGACTAAACATACACAAATGTTTTCATGTTATCATTGGAGCTATTAATAGACACTTACTTTCTATGACTAGCTCATTTAAGAGGAATCTTACATGATTAAAAACGACACAGATGAAAATGAAAGGTGTTCAATGTTCAGTTCAATGCATAAAATGATGATACAGCTATCGGCACAATTTGTGATATTTAATACAAAAGCTGTGGACCTAATTGCCTCCACTTTGCTTTACTCCATACACTCCCAATTAGAAAAAAAAATACCCATATGTATATACATGAGCACATACATACATACACACTGTCCCTGCACCAACCTCCCCTCCTCTTGCTATGTTCATTTGTGTCTGGGTTTTTACCAGAGCTGTTAAGTAGAAAAGTATCACCCTATAGAAGTACTACAAATTATCCCTGGAGTAAGGGGGAGCAAACTTTCAAATGGGACAAAGGAAAGGTATATCAGGCATTAGGAGGGAGACAGAGAGAAATAAATGTTAATGGTTTGGGAATCACTGCTGGGGAAACTATAATTTAAAGGCAATGAAGCAGTGGGGTTAAGGAAGGTACTTAGCCTAATCTTTCACTAGTACTTTCCAATTTTACCCAATTATTCTTAGTTTATCATCGGTAAATGTAGATTTATGCTGCAGCAGGAATGTGTTCAGTGCTGTCTGAATTCAGCACCTTGGGATGAAATTCTATATGTGTATGTACATATTTAAACTTACAGGTGGACATACATACATAAACACATATATTTGAATATATAGAAGTACAGACATACATGTACACACATCCCTGTATGCATACACAATACAAATATATATATATATATATATTTAAACTTACAGGTGGACATATATATTTGGTGTCTATATATGAATATATGTGTGTATATGTTTGCATACTTATTTACATACACATATGCTTTATGTGTATATATTTAATGTATACTTATAGATATATGCACATATATTTGTCTATAAATAGATGTGTGTATGTATATATGTATTTATTATTATATGCTCCAAAAATAGTGATCAATAAGCACTCTTTCCTATGCTTATACTGTCCTCCCTCTACTCATCCATTGAAATCTTTCCTTTCTTTTATATTCCAACTCAGTTTCATTTGTGAAACTTTCCCTGATCCCAAACCAAATATATCTTTTAAATTTTTCATTTCATCTCTAATATAGCACTATATAAAATTGTCTACTATATTTATTTGTGGATATTTCTTATCTCCTCCCAAAACTAAATTCCTTGAGGATAGAGATCATATTTACCTAATTTTGTATTTCTAGGCAACTGAGATTGTATACAAAGTTCATAAACAAAAGTTTGTTGAATGAATAAATGAATTTTCCATATATTTCTTCTGACCAGAAACCACTTCTTGTTAGGAAAACACAGAAAAGACAGAAAAAAGGCTAACCTGAAATGCACAAGGGGTGTTATCCACACAATAGACTCTCAGGTTGTAATCCAGGGAGTTACACGACATGCAGCCAAAGACAGCCACCTTGAGTTGCTTCACAGCACAATCGGTGATGGGTTCTCCGGCCAGTGCATATGTCCCAAAGCTGTCCAGGAGGACATGACATGCAAACGGGTCCAAGAGGCAATAACAGGAAGTTGATTCATCCTCCACTGACATCACCTCCTATTATGGAAATAAAAGACACACACACACACACACACACACACACACACACACACACACACACACACCTTTTAACTTTATTGACATGCTATTTAAGATTCATTCTACAAAGTTCACATCCCCCCCAGAATATTTTTTCTTTTCTAATTGCCTTGATGCTTAATACAAATCTTTCATCAATCATGATAAATACTTTAATCAGCAACTGTAGTTGTGGTTATTTATGGTGCAATGAATTTCTACTTAATAAGTAATAATAACAAAATATAAGCAATTTCAGCATCATTTAAAATGTCCTAATATTCCTTGTTAATTTTTTTAATGTCAAGTTAAGAAATTATCTTGAATATCAAAATCAATAAAGGAAATCTTTATATTGGTCTGCTTTTAACCACCTTTTTCTGGTATTCATCAAAATAATTCATATTTTCATCATAGGTTGTTTTTGCCCTGCAGCATAACAGAACCATTCATGAAGCCCCATTAAACACTCGGCTTGAGTAGCTTCTCCTGCTAAATTTCTCCACTTAGCTCTTAGCTATTTGTAATTTGCTAGAGCTGGAAAAACAGAAACCCAATGCCATCTCCCTTAACAACAAAACCTTCAAAACAAATAAACAAAAAAAAATTACTGATAAACTAGTGAAACGATACAGAAAAAGGGAAATTAAGTTAGCAAAAAAAGTAGAGAAAATAAATTTTTAAAAAATGCCAAATGAATTGTTATGTTGGGTCATAAAATTTAAACTTAGAGCTATGATTATGGAGTCCACTTTTATTTAACAGATGAGGGAACTCAGTCTCAAAATGATAAAAATAAGTTGTCCAAGATTATATGATTAATAAAAAATAGAAGGCCTATTCAAAGTGATTCTAGGTTGTAGATCTAGAAATAACTTAAAGATTATTGAATCTGTTTTATTCTAAACTAAAGGAAACTAAAGCCCTGGGATGTAATTTACATAAATTCATACAAGTAATAAGTAGCTAAGTCGCAGTTTTAAACTGAGTTCTCTGACTTCAAATCCAATACTCTTGTTCCACACTGCTACTCAAACTGGTGTTTTCTCCAAGATGTAATTTCGCCTGTTCTGTTAAGGAAATACATAAAATTCACGATTCCAAGGAAATTTCTTCCAAATATAAAAGCAATGAGGGCATGGAAATAGGATGTATGTATGAATTCAGGAAGCAAAATCCTGAATAAGGAGATAGCCATAATGTTGGGGATGCTCTTCATCATCTGAAGATATAAATATTTTTTTAAAATAGGTAATCTTTTCTTCCCTCCTTTTCTGAAAACTTCTCCTGAAAGCAACCTACTTCAGGTGGAAACTGGGTACCCACAGGCAGATTCTACAAAACAGCAGTGTGTGTGTGTGTGTGGGGGGGGGTATGTATGTATGCATGTATATGTGGGTGTAGTGAGGGGAAAGGTGCACAGAACTGTAAGATTAGCAAGACCACATACTTTGACTGGGTGAGTAAAGTACCACAAGGCTAATAAGGAAGGCTAGACAAGGTTCTGAAGGGATTGAAATGATAAACAGAGGAATTTATATTTGATCCTAGAGATCATGGGGAATAAAGGGAGTTTGACTAAGGAATAACATTTAGAACTGTGCTTTAGGAAGATCTCTTTGACAACTGGATGGAGAATGGATTTGAGGGAGGAAGAACAATGGGAAGAACCTGCAGCATATTTAATATATATTGATTTACTTGCCTTCTAAGGGAAGGTCTGGGGGGAAGGGAGTGAAAAAAAATTGGAATACAAGGTTTTGCAAGGGTGAATGTTGAAAATTATCTATTCATATGTTTTGAAAATAAAAAGCCCTAAAAAAAGAAAGAAAAAGGAAGAAGCTGCAGGAGATAAGAAAGGCAGCATATTCAAAAGATAATGTGGTGGCAGAAACACTAAGATACGAGCACCTTTTGATTGTATGGCATTGGGGAGAAGAAGGAGGAAAGGATAACAGAAAATTGTGAACCTGGAGGAGTATAAGGATGTTGAAGGCTCAACAAAATAGAGAAATTTAGAAGTTGCTTAATTTTGGGGGGAAAGTTATTGCATTCTCTTTTAGAGAATGCTTTTAGATATGCTGGATTTGAGATACATATGGATTATTCAGTTCAAAACGTCAGTAGTCATTTGAAGGACTGGAGCTAAGGATAGTGACTAGGGTGAAGATCAGACATTCAGATGATAGATAAGTCAAAGAAAGCTATGTGTGCAGGGATGCAGGTACAGCCCTTTTCTCCATCCTCAATCCTCTATCTTTTGTATTTGGCATTTTGACACTGTTGTTCATATTCTCCTTTCTGTATTTATGTAGCTTTATTCTGTTCTTACTCTACTCCATACAATGTGACCACTCTCCAGTTTCTGTTCTTGCCTTATCATCTGTGTTATACTTCCTAACAATGGATGTTCCCCAAGCTTTCATCCTATGCTTGTTTCTATTCTTTTTCTATATTCTCTTTTGGTAACCTTGTCAGCTCACTTACATTTAATGATCATCTCAATGTTGATAAGTGTCAGATATATCTGTCCCATACCATCCATATCTACATATTCATGCCCATTATCTTCACAGTTGCCTACCACCATTTGCTTATTGGACACTTCAAACTGTATGTCTCAGAAACAATTCAAATTCAATATATCCAAAGATGAACTCATTTTTTTTAACCAAACACAACATTTTTTTTCCAAATTTCCTTGTATTAAAAGAATCACTACTCCTTCAGTATTCCAAGTCCCTAATTTTAGCATTACTCTTGACTGTCTATCCCACATATATCTAATTAGTTGCTAAATCTTGCCAATTATTTCAAAATATCCATTGTTTTCTATGCTTTCTCTCCAATTACACAACTATAAACTTATTTAAGACCCCAGCTTCTTAAACTGTGGTTCATGATCTCATAGTGTCTCCTAACTGAATGGAGGTTGTGAAAGTAAGATTTATTATCAGCAAATGTTTGATTTGTATATCTACTTCATATAGCAATATACCTAGGGGTCACATAAAATTTTTTTCAGGGGAAAAGAGACTGCTAATGAAAAAAGCTTAGCAATCTCTAATTTAGACCTTCATCACACAACCAAATTAATGCAATAGTCACCTAATTGATCTTCTTACTTCAAATCTCTCACTATTATAGTCTATCTCACAAACTGCTGTCAAAGACAGTGTAGATGATTTTCCTTAAGTGTAGATCTGACCATATGATACTCTTCTCAAAAAAAAAAAAAATCCTATTGCTTTAAGAACAAACTATGAACTCCTCTCTTTAATTTCTAATGCCTTAAATAATATGTTTCCAACCCCTCTTTTCAGCCTCACTGAACAATTTTGCTCTGTTACATAGCCAACATTGCTCTCTCACAGTCAACACTTCAGCTTCAATCTCCATGCTTCTGTACTGCCATCCCCCGTGCTTGAATTTCCTCCTTATATCTTCACTTCCTTTTAGACACCGTTTAAGCACCATCTTCTATATGAATTATTTTGTGATCCTGCCAATGGCTGGAATCCTCACTCCCAAACTGCTTTATATTTTGTATTCTTTTATATTTGTTCCCTTTAAATTCATTATATATATATATATATATATATATATATATGTATATATTGTTTACCCCCATTTGAATTTAGGTTTTCTTTGAATAAAATTATTTCAATTTTTTATTTTATTTTTAATTTATGAAATAAATAAGAATTTCACTAACATAGCAGGATGATTAAAAAAAAAAAACTTGATTGCAAATGAAACTGCAAATCCATTACGTACACTCATACATGTATTTCTAGTGCTTAGCACAATGGCCTGACACATTAAAGATGCTTAATGCTTACTGATGGACTAATTGATATAAAGATCTTGGAGTCATCTTCACATGAATGACAATTAAATTGATAATATAACCTAATAAAAATTGCAGAGGGGGAAGAGAAGAGTGCTTAGTACAAGGTTCAGGTCATACTCATCATTAGGGAATTACATAGTATTTAATAGTATGCTCTTGCTTTTTGGAATGTGTAGTATTTCTCAGTTCATTCTGAAACTAAATCAGGAGTTTGGATGAATTATTGTTTCTGTTCTCCGATTTAATACCCAAATACAAGTTCAAATAGGAGAGGATTAGAACTGAGCACAAAGAGGTACATTTCTGAGTAGATATCTAACTGTAACTTTTTTTTCCCTCATTGTCAGTGCTGAAAGGGTTGATTGTAAAGGGTTTATATAGCATATGACCCCAGAGAAGAAAGAAATATTTAAAAATCACAAAACAAGTAATAGAGGTTAAGTTCACCTCCTAGTTAGAATTCCCCACCAGACATACTATTGTTTTGGGGAACAAAAATTGGTCTCACCTCCCACTTGCCCTGCTGGGTCCTCTTCTTCAAATGAATATTCCAGTGCTCCGAACTGACATCAGCACAGTGGGGTATGGTCAAGGCAAATGGAGTGGTGACTACCATGTCTGAAGGACCACAGGTGACTTCAGGACTTAGGAGAACTTCTGATCCATCTGGTTGGAGGCTTTGTTTACATTTGGAGGAAAAGAAGAAACATGAGCCAAAAAGAAGGGTGAGTCAGCATAGCACAGTCATATCTTATGTATTAACAAGTAGGGTCGGGGAGAAAGTAGTGGTACTTGAGGGTTGAACATAAACCAAGTTTTCTGCACTGTTCACAGCCCAGAAGATGGGTCACAAACATGCAAAGTAATTCTATTTATGCCTAGCAATTTTGCTGTCGAACAGCTGAACAAGGCTCTTAACAGTTGATGCTTATAGAGTGAGTTAAAGCCCGCATTTCAAATCCAGGGTGTGGGGAAAGGGGAAACTGACAAATGCCTACTCATATTTGCAGTGCAGAGTTGGAGAAAGGATGGGGATTGGGGACAGAAACACCAAAACCCCTCTCCCAGCTGCAATGCAAGAGTCCTACTGATGGAACACCCAAGTCCAAATGTTCAAACATGATGAAAACAGCTGATGCTGACAATGTTGCCACCAGATTCTTTCCTTCCAATGATACTATCAACAATATTTTCATAGTAGTAAATAATGACAATAACTTATTATATAACAAAACAGCCCTTCAGCTATGTGCAGATTGAGTATTAACTTTCCTCATTTTGAAAATGTATTTTCTGCCAATGCACAAATACATAGGTTATACATATTGACAGCACAGCAGACAGTTATAAATATGCATTTTCAAATACATGAATATAGATCTTTCAAATCTCCCTCGTTTGGTGTCTAAATTTAACGTCATCCCACACAAACCTGGTGTTCACATTTTTTATTTTGTTCTCTGTATTGTGAATAATTCATAATGAGAATGCAGAGTCATGAGACAGATGAAAGAAAATGACAGTTAACAGAAGGAAAAAAAAATCCACCTCCCTGAATGAGTCCCTATTTCATTTCTCCTTTTCTTTCTTCTATTTCCTTGTCCCTTGGGAGGTAATTGCAAGTTCTAATACAATAGTTAGATGGAGGATCCTAGGATGTTCTTTTTCCCACTACCCCTTTTCTGAATTCCTAGCTAGAGGGTCTTGGATAATTTGCATTGTCTTTCCTTGCCTTTTTTTAATTTATAAAATTAGAGGCTTACATTAGGGTGAAGTTAATATTGAGGCTCTTGGAGGAAAGAAGTATGAAAACTTTTTAGAAGTTTTGAAGCATGAAAATATTACGATTACTGAAGTTGTAGACTCACAGATATATAATTAGATATGATCTAATCCAACCAACTCATTTTACAGATGAAGAAACTGAGGCCCAAAAAGCTTACATGACTTGCTCAAGATAATATAGGTAATTACTGTCAGAATCAGATTTAAACACAGAACCAATGATTAAATCCATCACTCTTTCCACACCAGCAGGTATGAACGATCAGTGACTAGTGATTGAAAAAGCTTCCTCCTTGATAACAGAAATCCTGTTTCCAATGTTCTTATGTTGTAATACACTTTATACAAGTTCATGAAACAGGTTATTCACACTTTAGTCTCTAAATTATTTCGTTGACATTATATTCTAATCATTTTCTCTTCTTTTTTCCTCTTTCTCTCTGCCAATCTCTCTTTCAACAACTCTCTCTGTCTTCTCTTTTTATCTTTTTTCTCTCTCTCGCTCCCCCACATGTTAGCAATTGCCCTTGTATCTTGTTATCTGTAATTTGCAGCTGCAGAAAACAAGATATTTACCTCAGCAAGTCCATCATCTCTAGCCTATAGTGGTTATCAAATCAACAACTGACACATACTTTTTCACTACTGCCTCACAAAACAGCACCCTGTACAGACACAAAGGCATTTAGGCTTATTTAAAGTTAACTACAGCCCCAAGTTGGGCGATCCCCATCCCTGTCTGAAGCAAAATACAGGTGAAGCTGAAAACCATCCTGCATTGACTCTCAGGCACCATGATCAGATTAAGTGAGTCACAGGTGATGATTCTCCAAAGGAAGTAAGCTGAGCTTTTGGAGCGGAAGGGCAAAAACAAAGGTTTTTTTGAGGGGACTAGAGGGGGGCAAGCAAGAGGGGGGCTTTGGAAAGTGGCCCATTAGCCATTGGGAAGTCTTCATGAACAGCTTAGAACAATGTGCTCGATGTCTGAAAAACGTAAAATTTAAATGTGTGCTATAACCAGCATGTGGCAGCAGCCGTGGACCACTGCCAGGGGCCATTAGGGAGGGTTAAGCGGTTTTTGTGTAATTGGTGCCTGCATTCATCACGTACAGGAATAGCAGGGATGCTTGTGAGTGACCGATGACAAGCTCTCCTAAAAGAACCATTTAATTGCTTTCAGAGAATCATCCCCCTTGTTGAACATATTGTTCAAACATATGGGAATTTGGGGAATTATTTAATGCCAAATGAACTGAAATCAGCTAATTAGATGAACTCTCACACTCATTGTGAATAGCAAGACTCCTTTCTGTAATAACTTAAACAGCATTAGGAGTCAGAGGCAGTACATATTGGGTATTAAGCAAAGCATGGGATGGGAGCTTTGCATAAAGCAGATACTGGCTATTTCCATAAGTGCAAAGTAAGTAAATCAAGATTTATATCTAATCCCCCTACAGTGAAAATAATGTGAGTGGGTGTAGAGTCTCCAGTGAAGGAACAAAATATAATCTCTCCATTTTTCCATGATTAATGATAATTTGCCCTTTCCTGCCTCCTTCTATCTGTGGCAATCAGAGGACTTTACAAATATTAATTAACACTCATCACACACCTGTGGAGGCAGGTGTTTCAAGCATAAGGTCACAGAAAAGTCAATCAAACTGATAGGAACAAAACCCAAAATGCCTGACTCATACTCTCCTGCTGTAGTAGTACAGTACTATATTTTACTTCTCTATTATTGCTTTCTTCTTAGGGTTCTGCCTTGATGCCTTAACGGGGCTTTCAAGTAACCCTGAGTTCCTGAAGGAGCTACTCGGAGTAGTCCACCTAAGATGGAAATACACCGAAGATAGACCTGGTGATAAAAGATGTGTCTGTTGTCCAAGAACAAAGAAGCTACTCACTGAGCATTTTTGTCAGGCTTAGGCAACTCAGGACTTCCTACCAATGCACAAAGGAATAGCAATCTACATCAATACAGATAATAACATAGCAATGAATTAAAGTTATATTAAAAATATCTGGAAAAAGTTAATCCCAGGAGTTTCAGTCTAATAGTCTGACACCTAGACTTTCTCAAGGGAAAAGCAAAACAATAACAATAATAACCATATCAATGAGACTAAATTTGGGGATCATAGTTCATATTCTCACCAGGGGTGCTCAAACTAGGGCCTGTGGGCCAGATGTGGCAGCAGAGGATGATTATTCCTGTCACCCAGGGCTATGAAGTGTCTTTATTTAAAACAAAGTTTTTGTTTTTACTATAGTCCTGCCCTCCGACAGTCTGAGGGACAGTGAACTGGCCCCCTATTTAAAACGTTTGAGGAGCCCTGTTAAACCACGAATGTAGAAATCATGGGCATGTTTTTCTAGTAGAGAGTTTGAAAATTTGAGATTAAAAATCCCTAATTGCAAAAGCAAAAGTGAAATGTATAAACAAAGGGAGATTTTTTTAAAAAAAAATTAAACATTTGATACATGAAAACCATAGTGGAGTTGATATGCTTTTTCTTAACAGTGAGAGAGATTGTATAAGCTTTCTGAGATAGTATAAACTGAATTACTATTATCTGTAAAATAACATCTTTGTAAAATAGTATTCCAAGTCTTAAACTTGTACTATATTAGCAACCCAATGTAAAAAAACTAGCACTAGAAGTAATCTTAAAGAATTTGTGGTCTAATGCCCTAGTTTTGTAGAAGAGAAACTGAACCCCAGAAAGGTTAAATACCAATGTCACCTCCAGGTGCAAAGCCAGGATTTGAACCCAAGTGTTTTGATGCCAGGTCTAGCATGTACACCCCTATACCAGGATGCCTCTGTAACCCAGTCTGTAGGATACAATGTACATATGAAGGAGAATTATTCTAGACATAATGGGAAATCCTGATTGTGTAAATCTCAGATTCTAAAAATTATAATTAATATAAAGCCAGTCTTGGTTGAGATATTGGCTTCTTATAGACTAGCCTAGAAAGAATAGGTTTGTAAATTTAAATTCTAATCCTCACTGAGCTGCTGAATGTCCTGGAGGAAATTGCCTCATGTTCCTATACTTGGCTTTCTCCATCTTAAAAAAAGTAAGTGGTAGAATAATGTGCTTGTGAAAACATATGGGAGCCTCCATGATTGGTGCTGCAGAAATGCTGACATTTGTTATACTTTATGGATACCAGAATTCTGAGAAAGGGACAGCACTAGGAAAAATTATGAAGCAGGCAATAGGTGTCTAATTCTATTTAATTACATAACATTAAGTGCCTACTGTGTGATGGGCTTTGTGATGGTATATTATTCAACTATCCCTTCATTTCCTTATAGATCATTCTTCTCTTGTCTCAGTCAGCAGTCTTATGAAATCCAACAACTGCCCAGAGTGTTGATTTGGACAGTTCTGGCCAAGTCTTGCCTCTTTATTAGTTTCCTAGAGACTGGAATTCTCTGACTCCTATCTCAATACTGATCCCCACTGCTAGGCTGTTTTCACTATGAATAGAAAATATTGAGTAAGAAAAGTTGATAAAATTCATAGGAGCAGCTTTAGAGTGGCTCAGACTATAATTTTCATCATTTTCCCAGTCTTGGTACAAAAAACATGAAGCTCTCCGCTCTACATGGTGACCACACAAATGAAGGAGGTTCAAGTGCAACACTTATGAAGGGAATCCAGGCCTCCTATCTTTACTGCCCTAACCATCCTCAATTATTGTTTCTTCTGAATTCACTATAGATATTATTACTATGTATTTTCTCCCCATCAAGTATAATTCAGTTGGAGAGAAGATCTAATATCCCCCTTTTTATCATCTAACTCCCTTGAATACCTCTGAGGAAATGCCAGCATATTCAAATGCTACTCAGTTCTCTCATATTTCCTAGTGTTAAGGAAAGCATCTCAAAGCAACCTTCCATTGTTCCAATGTCCAATGAGACATTGCCTCTGTTTTTTTAATCCTCTATGATCTACAGTACTGTATTTTCCTTACCAGAATGTGACAATCCCTCCTTTTTGGGGGAAAACAAAGCAAAACAAAACAAAACCAAAAACAACAGCAAAAATAATAACACTTTGTTCTCCAGGTCCATTCAAATTTCCTACTTGGAATAATATAACAAATAAATCTGGTGTCAATAAGCTGATAATGCCTTACTAATGATATATCCTTTCCAGTATGTTGTTAGTATTATTACTACTAATGAAAGCACTAAGACTAGGACTACCAGTGTCAAAAAGAAAAATATCTTATATCTATAAGGCCTATGTTCATTTACAAAACCCTTTCATATAAATTGTCTAATGATTTTCATCCAACTCTGTCAGATAGGACAAGGTGAACATTATTTTATTGGTGGTATTACCAATAAATATGGAATCATATTTTACTGGTGGAATAAAGATACTTGGAGGATTTAAATGATTTGCCCCAAGTTACAGAAAAAAGCAGCCTGCAGGGCTGAGAGAATTAAGGCCAACTTTTTTGACCCCAGGTGAAAGTTCCTGTTTTTATTTTTCATCTAATATAATTACATTTTAAGAATCTCCTTTGGAGCCTTCTGAAGGAGAGCATGGTACAGTACATAGAGAACTAGGCCTGAAGCCATAAAGACCAAGATTTAATTCTGCTTCAGACATGGGAGAACAGGGGTTGAGTGAGGGAAGGGGGAGTGATATGCCTTTGAGCAATTAAAGCTTAACACTGTACAGAGTTTTGGAACAACCTGTATACTGACTATGTTGCTGTGAGGAAGTCACTTAATCACTCAGGGCACTAGGCAACTTTTTAAGATGACAGTTTATAGAGAATTGATGACCTGATTGGTAGCTCCCAGGTAAGGAATCTCCCCATAGCATTGAAACTACAAATCTAATCCTTATTCTTATCCTATTTCTGATACCTTAAACCATAGGGGTGAGTAATGAGAGGAATTCTGAGAAAGGGTCAATGAAAGGAAACATATTTCAGGATAGGATGGGGAGGAAACCTTGTCAAACTGAAAAAGACATGCCTTATAAGAAGGAGTCTCTCTACTATCCCTCTCCCTAAGGATAGTCCTAATGGGGATAAAGCAGGACAAGAAATTGGTGTAAACCTCAGAGTTATATTGTAAAAATGAAGTGATAAATTTATATATGTCTAGGTACATTCTGCAGGATAGTAATGGTGAAAAATGTGACTTTATACAGGGCTGGCTTTAGAAAAGCAACTGCTTAATAAGGCATATCTAGAAGGGCATTAAAGCTGATTTTGCCTCTGTTCTTAAGATTCAAGAGGTTGCAGCTCAACATACAAGATATTGTCTCCTGCAGGCAGGAGAGTCAATTCCTAAATTCTAGACTTCTTTTGCCTCCATTGCTGTTGATTTTCTGCATTAGTTAATTATTCCTCCCTGCTTTCCTCCTTACATGTTATTGGGTCTATATTATAGATTAATTTTGGTTTGATCACCTTTACTCAGCAGATCATTCAGGAAATTAAGACAAGCAATTAATGATCGTTTTACAATGTCAAACCCCAGGTCAATATATAATTAAATCATATTTTAATAGAATGAACATAAAAAGGCAGTTGGATGGGAGCTGTACTTAGTCACAACCCTGGATATGGGGGAGGATGGGGAGGAGCTCAAGAAAGACAGCAATTCTATCCTCCCACTTCCAATCCAAAAGTAGACACCGAGTTTTAGCTGTTTTTCTACTGCCTTTAAACTTACCAGTATTTTTCTCCAGTGTCAATTCTGCAGAAATCTCAATTTTTTTTCTGATTCATGTATATAATTTTTTCTCTCTCAGCTAGAACATTTATTTTACCTATGAGCCCCATTTAGAGAATTTGGATAAGCTCCATCAAGATATATTATAGAATCATACAGGACTATAGATTTAGAGTTGAAAACGACTTTAGAGGAAGTGAGAGGAGGAAAAAGGATTTATGATGTACCTACTATGTGCCAGGAGCCTTGCTAAGTAATTTATAAATAGAATTTCATTTGTAGCTAGCAGGACTAGCCCTTTCATTTAATAGAAGAGGAGACAGGCTTAAGATTAAGTGATTTTCTCAAAGTCATACAGAATCAGTATTTGAACACAAGTTTTGTGACTAAAATCTAGCATTTTTTTCTCTGTACCATTGTATAATAATCTAACTTAGATTCTGAGGATGCTATTGCTCATGGAAGTTTCCTAAGGGCTTCTATAAAAGATTAGCTTAATTTTTACTTATGTATCTGAATCCTAAGGAGGGAGGATTTATTCATTTGTTTATATATTTATTTTTGGAGAAGGTAATGAGAATTGAAGAGGAAAAAAGCTAAATATAACAGGATCAGGGAAAGAGATTGGCAGAGGAAATGACCATTTGCTTCCCTTAATTTGTGTACAAATTTTTACAGATACTGAATCACTGATCAATAATTGTTCTTTGTGTAAGGCGCTGGAGAGTATCTGTGGAAATATAATATACATTTTCATTCTTTAGTTATTTCAGTCATGTATACATTTCATGACTGCATTTGGGATTTTCTTGGTGAAAATATCTAGAGTCATTTTCTTCTCTAGCTCATTTTAGAGATGAGGAAACTGAGGCAAATAGGGGTAAATAACTTGCCTAGGATTATACAGCTAGTAAATGTTTGAGGTTGAATTTCAATTCAGATCTTCCTGATTCCAGGCTTGGTGCTCTATCCACTACTCAACCTAGCTGCCCCACTTACTCATGTATCAAACACATGCTAAATGCATTGCAAATACAAAAACAAAAGCAAGGCAGTCATCATCCTGAAGGAGTTTATATTCTCACTGGAGATACAACACTTATTGGGAAAATGGTGAACAGAGAAGTGAGTTATAGTTTGGGAATCTCAAAGAATATGAATGTAATACCTTAGTAGCTTATTAACATGCCTTTTCCACAAGGAATTGAAAAAATAATTGGATTATAGTTCTTGGAGAAAAGGGAAGAAAATATGTGGTTTGGGGGGGCTAAAGGGAGGGGAAAAGTCGATTTTGAAGAGTAAAGCAATAGTGGAGTGAAACAGCTCAGAGACAAATGGCCTCATTCCCCTCCTATTACAATGGATTCTGCATCTGAGATTCTAGGCTCTGACAGGTGAGTCAGATTTTACCTTATCTTATTGGACTTCTTGACTTTTGGCTTTGGAAGAAGCCTCTTAGTCTTGGGAGTCTGGGAGACAGACAATCCCAGCTTCTCATTTTTTTTGCTATTGTTCAGTCATTTAGTTCTGACACTTCATAACCTCATGGACCATAAAACCTCAGGCTCTTCTATCCTCCCTGACCCTTAAAGACTGTCCAAATTCATGATGACTGTGTCCAAATTCATGATCACCGTTTCCATGATACTATCAATCCATTTCATTCTCTTCTAGCTCCCTTTTTATGTGTTGTTTTCCCTCATTAGGATGTAAACTCGCTGCTGGTAAAGATCATTTACTTTATTTTTTTATTTTTATTTTTGTATTGACGCAAGATAAACTTTAATTGATGTATTATTGTTCATCCATTCAGGTTTTCAAATAATGTTGAGCTAACTAGCTTGATGTAGCTTCTGTTTATCTTACTTGCAAGATGGGCAAAAGCAGAGGTAGGAAAATGGAAGGGAACAAAAGTTAGGTGAAAGCTTGGAAGAAATATCAGATGCTTGTGAAAACTTACAGGGTCAAATCAAACTGAAAGATTAAATTGTTTACATATGTAAAATGGTCATAGTTTACACCCACATTCACAGGGTATTTATCCATTAATAAATCAAAGGAATCACAAAGCATGTGTAAATCATGACTTCCTAGATATAATTTAAACCTCATCTTTCATGCAGTGTCAGAGTCGGTATTTGTCACTGAACCATCATCACAGTTCCTTGGGAAATAAGCCAGTTTAAACGAGAGAGAAAAATAAGATAGTGGGGGAGGGGTAGAAGCAATGACTCTAGCAATGAATCACTCAGATTTTTGCAGCTTTTAGTTCTAATAAGTTCTTAAGGTTGTTTTTGTTTGTTTTGTTGTGTTCTTTAAAAAATTTATGGTCTGGAAAAATATTGATGAAAATGAGAGACATAGACAATCTGAATCCTTGCAGGAGGAAAGGAAACTTTGGGGATTAGCTTGGATTCATCATAAAAATATATAACTGGCCATTGAGAGACCACAAGTGAGGCTAAAGTGTGCCTTTTTTCACCAGGCCTTTATTAAGAAGCAATTATCTGGAATGAAAATGATAATCTATCTCAAACACCTTCATAGGCCTAGTTATTCAGTCTGGGTAATAAAAAAAAAAGAAACATAAAAATAATTCCAGTATTTAGGGAGCTCCTTTACAATGTGCAATCAAATTTGTCTGAATCCTAGTCCTACATTAAAGGAACCTGGAGCAGGCCTTCAATATGAATTAATGAATTCTTGGATACATCAACAAAAACACATGGAGAGCAAAGGGAGAGGCATAAGGGTCTTGTAGTTATGAGATTTTAGCTCCTAAAAGATTTCTTTTATTAGTGTGAGTGCAAGTAAATCTCAGTCTTGGGGAATATGAGGAAAGGGAAGGAAGACATTCTTTAGGACAGGGATTCTTAAACTTTTTCCTCTCATGATTCCTTTTCACCTGAGAAAATTTTATGTGACCCTAGATATATACATATATAAAATACATATGTGACTCAAATGTTTGCTGATAAAAAAATCAAAATTTCATGACCTTTACATTGAGTTAGGAAGCTTCACATGAAGTCTTAAATCACAGTTCAAGAAGCTTGGTTTTCAAAGTGTCTGGTCTGATTTTATCTAATTCAGATTAGTTCCTCTATTCTCCATCTCTCCTCTTTCTTCTTTCTCATCTCTCCTGATTGTGTCTTATCTCTAAAATAAAAGCCCATAGGTATTCATATCTTGGAGGAGGAGAAGAAATATTGGGAATTAGTTTGGGGGATGTCATAAAAATATATAAGCAAGGAGGATCATATTTCCACTGACCACTGAGGAGACCACAGGTGAGGCAGAAGTGTGCCTTTTTTTCACTGGATCTTTATTAAGAAATGATTATCTAAAATGGAAATGATAATCTCCCTTAAATATCTTCATAGGACTGCTTATTCAGTCTGGGCAATAAAAGAAATGAAACATAAAAACAAAAATAATTACAGTATTTGGAGACCCCTTTACAATGTGCAATCAAGTTTGTCTCCTAGTGACTTTTCTTCTATTGAAGAGAGATGCACCTTCCATTCAGATCTATTACTAAACACTCACAAACCATTGTTATCTTGTCAATTGCATCTTTAATTAAAGCCTCATTTGGGCCACTCTAATCACTTCTACATTGTGAACCACTGGGGCTTTAAATGTGCTTTGATGAAAATGACAGCAATTTGTATTTCCTTCCCCCGTGTGGGGGAAGGGGTGAGGGAGATAATATAAAGAGAATTTTAGAGTGTGGGAGGAGTAAAGTTCACTTCCAAATAACATAGATCCTTGGTTTCAGAAGATCTAAATGTTATTTTATCCCCTTTTGTAATTATTACTTTTTTTGTAATAATATTATGCCAAGGTAACTAGACAAAATAATGTACCTGATTCTACTATAGAGAAGGATGGCAGCTTTACAAAGGTGCATTAACCCTTCCCCACCATTAAAATGCCATTTCGTAAATTGCCTCTTCCATTACACTGAATAACACTGGGTGGCCAGGAAGAATTAATGTATTTCCCAAATGGAAGCTATTTATTCTCTTCCTTCTATTAGCAACAGGTTTTTTGTTATTTAGAAAGATACTTTTCTTCAGGAGACCACAGAAAATTTGAGTCATAAATAGAAAACAATTCCTTGTCATGGGATGGGTGGGTACACACATGAATTATCATTCATATTCTATCCATTAGGCAATGAGAATAAAAGATTCCAAACTCTCCTTCCTCTTCTTCTCCCTCTCTTCCACAAGAATCCAGATGTCTTAACAGTTGAGCCTTGAATAAAAAAATCATAGCCAACCCCCTCCTCCTTTTCATTAGGACTGGAATTGAGTTTTTAAAAAGAGCCCTGGAAAAATCTTGAAGCTCTGATCATCTTTACATACCACTGTGTCATAAACTCTCAATCTTTGCTAGGATAACTCCCCCTCCTTTTGAGTATTGCCCCTTCTTATCTTGACCCCTATCCTGTCAGGGTTAAGTTATGATCTTTTTCTGAAATTATGGCTTGTCCACCCCTCCGGTGACTTTGCCCCCCCTTATCTGCTTTTGTTTTCCCTATCAAACCCTAGTTAACTAAAACCCTATATAAGTTCCCTGCCTCATTTTATCTGCACCGAACGCTTTGTACAAGAGTCCCATCCAGTCAGCTAGCTCAAACTCCACATGAATGATTAAAAACCAATTTCTTGCTTGCCTCAGTTTCTCTGGTATTACATAACAAGACTGGATAATGGACTTGTTCATGGCAAAAGAGATATATTAATCATGATGGCCTTCACCATTTAATGTATTTAGAGGTACTAAGGTCCTTAGACATCTTTTAGCCCAATGTCACTCATTTGACATATGAGTAAACTGAGCTCTGAGAGAAAAAGTGATTTGCTCACAAACACAGAGGTAATAAAAGGAAATTCTGGCATTTGATCCCAGATTTTATGCCTACATATCTAATATTCTTTTCAGTGCTTACTGATCACTGCAATTGGATTGATCTGACTGCAATCCCTGTAAATTGCTAAAATTAGGAAAAAAAAAACACTTCCTCAGAAAAGACTGGTCATTTTGCCTGCAGAGAATTGGCCTTACTGTCCTAATCTAATAACGAACACACCTGGAATATATCACTCTGGCCCATGAAATAGATCCAAAGACATGCATAGTAATTTAGGAACTTAAACACAGGCTCACATCCAGGAGAGTCAACAGAAACAACATCAGACTTAAAGGAAAAGAGGCAGTGAGTGAGCTCAAGAAAAATAAACTTTATTCTACCTTTATTCCCTTTTTATTTTATGGAAAATTCATTCAGGGAGGACACCTTTAGTCAGTTTGCTCTGAGCAGATGATTATATTCTTATTCTACTAGATAGGATCTATATTTTGGAGAAGAGAAACTTTGGCAAATTGAGAAAGACCAGTTTACTTATGTATTCACTGGGTCTAAGTGGCATAGGAGATAGAAATATTACTCTTCCTGAGTTCAAATCCACACTCAAGACACTTATTAACTGTGCTACCCTAAACAAGTCACCTAACCCTGTTTGCCTCAATTTCCTCATCTGTAAAATTATCTGGATAAGGAAATGGCAAACCACTCTAATATTTATGCCAAGAAAATCCCACAAGGCATTGTGAAGAATTAGACATGAACATATACAAGTTTGTAAATTAGTTTACTTTCTATAAATTATAAGGCATTTATGCCACTAGTTGATTTTTTTAAGCAAAGAAAAAAAGGATTTTTACATTATTTAAAAAAAAAAACTATAGTAATTTAAAAGGAATTAAAATATACCGTAAAGTATTTATGGACTAAGCCTAAGATTTATAATTTATAAATCTCCAGGTACATTTTTGAGAAGAAAGATATTAATGCTGGATTTAAATAAGTTGTATGCTTCTCTAAACTATCCTATCAAGATTTCCTCTTTGCTTTTGTCCATAGGACATGGCAGTCCATACCAGCAGCAGTATTTTACAAAGTCATTTTCATTTTCTGAAATGGAAATGTTTATGGTTTTTATCACATTCCACATCACAGTCCTCAGACTTGTCCCCAATTTTGTACCTTAGCTCTCATCACCTCTGCCTGTTAGAATTCCTAAAGATCAGCTCAAATGCTACCTCCTACATAAATCCTTTGTTGATACATTCATTTGCTATCATCCCTGCTAAAATTTTGAATAAATCTTATATTTGTATGCATAGGTTGTTTCTCTTTTTAGAATATAAGCTTGCAGAGGGCTGAAACTTTTAAATCTCTGTTCCTTATATTCCCAATATCTAATACAGTCTCTGGCAAATAGTAGGTACCTTGTTGAATGAATAACTATTTATTTTTCAATTGTAACTCAAAGGGCAATGTATGTTCCTTGATAATAAACAAAAGCTATATTCTAAAACCTGAGGGTCTTCATGCTCATCAAATCATTTGGATTACTGCAATTACTCTTACAACATCTCCTTAGATCCCATTTTACCAATCCTATTAACTAAACATTAAGGAAATAATTTCATCATTGATTTAAGGGGTAACATCAAACATTTTTTGAGAGGTAGCCATTCTGTTTCAAATAGGTTTGAGAGTAAGGGCAAGATCAAGAAAAAATCTAACTGGAAGGTCTCACCAGGAAACAGAATCAAGGGAAAATTTAGGTAATAAACATAGACACATGTTTTGCTCCCTCCAGAAATTTCAAATCTCAGGGAGATATGGACTGTGATTATCATATTATGTGTATATAGGTAATGTATATATTATGCAACTTGTAGTCATTTATATACACATAAGACACATAGATGGTGTGTATACATGCATATAGAACTATGAATTCATAAGTCCCAATTATAGAAATTCCCTGTACTCAGGTAAGTAATTGTTATCTAATTTATTTAGTCATTGGTAGGTCAAATGACTTGTCTAGGGTAGCATTATGTGTTGCAACCTAAACCTAGATTCTCTTGAAAGGGAATCCTGTTCTTTTCTCTCTATACCTAACTCTTATTATTTATGTAACACTTTACGATTTGCAAAGCACTTTCTTTGAAATATTAATATACAATAAGAGGGTATAGATACTTATTTACAGAAAATTGAGGGTCAGTGAATTTAAGATACTTGTCCAAGCAAATATGGGTATGACTTTTAGATTCTGTGTCTTTCTATGACACCACAATTGTATGGGAAATGAAAGACAAAAAATTGTTGTCCTGAGCTAGACTATGTCTATATGGCAAATGGGTGCCTAGGGGATTTCTCTGAGTTATAGTTGTGGAGTAAAATTTGGAATGCTTATATCAATGTTCTTACAGAAAACAAAACCTGGATCTTCTAGCTCTTAGCATTGAAAGAGGAAGGCCCATGTAGTTTGTGAAGGACGAAGTACAAAAAGGAGTCTTATCTCTTGGAGCATCATATGACTAACTAAAGTCCAGAATTGCCTCAAAACCTCTCCCTTGGTACATAGTAGTTTTAGTTTTAGGCTTTTTTTTTTTTTAAATGAACAAAATCTGGTCCATATTGCTTCCTGTTTTTAAGAGGCTCCCTTCCTTCCTTCCTTCCTTCCTTCCTTCCTTCCTTCCTTCCTTCCTTCCTTCCTTCCTTCCTTCCTTCCTTCCTTCCTTCTTCTTCTTCTTCTTCTTCTTCTTCTTCTTCTTCTTCTTCTTCTTCTTCTTCTTCTTTCTTCTTCTTCTTCTTCTTCTTCTTCTTCTTCTTCTTCTTCTTCTTCTTCTTCTTCTTCTTCTTCTTCTTCTTCTTCTTCTTCTTCTTCTTCTTCTTCTTCTTCTTCTTCTCTCTCTCTCTTTCTTCCTTTGTTCCTTTTTTTTTAAGGAGGTCAGGTAAAAGAATTGTGAGGAAAATCAGTTTTTTTTTTTTTTTTGTGGAAAGAGGCAAAGTGATAATACAGCAGAACTGGCCTCTTTCAATTTTGCCATAAAAAGTTGATTTTGCATGTAGTTGCTTTCAGTTTACCACCTGTCCTTTACTAAACTGGGCACTGACTTCTCTTCTCTTCCTTCCATCCTTTACTCTATTTCTCTAAACCATATCATTTCACTCCCCTCTATCCTTGTTTTGTCTTTTATTCCATGCTTTGCTTCTTACTTTAAATCAACTCTACTTTCTAAATCTTCCAAGCAATGTCAAGGTCTTGTGGAACCAGCACCCTTACTTCTTGACACTGGACATTTTTCTTATAGTGTAGAATTTAAAGTCAGAAGAAGCCTTAGAATAATAATATTGGGGCAATCCTTTCCTTGGTATATGTAGAAAATGAGTATAACCCAGCTCTAACACCTGTCCTGCCAAGAATCAGAAAAGGTTAGAAGGCTGAAGATCCTATATGAGAGAAGGATGAAGCGATTATACATGTGTTCATGGAAATCTTTTCAGTAAGACTGCTTTTGACATTGCCAATTCTAGCCCCCCAAACTGGGCAGAAATATCCATAGAGCAGTGTAATTGGAAAAAGAAATGAATGTTTGTCTTCGGTTTCATGTTATTGCTTCTCAGAAGAAAGCTCCTTACAATAATTTTCTGGTCCAGTTCACTATATTCTACTAAAATTGGAGGGAAAGAGTGGAGAGCTAGATTAAGGAATGCACACAATCTGAATTGCATTAATTTATCTTACTGAATCAACATAGAATCTCTGTAACAGAAGTTAGGGCTTTTTTTTTTTAATTCCTTCCCTGCATTTATCTTAATTTTTCATCAAAACCCTGTCATGGCAATGGGCATAGAATATGCAAATTTTTGCAAATGTGCCTGGGGAGACACACACAGAGAACTAAAACCCTTCAGATCAAATTTTGGAAATATTTTAGAGACTGGCATTTTGCAGCCATCTTCCTAAGATTAGAAACCATCCCTATTGTTCTCCTCCCCTCCAGAGGGGCTCCTTTTTAAAGTGGCATAGACTGACATTTAGCCAGTCCCCTAATGACTGCTATCCAGGAAGAGCCCATAAGTATCTAAGCAGAAGGTTCTTTCAGCAATAATGATTTCATATCATTGTCTTCCCTCAGGGCTGAGGCCTCTGGAGTTTCTATTCCTGTCATGTCATTAAGACTTATATTCATTGTGAATGCAGAAACCCAACTGTTCAAACTATCTTCTATGACAAGACCAAATAAGCTGAGGAAGGAAGCCTGAAAAGTATAAGCTGATAGTCCACCCCATCTGCAGCCCTAAGGAGAAGACTACATTGGGTGTGGGGTTGGAGGTTTGTATTAAAAAAAAAAAAAAAAAAAAAAAAAAAAAAAAAAAAAAAGGAACTCTCCCAAGCAGATACAACCCAGGGGACCTTGAATATCCATTGAGTAGAAAAGGAATTAAGTTAATCTGTTTTGCCACAGAGATCAAATCTAAGAGTAACAGGGGACTGCTCAGTATAAAAGAACTTCCTAATAATTTGATCTGCTATATCTATGGGCCACTATAGGAAACATTACTGAAGGTTTCAATGAATGGATGTATGATTATTTTTTTAAGAATAAAGGGATTCTCAGTCAAATATAAATTGATGAGATGATCTTTGTGGTTCTTTCAATATTGAGATTCTATGATTTTCTGTGACCATAATCTAACTCTACTATAGGGTTTGTCATTGACAGTGTATTCTAGAGGAGAAAAATGATGAAGAGAAATAGTAAGCTGGTGGAGATGGATTACTGGCCACAGAAAATATTTCTTAGTATCTTACTAACAGGTGTTCCATTTGGCAACACAATTAAGTTTGGGGGAAAATAATACAGGGTGATAATTAGTAATATTTAGGGATGGGGGAAGGGAGTTCTTTAGGCTGGTGATTTACCATTTGAACTCTGCTTTCATTTACTAAATCAACTGCAGAATTAAAAATCTCAGAGTTGTAATGGATGTTGAATCTATACCTAACTAGAATCTTCTCTACAACCAACAAGTAGGCACCCTTGCCAGAAGGCTTTCACTAAGGAAAATCCCACTTACCACCTCTTCTGGCAGTCCATTCCTCTTTAGGATAGCCCTAATTGTTATGACTTTTTTTGCTTATTTCCTTACACCTATCTCTAATCTGCTTCTCAGAAAACCCCTGCCACTTCTTCTTTGGCCCCACATCTCTATAAATTACTTCAAGTGGGAAAAAACACATTGACGAAAACCAAAAAATGGATCATCCTTATTCTTGAGTTTTGGAATAACCAACTTCCTGAATCTTAATGTTGTGAAGATAGCCAAGGCCCTTACTATGTCAAGAACACTAAAGATAAATGTTCTTTCTCTCTGATTGCCTTGATCATCACTCCCAACAGACATTTATTAAGAACCACAATGTTCAGAGTACTCTACTAGGTACTAAGTGAGATACTGTTAAGATAAGACACAAATCCTGACCTCAAGAGTCTGCCAAGTAATTTGTGCTGATAAAATATATTGATGAGACTCCCTAATAATTTCTGGATATAAAATCAGAATCTTACAGACTTTAATGACGGAGGGATATTAAACTATGTACTCCAATCTATACTTCCAAAAGATCCACCCACCCTTCCACATACAATGTACCTAACCTAACTGTTAGTAAACCAGCTTTGGCTTTCCTCTGTTTCCTTCAGTGGAAGATTTCACTTCCTTCTGAGGCAGTGCATTCTACTTTAATCTAACTCTATTTTTTTAGAAACTTGCTTATTTTTCTTGGTCTCAAATGCTATATTTCTGTGTAACTTTTACCATTATCCCTAGTTCTGCCATCTGAGGTCCATGTCACAAGCCCTTCAAATAGTAGAAGACAAATGTTATGTTTTTTTGTCACTCAACTCTTCCCTTCACCAGGAGAAATATACAAGTTCCCTCAAATAATACTCCTTAAACATGGACATGAGATCTTTCACTGTGGTAGTGCAAATTTGAGAACAGACAGGGAAAGAAATATTGAAGAGGGGAAGAAAACCTTTTTCAAAAAAACAAAACAAACAAAGACTACCACCACACAATGCAGATAAGTGTTCTCTTACAGGCCTACCAGTAATACATGTAGGATACTCTGAGAAATTCATGTTAAATTCAGTCACATTAATGGCCTCACTTTAAAAAAATAATCAAAATCATGCCATCTGAGAGTATTTAAATATAGGGACCTATTTTTGCTATTTGATTCATACCGCACCAACAGTCTCTAAGAATCTGGTTCAGGACTTGGCTCACTTATACTTAGTACAATCTCAGTATTATGACTGTTCTACAACACTGGTGATATAAATTACAAAAAGGGCAATAGGAGTAACTAGAAAATGAATCCTAAAAAGAAAAGTGGGATAGACACTCATTTAATTATAGCATTAAAATGTTGTTTGGAGAATCCTTATGTATCTTTGAAATGTGGTGGAGATAGAGGGCCCAGTTAATCAAATCCTCATACCTACAAAGTTAAAAAGGGGGGAGGAGGGGCAGTGGTGGGTAGGGATGGATTCTTGTGGCCCTAAGGCAAAGATGAGAGAAATAGATCAGTGCTGTTGTCAGCTCAGCAGAATCTAAAGAAAATGGGTCTTATTTGAGCAGCAGTTCAGAATGATAGAATTTAGTTCTGTGATAGAGCTCAGTATGAAAATGGGTTTTCAAGTGACATCATAAAGCATAGATGACACTGAGCTGCTATGTAAATGGCCTTTTCTTTTTCTCAACTCTGTGGGCTTAGTTATAGGAACACACATGATCTCAAAACCCAACAACTTCCTGGCAGGGGCAGCAGAAAAGAAAATGGGATCCAGCCTTCAGCAAGGTGTCAGAGAGACATCTGTAGGATTTACTCATTTTTCTGTGGTTTAAAACTACTCAGAAGAGACTAGATTTGTTAAGGAAACTAAATGGCATTTTCCCCAGGGACTGGCCTTTCTTTGGTAGCTTGAGAGCATATCCAGGACGCTTTCAGGAAACTGAAGAAGAATGCATGCTCTCTGAAACTTAATTTTACTTTCTTGAATGTAATAGATAGAGAAAGGCATAGTTCACAGATCTAACTTCTAGAACAAGCAGCTCCTTTTGTCTGCTCATTTCAGAGTGAGCAGTAATGAAACTGCCTGTTCGATAAGTGAATCCCAGCTTCTGCCAGGGCTATAAAAAGGTGAATGAGCATGGTCTATTAAGCAAGGTGCACAGAGCTGAAGATTTTCTATAAGGTGGCAACTGTAAGTTCAGGTACACTTTCAGTGCACCTTAATCCTTTTGGTGAATCCTTTCTTTTTAAAATATCAGGATATTCTCCATTTATTAGCTTTGGAATTTTTTTTTTAAATTTGATCCTATTTGGTATATAGCCATAATGGATGGCCACCATGACCCAGCTTACGGACTGGCTTATTAAAGGAGAGCACAATAGAAGTGAACTTTCCATTATAAGGAAGATGACCTAGCAAATGAGAAGTATGTTGAGATACATGACAGGATAGAGAGCTTTGTGATGGTTTTGAAAGGAGGAAACTAAATGTAGGCTCTTTAGATTGGAGTAAAGGGAGAGGGGTTAGCAAGGGGTAAATTCAGGGCAAGGTGATACAGGAGAAATTTGATGAGGATAAAGTCTCAGAATTCTGCCTTATTTTTGTTTCCCAATGAGATGTGCAAACAAACAATTGCAAGATGATGAATCTGGAAGCATAAACATAATTGACTATGATTATATTCTTATGTAGGTATATTTTTGATGCAAAATAACTGTGACAATGAATGTGAGGTGATTTCCCACCCAGGGAATTCCTATTTTCAAGTCTGGTAAACTGACTTATCTGAGATTTTGAGCAAACCCTTCAAACCTCTCTGAGCCTCAGTTTCTCCCATCTGTCAAATGGAGATTATAAGACACCACCACCTTTTTCAGGCGCCCGAGTGAAGAATCTAGCTCTGCTGACCTAAGGAAATAACATGAGAGCCCAACTTAGTATAGCATACCAACAAAACCCATAACAGCCTCAGCAACAACTGACTGGTAGAGCCTTTCTCTCAATCCCTCACAATCCCTGTCGTGCAGAAAGTTAAAACCATTGGGAACCAACAAATTCTTTTATGGGCACAGCTATCAAAATCTGTTAAGACCATCTGTTTCTCTGGCTGTTTTTCCTTCAAGTGTTTTTCCTTCATGGGCTCTTCCCTAACAATAAAAAAAAAAAGTCTATTCTAAAATAACCAAGATGCTATGACTAAGAATGCCAGAGGTACACATCCAGTTTAAGAGAGAAATTGCTTTCTAAAGAGGAATTTGGTTCATCTTGAGTGGAGAAAAAGGCAATGGCTCTACAAATATTATAGTTGCAGAAAGAAAATAACCCACCCTTTCATTAAAATGACATCGGACAAGATTTGTATCCGTTTTCCTAATTGCTGCTGGAATTTACCACAACTGAAAGCTTAAAGCTCAGAACTGAATTTATCCAGTGAGTTATAGGGGCTAAAAAAGGGTTTCTTCCAAACTATAGTAAATTCTCTTGCTGACCTTGAAAGGTGGCAGAAGTTAATTTTTAATGTATTTTTGTAATATCCATCATTTCAGTGTTTCCACTCTGTCTTTGACTTCCTTTGGCTTTAGAGAAGAAATGAGAAATTCTCTCTCTCTCTTTCTCTCTCTCCCTTTTCTCTCTCTCTCTCTCTCTTTCTCTCTCTTTCTCTCTCTCTCTCTCTCTCTCTCTCTCTCTCTCTCTCTCTCTCTCTCTCCTTTTCTCCTCCTCTCCCTTCTCCCTTTTTCTTTTTCTCTCTGTATCTCTCTGTGTATGTCTTTATTGCTCTGTCCTTTTTTTTTTTCTATCTTACTCTTTCTTGTTCTATTTCTGATTGTATCCATTGCTCTCTGTCTCTGTGCCTCCTTACTTCTGTGTTTTTATTTCTCTATCACTCTGTCTCTGTTTCTGTCTGTCTGCGTCTGCCTGTGTGTCTATTTTTCTGTGACTATTTCTGTTGTTCTCTATCTCTGTCTTTCTGTTTCAGTCTCTATCCCTCTGTATTTACATCTTTTTTTTGTCTCTATGTATCTTTGTCTTCTCTCTGTCTTTGTTTTTGTCTTTTTCTATTTGTCTCCTCTCCTTTGAGAAAAAGATATGAAGCAATCAGTTTGAATCTTAATGATATGCTTGAAACAACATCCATCAATTCATTGCTCTACCTAACTACCTTGACCTTAAGACAATGCTAATCATGACCCACTATCAGAGATGGGAAGCTCTACATGGCAGCATTCTCCTTGGATTTCCTACAGCCTTTAGAGATTGTTCTCCCCTTACACAATATGGAGCAGAACTTCATAAACATGCTCACCTACAGCCACCCCCTTGGTCCCATTCTTTGAATCATTTCAGATTCCCTAGCAGGGAATTTCTACTCACTATCAGATATGTCAATGCCATCACATTTTATATTTCCCTCACCTGGCTTCACCTTGATTGATGGACATGTAAATCTCCCAAGAATTCTCTTCAGGGATAGCTCCATGTGGTATGAGTAAGCTCACCCCTAAAACAGAATAAGGTCAAAGGTTATTCTAGATCTATCAATTATGTGAAAGCTTGTGGAAATGTTGCTGGCATTCAACTAACAAATAAAACAGACATTCATTATATTTTAGAATTTTGTAAATGAACACTAAGATCTATACTACCAGAAGGAAGTAGTATTAAAAAGAGTTACAGAGAAAGGGTAAAGCTTAAGGGAAAAAAAAGAAGATGATTTCTGTTGAAAATAAATGTTTGGGGGCAGCTAAGTGATGCAGTGGATAGAGCAGAAGCCCTGAAGTCAGGAGGCCCTGAGTCTCAGACACTTAACACTTCCCAGCTGTGTCACCCTGGGCAAGTCACAACCTCAATTGCCTCAGGAAAAAAAAAAAAAAAAAAAAAAACGAAATAAATAAATGTTTATATTCGCTTCTTTTTATAAGAACCGTTAAAGCCACTAGGCCAGTGGCATCAAACTGAAAAAAAAAAAATTGGGCCACCAAATGTTGAATTAGAAAACTACATGTTAACATTATCTGTTTGTTTTTTTTTACTCATTGTGTCAAAATTCCTTAATTTCCTTTTAATCTGGGTCCCCTGCACTATAGAGTATTGTGGACCACAGTGCTGCCTGTGATGGCATGTTTGACATATTTGTTCTAATCACGCATCACAGAACATATCAAGGTAGAGGAGTCAGCTCATTAACCTCCATAAATAAATTCTGTTTATAGGAAGTTCCGTGTCCATTCAATCTTTGAACTCCTCAGCTAAATGGCCAAGAATTTGAGCTATGATAAAACTATCAAAGCTTTGCTAAAAAACTAAAAAACTGTGCTAAAATGATCATCTAATTTAGGAACACTAGAATGGGTGTACTAGTAAGAAGCAATTTATATGTTTGATGGAAGATTCAAATCTTTCAAGCAATTTGTTTAAAAAAAAAAAGGATTGTATGAGATTATAATCCAAGACATTTAGTCATATTTTTGGGTAGAAACATATCTCTTTACTACCAAGAGTCTCCTATTAAAGCCATATGGCTTTGAAATCCTGAATATATTTATCTTAGAATTAAAATGATACATAATAACCTAATGGACAATAGAAAAATATAGGTTGGGTCCAAGGCAAAATGATCACTTTTCTGCAAGAAGCAGCAGAGAAGACATGATTGAGGATATGTATAACTGCAAAAGAAGGTTGGTTAGCTGAATAATGAGCAGAAAAGCCAGTAAATGAACAGGTCAAGTAAGACATTGATAATTACATCATGCTAATGGACAAAATAAAATCTTTAGTAAATTGGGTAGATCCTCTTGGTTGCTATATAGGAAGCCATGGACAAGAAATGCACAGAGCAAGAAGGCATGTGGAATGATGAAGAAAAGAGAGGTGGTCATCAACATTAAAAAGGAAGCATCATCTAAGCATACATGTATATAATACATAGCTCCTGCAACATATTATTCAATAATCATGCATTTCTCCAGAAAATCATGTCTAATCTCATGCTATGAGAAGTTTTCTTAGATCTAGTCACAGAACTCAGTATGGGCAATGATAACTACCATTGTTTAAGTTCATCTTAGTATTTTGCATGTTCTTTTCTTATTTTTTCTTGGATACTTTAAACAAAAATTTAGCCTCAGCCAAGAAATAAAAGTATTTACTCCTTAACTACTACCCAATTCAATGACAATTGGAAACTTCAAGAATCCTCACCATGGTAAAATAATACAATGCCAGGATAAACTGTATAAGGTATCAATTCAACTCCCATATTATGTAATATTTCAGTTTTCCTCCCTTCTTGTCCTGGATGCTCTAAAGTAAATCTTCTCCCACAGCCAAGATATAAGAGACTGGGAGGGGCAGGGCTTCTCTTTAAAGCACTGTCTCATTTATAAGAAGAAATGAACTGGTTATACATTAAAAACAACTTTACAAAATAAAACCTCATAGTAACTTCCTTCCCTCTTTGAATAATGTAGCTCTTACCTTTCATTCCATTAGAAGCAAGGCAACAGCACAAAAAAGCTTTCAGGTTGGTGATTATAATTTAAATCCAGAGATGGCAGCCTTTGCTAATACACTCCTATCGGCCTGTTAGCCACCGTATAGTCATGCAATCTGAGATTCATTGCAAAACAAGTTATTTGCGATTCATATTTATGAGTATTATTCAGTAACATGCTAGTTATCATCAGTACCTTTCACTGGCACTAAGAATGAGGAACATTTAAATCTTGCTTACATCTTCCTGACAGAGAGATCCATTTATAAACCAGATTTTAATGTCAACAGTGTCAAGAACTATAATTGCTATAGTTAGGTGACTGATTTTGACTTCCTCTTTCACTGTCCTACTTTTCTTTAAATGCAGTTGCCAAAAAAAATGTCCTTCATCAAGTCATATCTCCTGTTGTTATGTAGAGAGTAAAATACTTAAGGTAGAGACATGACCACAGCCATTTGCTCCCTTCCATTTAGGTTGACCTAGAATTCTCCATGTAATATATTCTTTAGAGTTGATTTTTAATCCTTTAACTCTCCCTAACAACAAGGCAGCTCAGTCTATAGTGTTCTGAAAAGATATCCCTATTATCTATAGATGGTTGCTTTATTATGTCAGTGTACATGTAGCAGTCCCTTGACTGGACAATAAGATATGGAATTCTCCATGGAAAGACCTGGTTCTGGGATTTGTTTTTCTTTTAGATTATTAGAGATTTCAGGCAGATTCTTGGTACACAAAAGGAATATCAGCATGTCAGCATTTACATGAGGAAGGACTGTATGCAGAAAGGACCTAACATCTTGTTTCATTATGCTGGATGCTGCTATTTTATAATCTATTGTAAATTTGCTTTTTAGACATACCTAGAGGCTCAGTGAGAAAGGCATAACCAACGAAGACTCTTTTTCCTAGCAAAACTTCTCATATGCAGGAAAAACAAAACCAAAATAAAACATGGTATATACCCCACAGGGTTCTCTATACGGGATTTTTCATAAATGATAGGTTATCTTTTCTTGAATAACAAAGAGAAAACTTTTACAACGTCTATGCACTATTCTCCCTGTGCAACAAGAAAACTGTTTGGTTCTGCACACATATATTGTATCTAGGATATACTACGACATATTCAACATATATAGGACTGCTTGCCATCTAGGGGAGGGGGTGGAGGGTAGGAGGGAAAAATCGGAACAGAAGTGAATGCAAGGGATAATGTTGAAAAAAAATTACCCTGGCATGGGTTCTGTCAATAAAAAGTTATTATAATAAAAAAAAATACAAAAAAAAAAACAAAGTCTATGCACTACATAATTCCTAGCTTAAAAATGAAGTGTCTTTATATTCATCCCAAAGTTCTACCTGAATTTATAGATCTTAAAGAGAATTTTGAGTATCTCAGATTTATCTCAATAATTATCTCAATTTTACAACTGAGAGTCAACACAAAGTAGTGGATAGAGCCATAAACTTGAATACAGGGATTCTTTGATCAAAAGCACTACAAACATTTGGTAGATGTATAGACATCTGAAAGTTTTTTTATACTCTCAGATAGTTGTTATCCTCACCTTTAAGAACAGAAATTTAGGAATATTTCAAATGATCAAGATGCATCAATTCTTTTTTAATCTATAAGATAAATAAAATAGTAAGAGTAGGATGAAAATTTTTTTCAAACTAAAATGCCTCCTTTTAATTATTTGTATTTATATTACATTTATATCATAGTAAAATTATTCTTTAAAAACCACATCAATTAACATGCCTGATTCTTATATCAAAACTTGAATAATAATATTTGTACAATTTGGGTTTTTTTGAGGAAAATACTATATAAATGTGTTATGATTACTTTCTTTCAGCCTCTTTATTCATCCTACTAAACGCACAAGTTTTTTATGGTGTGAATGAAGTCAATAGAATATAGAATTCTTTCTATAGAAAGAAAAGGGGCATTATACAAAGTTTAGCCTTATTTCTTTTTCTCTTTTTTCTTTTTTTTTTTTTTAACAGGCAATTAGGGTTGTGGCTGCCCTGGGTCATTCAACTAGTAAGTTTCTGAGGCTGGATTTGTATTCCTGACAGCAGGACCAGTCCACTGTGCTACCTTGTTGCCCTTGTTTTATTTCTTAAGGCACCAATTGATAAGTTAATGTTTAAGTCTCCTTAAAGAAGTTTCCATTACTAATGTCATTCTACCATGTTCTGATAAGAGAAGTACATCTTTTCCATAAACATTTCTCTCTCTCCCCACCCCAATATATAAAAACATACCTTCAAATAGCTCTTTAGAATTTAAAAAAAAAATCATTATTAGCTGACCTTACCCAAAATCATCAAAGAAAATGTTCTTAAGTGGCATTTTGAATGAAAACTTCCACAAAGAATCAGATTATCTTAATTTTATTCTTTTTGAGATCTATGATTTTATTAATATTGGTATTCTGTTCAATGTCTTAGAGGAGTGTTCTTTTTTTTATACCTATGAATTATTATGACAAAATGGTAGCCAGCTTTCCAGAACTTAAGCCTCTCTCTGAACTTAGCCAAGTTGGTCTTTAAAGACAAAAATACCACTCTGTACTAGAAACTCTTTTAGCTTCTTCGGACTTTTGAATGTTTGTGATCAATTAGTATGGCCTTCAATGACCCAAGATGTTTTCTGTGCTACTTTAAGTTCTAAGAGAAAATCTTCAAAGAAAGAATATTTAGATAGCCTTTGGTTGAAAAAAATAACAATAACCTAAAAATCAACATTTCCATTTCATAATTTTGCATAGCAAATACTTTCCAAAGTGAAAAAACTCCATTTGTGTATTGTATTGCATTGGTTTCTTTCTTAACTTCTTTAGCATCTCAGAGAATATTTCAATCATTGTGACATTGTGGTTAGAGTGTTGGACATAATATCAGAAAGATGGGTTCAGTTGGTATCTTAGACACAGGCCGCTACAAATAAGTCATTTATCCTCTCTGATCTTCCATTTCCCTATTGGAAAAAGAGGAATTACAATAAATGTACTATCTATTTCATAGAATGATGTAAAGTTAAAATGTATGGGCAAATACTTTGCAAAGTATAAAGTGCTGTTTAAATGTCATTTATTTTCATTTCTGTTTTTCGAAATACTGTCATTTGAGCTTCCTTTCCCTTTCCTTCTTCTTGTCCAAACCATTCTTTTTGAATCATATCTCTTATGTGTGTAAGTACCCAAGTGTCTTGTTAGACATTTGAAAATACTCCTTCCATTTAGTGAAAATAATTCGAAATCAAATTATTGTCTCAAGTGACTAACTAGGAAAAAATCACTGGACTCCAAAGGTATCCAATTAAGTTGGTCTAGTGGCAAAAAAAGTCCGTCCTGTTACAAATTTCATTTCACAAGATAAAATGTCTGATGCAAAAAATTCAAGCAAACAAAAAACAAATAAAACAAAACAGTATATTTTCACATTAGTTTCTGAGAAATCTACCACAGGAAAATAAGTCTAATGGCCTCTATCTGATACTAACTTGGTGCTTAATAACACTTTTCAGTTTGAGTGAACTCTCCTTTCAGCAGTTAATAAAGCCATTGTTAAGACAAGAATCAAGAAAGAGTTCTAACTCCCTCTGACTGTCCATTTGGATCTTAGGCTCCTAGCATGTGGCTTAAGCCAGTGAAGTAAGAACCTTTATAGTATTTATCTCAACTTAGAAGTCTCAAAATATTTAACCTATTAAAAAAGTTTATCATTCAAACCAACAAACCTATCAACAAAAAACCAAATTATTCTAACAAAGGGAGCCCCAGAAACTAAGACTTTATCCTGAATAGTTTTACAATGAATCCCTTTTTGTACTTATTTGATGTGATATCACAGCAGGCTGCTGGATACCTGGTTAGTTTATTATATTAGCTATTGATCAAATTAGACTTTGAATGTTGTGTAATTGAATTACCTAGAAGTATAAATTACCCTGAATTATAATCTAATTAACTATTAGGTAGGTGGTTCAGTAGATAGAATTTTGGGCCTGAAGTCAGTTAAAATATACACTTACATCCTTGCTAGCTATGTGACCTTGTGCATGTTATTAACCTCAGATTAGTTCAGTTTTCTGGTTTGTAAAATGGGTATAATAATAGCATTTATCTACCAGCATTGCTGTGAGAATTAAGTGAAACATTATTTACAAGGAATTTATGTTTTATTTTCCCCCTCAAAAAAATTGGGGAAATTTGCTCTTTGTCCTATGCAGTTTTCTTTTATGAATTTCTTGAATTGTATCTCTGAACAAAACAGGACTTTTAAAGCTCATGTGTTTCAAATGTAGCTGCTTGACCATGGTTATAACTCCACATCACTCTGGCTTTCATTGAATGGCCAATAAGAGCCCACAGTCTAGCCTCTGACTTTAGACTATGATGACTTAGAATAAGAATAAGAAATGATTATTATTATTTCCTGCTGTGGTCCCGAACTCTGAGGGTCTGCCCTTCCCAGACTGATATTTTTGTAATGTCTTAATGGAAATTATGTTTCACTTCTTATTTAGCCCTTAGTAATTGCATTGTTGTTGCCTTAAACAAACTGAGACCTGGGAAAGATCTAAGTTTAGAAAGGAATTGCATTGGACCATTTTCAATAATGTTGGCTTTTGTCTTGCCAGTGGACTTTAATGACTTTGGAGGATAGAGTGAGGTGATGTTTTTGCTCCTCTTCAAAAATAAAGTATGATCAGAAAAAACCTGGAAAGACTGCATGAAGTGACCAGAACCAGGAAAATATTATACACAGTAACAGTCAGATTATGTGAAAATAAGCTATGATAGACCTGGTTCTTCTCATCAATGAGGGGATCGAAGACAAGTCTAATAGATTTGGGATGGAAAATGCTATCTGGCTTTCACAAAAAAGAACTATGGAAATTGAATGTGGATCAAAGCATAATATTTTCATTTTTTTGTTTTGTTTGCTTTTTTCTATCATGGTTTTTTCCTTTTTTGTCTAATTTTTCTTGCACCACATGACAAATATGGAAACATGTTTAAAAAGATTTGCATATATTTATTCTATATCAGATTGCTTACTGTCTTGGATAGGGCAGAGGTAAGAGAGGGACAGAGAAAAAAATTGGAACACAAAAGTATTACAAAAATGAATGTTGAAAATTATCTTTACATGTATTTAGAAAAATAAAATACTATTGAGGGAAAAAAAGAAAAAGGATAAACAAGACATAAATGATGCTGTATAAATGCTTCTTTCCTTCTCTCCTTCCTATTATTTCCATCTTTGAGTATTAGAGAAAGATTCTCTTTGCACTTGCTTTCAGTACCCTAGGAAGTGAAATTGAAAAAATGTTTAAATTCTAGAGATCCTTTACCCAGTTTCAATTGTTAATCTAATTATCCATAAGCTTCCTTCCTTGTGTTTGTATTTAAGCACTGAGTCAAACTAAGTGATTAAAATGGCCATTTATTGGGTATGTTACAGTAGGGGTTCCTTTAGCCTAATGGATTAGATTAGATGGCACTTCTGACTCTCAAATTCTTTGATTTTGTGATTCTTTAATTCTGGAATAGCAGGAGCTATAACTCTAATCTTGGTTTTGCTGCTAACTCAAATGGACTCTTAGTGACTCTTTCTGTAGTTTTGTTAAAAAATAATAATAATAACCTCAACCATAGCAATACCTATTATTGATATTCTGTTTTAAGGAACAAAAGGCATTTTAAATGATCTCATTTGAGCCTCATAGCAGCCTTTCAAGGTACGTTCAAATATTACTCTAATTTTATAGATGAAGAAGTTTGAATCTAGAAAGAATAACTGACTTGACTATGGCCATACAATTATTCAATTTTTTAGTAATGTTTGGACCCCAAATCTTCAAAATTTCATGTGCAACATTTGTTCTACTGGTCACATTATATGAGACAATCAACTTGGGATCTTGGGATCTTATTATGATCTTGCCCCAATATATAAAATGAATAGAATGCTAAAATCATAACGCACCTGTATTTGGCATCACTAAGCGCCCTCCCAGATGGCCAAAAACACCAGTGGTCCTCAGCTCGGTTCGAGTGGGGAGTGATGAGAGATTCTGGATGTAGGGGGTTTTATTCCTGGGATGTATTGTATTAAAACCTCTGGTATTCCCATGGGGAAATGTCCCAGAGTGGGTCTTGCTATGGTACTCTGCTCGTTCTGATACTCCCAGGGAAACCATGAATGAGCTCTGGACTTTGACCTTGATATCCGACAATGGGTTAAAGAGTGAAGATTCTGTCATGAGTTCCTTGTCCAACGGGTCCTGTAGGCAGATGGGCCCACTGTAGGTACGGCTCACTGTCAGGTCAGGTTGCATGGAGGAATTCAATAGGAGCGAGTTGCCTGGCAAGAGAAAATTGATCTGTCATTCTGAAACCACAAGACTTTTCCCTTACCACATTACATTTGTCTCTACTAAATCTGCACAAACCTTTACACATCCAGCAGTTCCTTCCAACAGATCAAGCTACCCACATTCATTCTGAGTGATTGGAGAAGTCTGGTCATTAGAGATCAGAGACTTTGAAAAAACAAAAAGAGAGAATTGTCTCTCTCAGTAAGACCTTCCAAAATGTGTGGGTGGGTGGGTGTCTGTGGGTGGAACAAGTACTTCTGGCTCTCTTTCAAGCCAATAATTCAGGTAATATTATTGTTATTATTTTAACTGGAGAGAAAAAAATAAAAATAAAAAGGATTTTTAAAAACCCAGCTCCAGGAGGAAAATAACATCTGTTCTTTTAAAATGGCAAGAGATGACAGAGCATGATGATTTGGCAGAGTTGTTTACAACTCAAAGCTTCATCAGTTCCAAGGCAATCAACAGGGATGTTGGGACACGGCAAGAATTGGGTGCAGAAATGTAACCATGTGTGACCAGATCAGGATTGGGGCAGAGAACATCAGATTTAGCTGGATTCTCAAAATTCAGTTCCAGAGAACTGTGCTGGTTTATTAATGAATAAAGTGTGAAAATGCACTTGATATTGCCAAGATGAACTCATATATCTCAAGAAGGGGAATAAGGACATCCCCAAAAGCTTAGATGTCTTTATTTCTGCCTCAAAAAAGGGACAAAGCCATCCTTTCAAAAAGGAAATAAAAGAGGAAAGTGATGAAGAAAGGAATGAAGGAAAAAGAAAGAGAAAGCAAGAAATAAAGACAGAAAAAAAAACAAGAAAAAGAAAAGAAGAAAAAAGAAGGGGGAACAAGAAAGAGACAGAGAAAGGAAGGGAGAGAGGGAGATGGGGTGGGGGAAGAATGCAAGGAAAGGAACAGAAAGGAAGGGAAAAGGAAGTAAGGAAAGAAGCAAGGAGAGAAAGAAATTGGAAACTGTCATCCATACCACTTCAAGAATGTTTTCAAAGCCAAATAGTAAAAGGAAGTGCTGTGATACTGTTTTATGATGAAGTAATTTCATGTATTAGTAAATAACAAAATAACCCTTCCTCCCTGTTCCCAACCTCTCCCACAATACTGTTTCCAGTCCGTCAATGTGACATCTTAAATTGAAACAGAGATCGCATTAAACAATTTTCCTTTGGGGCCTGACAAAATTCTTCAAAGCAGGATATTTTGAAAATGCTGCAATTCCAGGACAAAGTATATCAGCTTCTAATGTGTTTTCCCTCTTTCTGTCTTCTATTGTCATAATTTGTCTGAAAGCCAGCAGGACACCCACAACCCTGACTTCTTTCACCCCCTGTTCTGATGCTCTCAGAAACCAGAATCACAGAGGAATTTGAGCCAAATGAGATGAAACAATGTTGTAGATCTAAAGCCTGCTTGATGCTTCCCTTCTTCTGCTTGAGACTGTTGTGGCACTTGGGCCCTGCCCAGGAGTCCATCTCAAACACAAACTTGTTTGGGTGAATAGATGTTGGAGCCTTGCTTTTTCTCAGTGCCTTTATAGGCAAGGAGAAACTAATAGCTGACCACAGACTGGAGAAAGTTGGTCTCAGTCTTAAAGAAGTAGCCTCCAGCAAGCTCTGGTGCTATCAGCATTTCTAGCTTTATTATTATTTTGTACCTGAATCATCAGAACTTCAAAAGTTCATTTTTGGTTTTGTTTTCAAGTGGTTTGTCTAATGAATGACTTGCTCTGAGGAAAGGAAATACTGACTTCTTTTCTTCAGTTCACACAACACTGAAATGGAAGATGACTTTGGTTTCAGATGGAAATGGTCTGTTATGTGAAGCTATCTGCTAAAGAGAATTAATTGACAACTTGTCTTCAGTCCAGCAAGGGATAGTTCACTAGGTTACACTTATCATCTCTTCCCAAAAAGCTATTTATCTTTAGCCTCTGGGTTCTTATATTTTATTTAAGCCTTTTCACTTTTCACCTGCCAGGGACTATCATCACAGCATACACCAATGAGAGAAGAATAGTGTCCTTTTTTTCTATAAGTGGAATTTGAAATTATTTACACACTTATGAGAATGACAGTGGGAAAGTGATTAATGAAATTTTTAGAAAATTGGATTTTAAAATAATTTTCAAATGCACATATCAACTCTGGCAGCCTAATGAGGTGGTAAGGTCACAGATTTGGAGGTTTGAAGATCTGGCTTTGAATTCCAGTTCTATTGCTTATTAATTGTGTGAACCTGGTGAAATTAATTGGGCCATAATGAACACAACTGAGACTTTACCATTTACTATAGACTTTACTTCCTATGACTCTCACTGAAGTATACTTTCCTCTCAGTTTTCTTAGGTGTGAAATAAAAGGATTGGAATTTATTTCTGAATTGAGATCTGAAATCTGTGAAATAAAACATTTTTCCAAAAGTCATAATTTACAGAAGAGGTACAATGCTCTTGTTTTGTGTGTTGATGGACTTAGGTTTTGAAATGGCTTTGAAATATTAAAAAAAAACTTAAATTTTAAAAATTCATTATAAATCAAATGCCTTCAAGAGCCAAGATGTGAAACTTGAAACACTTCATTGCAAAGAATTTCATAAAATACAGTGTGGTGAAATAAATGAACCCTCTTTTCAATCTGATGTAATTTTCCTACTTAACATCCCAGTATGCCCTGGGTTTCCTCCAAACACCTGTCTTTGCTCAGTCTCTGCCAGGTAATTTGCACCCTCATGGGATCATAAAATTTAAAATTGGAAGAGATCTTAAAGATAATCTAGTTGATCGTCTTCATTTTAATGATGAGGAAAGAATGTCAAAGAGGAACAGTAACTCATCCAAAATCACACAGGTAGTAAATATCATGATTCAAGCTTAAAACCTTCCAGTGCTACTTCTACTACTCCATGATGCCTTCTTTTGCTTATCCTGTGTAACAAACACTTGGCACTCAGAATAAGATGATGATACTGAAGAAGAAGGCAAAATGTCATGTCCTGGAGAAAGAGATGTTGTTATCCTAACATAACATATGTGTATTTATACATCCCTAATGTATTATTATTCTAAAATGTGTGTGTGTGTATATATATATATATATATATAAATGTATATATATATATATATATGTATATGTATATATTTGTATAAAGACTGTTTGATGCTTTCCTTCTCTTGCTTGTGGCTATTGAAGCAATTAGACTCTATCCATGAGTCCCTCTCAAACATAAATTCATTTCAATGAATAGAAGTTGAAACTTGCTTTTGCTCAATACCTTTGTAAGGAAAGAGAAATGAGTGAACATGTAAGTATATAGGTAGGTACATGTACATATGAGTATGCTTCATTCTTAAGTGCTCCATCAATTCCAACTTTGACTCATAGGAAAGAAAATAAATGGTGTTCTGCTTTGGATATAATTAGTATTTTGCTTCAATAAAATTGATTTTCTTTTACTTGCCAAAGAAAAGAAAAAAATGGAAAAATGTGTTTTGTTGATTTGGAAATAGTTGAGAGTTGATTATGATTGAAGATTCTACTTCCTCCACGAGGAAATGACCCATCACAAGATTTGTAAAGTCCACTCACTGGCTTGATGTCACCTTAGACATTAGGCCTATGGCTTGAAAATTTGAATCTATTAATGGGGTTGGAGAAGTAAGATTTGTGATTTCATTGGTATAGGGAGCTCCCTAAGAGAGAAAATTGCTTTTTTGAATGCATGTGGTCATCTTTATCTTCATCTTAAAGCCTTAAAGAGTTGCCCAGAGAACTGAAAGATTAAATGAGCTTTTCTTTGGTTTTGTTTATTTTTTATTTTTTTATTTATTTTTGTTCAGGATCACCCAGCTAGTTTGTGTCAGCAACAGAGCTTAAACCTGGATCTTTCTGGCTTTGAGGCTGGCTCTCTGTCCACTATACCCTATGCTGCTCCCAAAGAAGCTTTTTAGAAGCCAAAATTGCAAAATGAGAAATTAACAAATGAGTAAGTTGGTCATGGCTCCTTATTTCTTCATTCTTGCCAGCAAGTTCACAATTCTGCATGCTTGTACAGTGCAGAGGACACTAAAGCATGCTTATGGAAGGAGCCTGGTCTCCTAATAGATGTTGACAATTTGGTGGCCACTCTCAGTCCCAACAGCTATATTCACACCAGAGCAATAATGTAATCTGAGGCTCTTGTGAGAACATAGACTCTGGCTCTGAGGAGGACTTGTCAGGAAGGCCCCCGTCGCTGACCTTGACGGACTGTTTTGAAGTTGAAGGTCTGGAAGCCACCTGTCAGTGCAGAGGAGTCAATGACGTCCACGCCGTAGTCACTCTGGCTCCGTCTGTAGAGAGTCACTCCAACAACCAGAACTGCCACAGCGATGACTGCTGCTCCCAATCCTGAGTAGAGAGCGATGTCACTGGCATTCTCGATGCCTGAAAGGAGAGAAAGACAAACCCTCTATTGGCACATGAACAGAGAAGGAGACCCAGAAAGAAATAGGGGGAAAGCTGACTTCTAACCCTGCTCATTGGTGAAAAAAACCCAGGAAGGGTGAGGAAAAGCATGAGCTTACCATGTTTAGTTGAAATCAAATAACTATCAATGGGAACACATTTTTTAAGGGAAGGCTTATTTGAAAGAATGAAGCGTGAAATTTTTTTCCTTTGTACAAAAAAGAATTTCTTTGTCATACAGATAATAATCCCCTTATTATTTGCCTTTCTAAAGCTGTCATACCTTTCTGACCCTGGGCAAGTCAAATGTCATTCAGTGAAACTCAGTTTCCTCAAAGGTAAAATGGGAATGCTGGAATAAATTGATCAAATAGCTTGTCAAGCTCTAAATGTTTTGATTTTAAAATATCCTTATGCTATGTTTTCTTGTACTGGAGTGGGAAAGAGATGGAAAAGACCATATCTGTGTACAGATACACATCTCTATCTATCTAGACATGTATATGTTTGCATGTATATGAACGTATGCATGTATGTATTATGTATTAAATTAGTGTGAAGGGTCACAGGAAAATCACATCATATCCTTGGAGAACAAGATATATGTAGTATATGAGTTAAAAAGGAGAGGATTCAGAACTAGAAGGTTTCTTAATGACCACTGTCTAACCCTCTCTTTTTATAAATGGTCCCAAAGTGGGAAGTGATCTGGTAAATGTTCAGATTTCCTGATTCCAAATCTACTATTTGTTTTTCTTTTCTCCTTTTATCAAGCCCCTTCCCCCAACTTCCCCTTTCCTTCTCTCTCCCTGCCCCCCCCCGCCAAGGGATACACAGAATATCCATTTATTGCCATGACTGTAACTACTAAGCTAGAAGATGAAACATCCATTCCCCCATTGTGCCAACAACCACTACCCTAAATCCTTCAGGCTTAGTAGGCCATTGAAATTTGACCTCAGCTCACAAACTATAACAATTACTTTTGTGCTAGAATCCTTCAGCTTGAGAGGATATTGAAGCTTTCAGCTCAAGGCACAACCATTGCTTTTATTTGAGAATATCAGCAAAACTATATATCTTTTGATGACTCAGAGGATCACAGATTTATAGTTGGAAGGAACTTAAGGGAGTCATCCAGTCTGACCCCCTCATTTTAAGGATAACAAAGCTATATCTTCAAGAGGTGAAGGACCTGTCCAAGGTCACACCAGGAGGAATTGATAGAGCTGCAATGCAAATCCAGGTAATCAACTCCAGATCAAATATTTGTTTTCACTGGGCCACGCAATTTCGTGAACAAACTGATATCATTGGAAAAATTATCAAAGGAGTTCTCCATTCTAACTAGAGTTCATGGCTTATTTTACAAGTGCAAACTGTAAAAGAGATTAGTTGAGATAATATACTTCCTACTATCTCCTAGGGTAAAGGTGAGATATTCTGTAAAGCAAGCCAAAAACATCATAAAGCTTTAGATTGAAACTACAAGTATTTTATTTCTTTCTCCCTTCTCTCTCCCCAAAAAAGTTTAAAGTCTCTCTATGACTTTACTAGACTAGATTCTTAGTTTTTTTGGGTATGTGCCATTGACCTCTCTTCTACTTTGGTGAAATATATGAACTTCTTGTCGGAATATTTTTTTTAAAAAAATCATCAATTATAGCTTGGTGAAAATAAAGATATATATATATATATATATATATATATATATATATACATATATGTTAGTGTATACATACATAGTATATACACACACACACACACATATTTCCCATTCAAATCTGTAGATACACTCCCCCCCCCCAAAAAAAAAGTATCTGCAAACACTTTGGGTATTTCTTTGGAGCCCAGGTTAAGAACCCCTATTCTAGACCAACTCCAGAATTTTGTTCCATTTTAAAGCAGATCCAAAATGGCCCTTGAAATCCAACATACCTGATTTACTTACTCTGGACTATGGTCTCTGAAAGTAGAAACAATCTTGGGAGGTGTATGGAAATATAAGGAGGTAAGTGCCACCTAACTACATAATTAATCTTCTTACAGATTACTTGGTAAGTAGACTTAATAGGGCTAAAAGTAATTACCATGTCACCCAAAGTCTGGCTCAGTGGATAAAATAAACCCATCGTATATTTACCCTATAATTGTATGCCACTTACTATGCATTTTACTGCACCCTAATATGGTACTTATGTTATCAAATGAGCGGCACTTAGCACACAAGTAAAGTGAATTTATTTTAAACAAAGTCAGTGGACTGTAAAATAAGGTGTTACCAAATTAAGAGTGAATTCAAGCAGAACTAGTTCGGTCATAGGGCAATAAACACGAGGAGGGGGAAGGAGGAAGAGAAATTAAAGAAAAGAAAAGAAAAAGAGGACATTATAGAGTATAGCAAAGTATTTAAAGAGAACAGGAGTTATGGGGCAGTGGCCTGTTTGGTGCTTTTTCTACCCAAAATACTATAAAAGGGTGAGGATGAGGGCTCCTTTAGTCTTGTCAAAGTATAGGATTGCAAAACAAAGTAGTCTGAAGTACAAACATGCAGGAAACCTGGTTCATGGGTCTTAAATTTGGAAGGGACTTTACTGAACATATAGAGCAGAAGTGTCAAACATGGCCAGGGGCAGCCCACAACACTCCTGAGAATGGCCTGAACAAGATTAAAATGTAATTTGGAAATGTGTACTAAAATAAATTAAAATATAATAAAACATAATTGTAGATGTTTGTTTTTTCTAGGTCAAATTGTGGTTTGCAGGTATCCTTATGGTTGGTTTGTTGCCTCTGCTACCCCCAGTTTTATTTGATTTTGCTAGCACTGGTTAAGAGCAACTCCTTCATTTTATAGAAGAAAAAACCAGGTCCCAAAAAAGAAAGAGTAAATGATTTTCTCAAAGTCACACAGGGAGGAAGAACAAAGATTGGAATCTATATCCTTTGACTGAAGAGCCAAGTCTCTTCATTCTTCTCTTTTGCCTCTTATTTATATATCTTAGTACCTCAGAAACATCACAAGGTCATTCTTGGCAAGGATCTGTGAACAATTTTCCCCTGTTCCTGTTCCCTATCTTTTGCTTCTCCCCTTCTTCTCAAAGTTATGCCCTCTGGAAGAGGAAGACAAGGACACAGGAAACAAAACACGTTAAGAGCAGTGAACTGACTGAAAAACTGACACACCAAACCAGGGGCTGAGGACTGATAAGGGCAATTCAATGGAAACACATTTGCCGGATTTTCCCCCCCCTCATTCTGCCTTCCAAATCCTTGGGTACTGCTGACTCATGATGCTGACACCCTCTGAGAGGCTATATGCAGGGATAACACAGCTGGGTCACAGCTGAAAGCATATTGACAACTAGCCCTGGTGAATGCAGCTGAGATGTCTAAGAGGAAAATTCAAAAAGAACTTTTGGCTTCCCAAGTATCAAGGCAGGACTGGCAATAAAGGATTATCAGAATTAAAAGGTGCTTACTTATTGGAGTCAATACCACTGGCAGAACCAGCCAAGGGACAGAGGCAGCTGACTGTCTTTAAGGTCCCAACTTTGTACCCAGTGTATTCATGCTTCCTTTACCCTCTGGAGTCCACCCTCTTCCCAGATTAGACAAAAGCTGCTTCTGACATTGAGGCAATGGACAAAAATGCAGAATGAGATGTACATTTTGAACATGATTAGTTTGGGAATTTGTTTTAATAGACTATACATATGTGTTACAAAGGTTAATTTTTTTTTCTTTCTTTTTCCAGTTGGGGTAGTGGAAAAAAAAGGACAATGGATGATTGCTAAATGAAAAGAGTGAAACAAATAATATTAATAGTTTTTAAAGGGGAAAAATAAAGGATTTCATATACTCATTTACTTTGAGATTCAGATGATTGGTAAGGATTAAAATATTAGTTTTTGTGAGATATTTTCTATTTTTTTGAAGAATAAAAAAGATAATTTCATTTATGGCATAAGAATGTAGTCAGTTGAGAGATAGTTTGGGGACAGAAACTCTGGAAATATATCTACATAGACCACAGTTTGTTCCAAAGGCTGACCCTGTCACTATCCATCAAAACTTGAAGTCATAACATCAAGCCAAACTGAATCTTTCACATAGCAATGATTCATTGTCTCATGATACTGTAATAATAGCTATCATTTACATGGTACTTGAATTTTGCAAAGTGCTGTATTTCCAAACAATTCTGTGAGGTTAGTGCTATTATTATCACTCTTCTCAGGGTTTAAATTATAAGTCTGGGAGAGATTAAATTATTTGCCCAGGGTCACACAACTACTAAATGTCTGATGTGGGATTTGAATTTAAGTCTTCTTGCCTCCTAATTCAGCCTTCCTACCCACTTACCTATCAGGCTGCTTTGAAAAAAAAAGGTTTTGAAGTTACAAGAATCCATGATGTATGAAGGCAACGAGGTGGTATAGTGAATAGAGCACTGGCCCTGCAGTCAGAGGGATCTGAGTTCAAATTTAGCCTCCAACACTTATTAGCTATGTGACCCTAGACAAGTCACTTAACTATGATTGTCTCAAAAAAAGAAAAGAAAAAGACAGAAATAATCTATGACATAAGTGGTAGTAATCTTCATGACTTTCTATGACCAAAATAAAATATGTTACTTGGTGATTTGTCTGGTGACTAAAGTTTATCCTTATTTAGCCAGAAACATATTCCATCAGAAGCCAGAAGAAAGACTAAATTAGTGAGAATTCCTTACAAATATAATGATGACAATAACAATGATGACATTGAAAATGACAACAGAGTCATCTTGTCTGGATTAGCCCTGCAAATTTTGGGGGCTCCTTTAGCTAGATTATCTTTTAGAAACACAAAGCTTTAGTATTTAAAAGTTAGAAGGGATTTCAGTAGCCATCTGGTCAATGCATATAGGAAAGGAATACCCAACACAATAGTGTAATTTGCAAGTGGTTACCCAGCCTATTTCCAAGGAGGGAGAACCTGCCTTCATTAAAGAAAGCCTATTTCACTTTGACATATTTCTAATTTTTAGACATTTTCCTCTTATTACTAGAATAAATTTTCTTCCTTTAAGTTTCCACTCACTATTCTTGATTTTGCCTGTGAGGCCAAACAGAAGCAGTCTCCATAGGATAGCCTCTACAGGATACTACTTGAAGACAAGTATTTTTCCTGTCTTCTCTTCATCAGAATAAACATGCTCATTTCTTTCAACTAACCTTCATATATGGAAAAGCATTTAGTAAAGAATTAATGCTTTCCTCTAAATACTGTAATCATCATATTCCTGAAGTTTATAGATATCATAGGCCAAAAAGAGTCTGGGAATTATTGCTGACCATTTTGTTTCCCATAAGCGTCCACAGGAAGCAAATATAATTTCTTTCTGCCTTGATTTCTTTAGGGATAAAATGATTTTTTTAATTGAATATCAGTGATTATACCAAATGTAATTACCATGTCACCTAGTATCTTGTGTAGCAGCTGAAGTAAAAGAACCATATATTTACCCTGTAATTTCCTAGTACTTCTGATATATTTTGCTGGACCCCAATTTGGTACTTATGGAAGGGATAATACTTAGCAAACAAGGAAAGTATTTTACTAATCTTTAAATGAAATCAGTAACATGAATGAGTAATCTTACAGATGTTGGATCTATATTTAGAAAAATAAATAATCAATAACAGAAAAACAGAAAAAAACTACACAATAATTGTATAATTACAAAAGTTGATCCTCCTTCTATTTGGGGCCCCATTTCCTCATATGAAAAAGAAAAGACATTCTGTCCCAATTAGGCTGAGAAAACTTCTAATATTCAATATAGGTTAAAATCTTCTTTTCCTTGTCCTTAATATCTGAGATGGTTATACTATGTATTCAGAGGAGAATCATTGAGAGGACTGGAGATTTGGCACCAGTACCTATGAGGAAAATGCAGTATTATTGTTTAGCAGAACCTAAAGTTATTTATTCTGGTGGGAGAAAAGGATGACCTATTAAAGATCTCCAAAATGCAGGCAATGCAAAGAAGTGGAAAAAGAATCTGGGCCAGAAAAACTAGATTTAATCCTGGCTAATAAGATTTAAACATATCATTTTACAGGTGAGGAGAAAAAGGAACACAACCTGCCCCAAATCCTAAGGTAGGAAGTGGTAAAATTCAAACTCAAGTCCAACAGTCTTTCTGCTATTTATGTTGTTATCTGTGTAACCATGAGTAGCTTACCTTATGTTGCTGGACTTCCCAGTTTCCTTATGTGTTGATTAGACACCATAAAGGCTTATTATACAGAAGACTGAAAGCTCATATTTGTGGGTGAGAGTGAAGCTAATGTTAACAATAATGGTGAAAAAAACAATAAGCATGGAAATAAGGATTGTTAAGCAGGAGCTGAAAGAATGTGGCCTTTCACTATTAGTAGTGAATAGTCACTACTTTGGTTAAATATAATAAATATTTTTTCTATTGTGAACATTATTAAAAATTAAAAATCCATTACTAAGGGAAAATTTTTACATCTTCTAATTTAAAGTATATGTAAAAAACGAATATTGATTTCTAAAGGTTTGGGCTAAAGCGGGTATCCACATGATAAATATATTATTTCCATTCTCACTATGGAAAGGAGAATGAGGGCAAAGCATATGGTGTTGAGTTATTTTATTTACAATTTGTGTCTAAATCAGGCAAATCTCTTTACTTCTCTGGGCCCAAGTTTGATAGGATTATAGATTCACGGTTGATATAGACCCTAGAGACCATCTAATCTAACCAATTTTTTTTTAAATGTATGACTAAACAGAGGCAGAGGTAGATTTTGATTTATTCAGGGAATGCAGAGAGTGAAAGTCAGATGAGGAATTTGAACCCAGATTCTCTACTCATTATTCAGAGCACTTTTTGTTGCATTTCTTCACCTGTTCAATGAGGAAGTTATACTAGATATCCTCTAAATCCTTGCTGACTCACCATCATGACCTCTAATTACTACTAGCACTCTCCAAATTCTACACCATTTTACTGACAAATATGACAACTTTTTCTGCCATAAAACAATATGGTGCAGTAGACAGAATGTTAATCTTCAAGTCAGCATATGTTTGAATTCTCCTCTGCTATTAATAACCTTTTTTTTCCCTTTTGCTTATTGATCTAATCTCACTGGACCTTAAATTCTTTGTGTGTAAAATGATCTCTAAAGAATATTAGTACTGGGGCAGCTAGGTGATGCAGTGGATAGAGCACCAGCCCTAAAGTCAGGAGGACCTGAGTTCAAAACTGGCCTCAGATACTTAACACTTCTTAGCTGTGTGACCCTGGACAAGTCACTTAACTCCAATTGCCTCAGGGGAACAAAAAAGAAATCAAGAATATTAGCACTAAATTTTTGACCCTAATATCATGTTTAGTTATTCAAAATGATCGATATTACCCTCTAAAGACTGAAAAAACAAACAAACTTTGTTCCATTTCTTTTATCTTTCATTATTTACTTTTTTATCCATATTCCAAATTTAGGGACAATTTAGTGTGTAATAGATGTATAAATGTTATCTATTGCCTCAAACATGCTTCCAAACATGTTGTAAAAATAGAAATGTCTTTCTGTGTGCAGAGGATCTTTAAAAGTGCCCTTCAGAAATGCAGTCTTCTCTTCTATCTTTTCCAACATACACAAAGAGCTTGATTACTGCATTTCCCCCTGCCCCCAAAGCAAAGATGATATGTGGGTGATTAAAAAAGGCAGTGAGGTACTCAGGTATCCACATGATAAATATTTACTAAAAGGGTTGGAGGAAGAAAGCCAAAAAGACAAAGAACAGCCAGCTGTCACCCCAGAGATGAAGGGAATAAGGTAGCTCAATGGTAGTTAGGACAAAAGCAATTCGGCAGCAGCAGAAACACTTTGCAAGAAAGGGCTTGGGCCAAAATGCTGAATGCTGTGCCTGAGAATGTTATAACTAAATTTTCTTTATGTGTAATTCTGATTTTTTTCACCAATTACTTCATTCATGTCATCCTTCCTGCAGTTAGTTTTTCTGGGAAAACAATAATTGAGCTGGTTAGCAGAGAGATGACTGGCTTCTGTCACCCAAGTGACACAGGGCACTTTAAGGAGCTAGCAGGATGCCTTGTCTGACGAACTCCCTGTGTACTTCCAGTTTCAACAGGGGTTTGTCATTGGACTCGTGTGGGTCAAACAGGGTCATCCATCACACTGGGCCCTGTTATATAACAAAAAGTCCTTCCCTTAGGGAAGGGGGAGCTGAATTAAAGTAAGGCTACATGTTGCTGAGTTATTTTACTCAGTGAATGTGAATAGTTTTCTTCCCTAGGGTGATTATTCTAAATAGGCCAATAACCAGGAATACACACAGCCCTTTGGGAGACAGCTTCTTGTGACTCAGAAAAGAGGTCCAACCTCTGCAAAAAGTCATTTCTTAGCCCAGTTCTGGGGGTGAGTAATGCCTGCCATTCCAAACCAGCCATATTTTACTGCACCTCCTGACATTGTTACACAACATTTATTGAAAGCACATTTGATGGTAATGAAGTTTCTATTAACTATGATTAAATCTCATAAAGCACCTGAAGATAATTTAAGATGTGCAGAGGCAGAAAATGAAACATTCGGTTTAGTACATTAGGAAACGTAATTGATTAAATTATCTCATTTACAATAAGTGCTTTCATGAGCTACGCAGTGCACATATTTCCCCCAGTTTGTCATTACAGTTTGCTCACAGATCACATAAGATTTGACTTCACTTTTCTGTTTTAGACTTTCTAGCAAATCGATGCTGGGCCCTTCTCTGTCCTCTGAGGTGTTCATCTTGCAAGATTCTGATGGATGTTTCTTGTCTGTTAAGTGTTTTAGAGGACCAAGTGTTTGGCTATTTATAGGAACAGGTTGTTTCTCAATTATCTTCATAATTGACTTTGATTTTGCATCAGTAATAATTCACAGCATCCGAAGCCAAGCCTTGCTTCCACAGAGGGGCCATGGACTGGTATTCTTAACCCATTGCAGCTTCAAGAATTTTGCTGGATCCCTTGAGAAGCCTTTTGCAGTCACATTGTTTCTGTGCATATTTTATTTTTAGAAAATCACAAATTAAAATAGTTTAAAATGCCTCTGTTTCAATATCTAGCAATTAAACATGATGCTTAGAAGTGAGAACCCCAAGTGGAAGCTAATTCAAGCAGTCCCCAAGGACTAGGAATAGTTACTGTGGGGTTTAGAGCTAGAAGTACAGATGTAACCAAATTAGAATGGCACAGGACATACAAACTAAGCATGAAATTATTTTAAAAAACAAAACAAACACATCCCCTAAGTAACTCTCATGTTAGCTTCTGCACTGATGCTCATGATGTTTAATGTGCACTACACCTGCACCAGCAGATGGCATCTACACAGTGCCCAGCAGGAGGTGAGCTGTCCTTTGCTTTGATATTTGAATAGAGTGTATATAAGCCTGGATACAGGGTCAAATCCTGGCTCTTCTCACACACAAAGGAAGGCACAAAACAGAGGACCTTTAGAGAGAGGGGGAAAACAGTAACAACCTTATTGTAACAGTTTAAAACTAAGTTTATACATCTGTAACCTCAGGAAGTCAATTTCATTTCCCCAGTCCTCAGTTTCCTTCCCTGTAAAACAATAGGGTTAATCTAATTGAATACTAAAGCCTTTTCTAGTTCTAAATTTACCACCTTCTATAAGTGGCCACCAAAATTGAGTTTCCTCAAGGGAAGTATTTGATGATATCTATTGTCTAGGATGTGCTCCCCAAGGAATATCTTAAGAAATACTATAATGGAAAGAGCACTAGACTTTAGGACAGGAGATCTGGGCTTAATCCCAGTTGTGACACTTATTATCTGAGTGACATTGAGCCAGTTAATTGTGTTTTCTGGGAATCAGTTTCCTTATTAGATAGATGAAAGGCTTGGAAGAAATATTAAATAGTTTTATATTTCTATAAAAGTAAAGATAGACGTGGCTAATATCAAGCATTATAGTAAAGCAAAATAAAAGATTTTTTTCTGTACTGCATTCACCTAACTACCAGCATTCTTCTTATCTCTCCTGGGGTCATACCCTAAACTTTACCCCAAAGTATATCTCTTATATCTGTAGAACCACAGATCCATTTTTGGGAGGAATATTGTTGATATAAATTGATAAGGTGATACTTATATCTTTTCAAAGCTCTTTTGAAGACTGAAAATAATTAGAAGTTCAAAGAAGCAAAAATCTTTAATGTTGGGATTTTAGCCCATGGAGGAAGATGTTACTGGGCAATTTATGTTTTTTCTCTGTTCTTTTAATTATATCATATAGATAGGATCCAGTCATGTGGAGGTCCTTATTATGTCTAGTTCCAACTAAAGTCAAAGTCTCCAGCAGTCTAAGATACAGTGCTATTTCTATTACTCTTCTTTGAATTTAACTTAATTGCATGCAAACAATGGGTACTATTTTCCTACTATACTTGCTAATAATAATAATACTAAAAACAACAATGATCATATCTACTAATATGTTTAATGTTTTAAATTTTTCCTCCTGGCATTCCTGTATAGTAAAAAGTATGATAATTATTCCCATTCTGCAGATTAGCATACTGATGCTGTTAGATGTCAAATTCCAGCTATTCCCATACCATCTTTTTCCCTCCCTCCTGACTTCCCTAATATCAACCCTGAACTTCATACTTATTTCCAGACTCATAGATAAACAGTTCTGCTTTATTATTTTATATACCAGGGCTCCATGTCAATTCTTGGCTATCTTCTCATCATGTTTCCAACAATTTGACCATTAACATCATCCTTCAATTCCATCCCCACCCTAACCCTATCATAACTGTGGAGCTACCACCTAGGTTTCCTATTTCTGATATGGAAGTTTTTAACCTGACTTAGAGTAGGACCTCAGTAATGTCATGCCATATTGATCGCAATTCCAGATATGTGTTATCTTCCTTCATTAGAATGCAAAATCTTTAAGGAGAACTTGCTGTGTTTTCATTATCTTTGTTTTTCTTTTCTTTTATCTTTAAATCTCTAGATTAAATGTTCTATCTAACTAGACAAGTTACTTACCATTGGTAACATAGTTATTGTCTGAGTGAGGATTCAAATTCAAGACTTTTGATTACAAAATTACAATTCTTGTTCACTCCATGATCTTACTCCTTTCTTCCTTCAGCAAACTCTAGGGCTTGGTTCACTGTCAAGACTTTTTTTGTCTGAATCCAGCTTCCCTACTACTCCAGTAAGAGATTTTTCTTTTTTAGTTGTTTTTCAGAATTTTATTCTTAAACACCAAAAAATACAAAAGACTAGATTGGAAAGTAGGCAAATAACTATTAAGGAAAATTTGTAGATTTGTAAAAGTCTCATCAATTAAGTCTGCTCCTTTATACACACACACACACACACACACACACACACATGCGTGTGGGCAAACACACATACATATAAATACACACATATGCCAAGAATTAATACTCAATCTTTTGTCTCCCATTCCTCCTTCACCAAGTCTTTTGTCTTAAAACCTAGTTTTGAAGCATAGGCCCATTCCAGTGTTTAATGAATGGTAGTTCACACCTCAAGTTCTAGCTAATGTTGTTTTAATTTGGAAAGTTTTGTAAATGTCTCAGAACATAAAAAATCTATTTTCCTGATTCTTGATCAAGTACAAAAGGCATCTTTCTTCTCTCTCAACCTAATCTTGCAGAGATTCATATGTTTCTGTTATGTCAGAATAATACAGTAATCTCTCTCATCCTTGACTTTTTTCCTATGGTACCTTTGGGCTTCGGGTCTCCCTCTTTCCCTCTCTTTACTGATAAGAAAGCCTATATCAAAACTGACTTTCAAAGAGTTGTGTTCTGTTTCTGGACTTCAGCCTGTAAGAAATGCATTTATTTCCTTTCTCAAACAGAGATCCCTGTGTTCTGACCCATGAAGACCTCTACTCTTGCTTTAGTCCATACTTTATAGTTGGTTAGCTTGAAGCATAGTCCCAAGATGTATTTCAATAGCTAACTTTATGATGACATCATTTCCTTCACTTAATTGTCTTAACTTAAGATCAATCTTTTCATTTTACTCTGTGATGATCATGTGGTTTGATGCCACCTAGCTAGAACTTTCTGATTCCTTATCCTTGTCTCAGTGCTCCCCATGATATTCCTGGTACTGTATGTCTTAAAAGATGAAATTTCTTCCTGTTCAAATCCTGTGCCCTTTGATAAACTTCCTCTGTGTCTCTCACCCCTAGTACATTGTGACTTGCTTGAGCCAATAAAAGTGGACACCTGATCTTAAACCAGCTGAATGTCCAACCCCCTCTTTTCTGTCAAATTGCTGAACTCATGCTCTCTTCTCCAGGGAAATCAGTGACAAAAATCTAATTACATAATGATAACATTTTTTGTAAAATCAATGAATGATTTCATGAGGTTAACTTTCAATCATAACATCATAACTCTCCTCACCTCTATGAGGAAGCAAGTCTGTGAATTAGGATCTCTCACAACATCTCTAGAATTGTTAGAATGCAGTCTTTTCTCTTGCTACAGTGGGAGCTCCTTCTATCCATTTATCATGGATGCACTGGGAAGCTAGACTTCAGCCACATCTTCTGGGACTCTTCCTCCTTTCCTACTTCATCTCAAGGAATGAAAGTCTTGTGATTAGTCAGTTCTAGGACACTGTTTTTATAAAATCCATCACCAAATATTTATTAATTTCAGAACTATCAAGTCAGAGATACAAGCAGTAAGAATCCCACATGGCATCTGACAAGAAATAGATTTTGAAGTAGCTAGAAGCAGGGAGAAGGATTTACTTTTATCATTGGGGGATGGGGTCGGGGGAAAGAGAGGAGAGAGTCTTTATTTTCAATTTAAAACCACCAATATGCAAGAGCAAGTCACATAGGGCCCTATGCCTTTCATACAACCTTCAATTTTGCTCAGCTCCTAAGCAAATAACAACAGTGAGGCAGCAAATATGAGAATAAATTATATTCACAAGAAGAAAAACAACTTACTTTGGGGTTTTATTTCATGAAGAGGTTTTTTATCTAAAGGAAAGAAAGAGAGAAAGAAAGTTGTACTTAATAAATTTACATGGAGCAGATATATTTCCTATATCACTTCTGTCCAACGCTATAAATGAAACATTTTCTCTTTGTTTGCAGAAAATGTGAATTATGTTGTTCATGGTTTTCTTTTTCTTATCTTAAATTGTTTTCATTTTTTTTCACCTCCAAATTTTTTTCCTTAGTGATTCATTTGCTCACCCCACTCCCATTCCCCAACCCTAGCTTCACCCTGAGGAATACTTGGGGTTTCTCTGTTATATTTTTGAAATTTTGCCAGTTTGCTCCTAGCAGTAGGCTTGCTGATTTTTATATGCATTCAGATAGCTATCTGCTCAGGTAAAGGATATCATTTCACTCTATATGATGAGATAAGTAAGTAGCAATGAATAAATATTTAAAGGAATCCTGCAGTGGTCTGTAATAATCACTGAGGAAAAAAAAACTACTTCAAAATCACGTGTACATATAAATAGTTGGAGCAAACAGGTGTGCATATATTTGAATTTTGATTTTACTTAGTTTTAAAGAAAATTTTCCTCTCTATTTCATATTCCCAATGTCCATTATATATATATATATGTGCGTATATGTGTGTGTGTGTGTGTGTGTGTGTGTATACATATATAAGGTCTATTTCAGTAGGAAATGGTATCATTTCATGACCACTTCTGAACATAATACTTAATCTAGGAATTAGGTTGAAATAAAGATCATTTGAAAGGACAGCTAATTGGTATAGTGGATAGCAAGCTGGATAGACCAAGGCTAAAGTCAGGAAGATTTCTCTTTCTGTGTTCAAATTTAGCCTCAGATACTTACTAGTTGTGTGACTCTAGGCAAGTCACTTAATCCTGTTTGCCTCAGTTTCCCCATCTATAAAATATGCTAGAGAATGAAATAGCAAACTATTCCAGCCAGTGTCTTTGTCAAGAAAATTCCAATTAGGGTTACAAAGAGTCAGACATGACTAAAATGACTGAACAACAATTATAGCTGTTAATTGATATTATACTTAGGACATGCTAACTAGAACAGAGGATAAATTCAATTCTCAATCTCTGTACCCCATCTCTAAATCACTTTAAAGTTTTTAAAAATAAGAAAGAACTATTTAAATCTCATACTATTCAATAAATATCAGTTAAGCATCTCCCATATTGAAAAGTAATATAATATAGAATAGTGGATGAACAGTCTCAGAAAAAGGAAGCTCAAAGTTCAATTCTAGACGCTGATTCATATTTGTTCTATGACTCTGGAAGTGTGACATAATCTTCTGATGCTCTAGATGCTCACCTTTTGGGGTATGAGCTTTTCCCCTGAGGAATTCTCTATACAAATGAAATTACAGTTTGGTACCTGTCCTCCTGTGAACAAAATGCTGGGAGACATGGGAGTCTCTATATGGGAGTCAGGAGGTATAGGTCCTACCTTTAGTGAGGTTATAATTTAATATAATTGGCTACCCCAGCAGATTAATGTTAATGGAGAAACACCATTCAACTTTTCCTTAAAGAAACATTAATGACAATAATAACTTGCTGCCCTCTGAATTTTTGCCTAGTTGCTTAGCCTTATCAGAATAATTATTTCTTCCTATACCCTCATTGCTAATGAATGGACGATCTCTTCATAATCCTCCTATTATGTCTACTTGTCTCATTGTGCTCTTGTCCTTCCATTCTAAGTTTATTTAACACACAGTTTTGTCCATCTTTTGACATTCATGTAAATCCGGCTTTCTCTGAAAGACCCCACAATCCAGGTCATCCTTTCCACTACTAAGTTCTCTTATTCATTATAATTTAATGTTCCCAGACTTACAAGGCTCAAAGGAGATTAGAACCAGTGAGTGAATGTTGGAAGAAGGAAAACTTCTGCTCAAAATAAAGAAAACCACAACAACAACAATTTCCTAGCAATCTACAACTGTCCAAAAAATGCAATGAGCTGGGATGTGAGACAATAAGTTCATCATAACTGGGGATATTTGAAAAAGTGGGTACTTTTGAAAAGGATACTTAATTATGGTAGAAAGTTCCATCTCTACCAGTACATTCATGAATGTACCTATTCTTTGTGGTGTGTCTGTCTCATGGTTTATATTTGGAATCAGCATAACCAGATCAGAGAGGCAATTGTCAAATTTTTAGTCTAAACATTTATTTACACCTCGGAAATCTGAAAAAGCTATAAATCAGATTTTGATTTACTGTTTTATTAATTGTCTAGATATAAGAAAGTGATGGAAAAAATGTCAACAATGATGATTAAACTTAAAGTGTGCCATGCATACACACATATTCACACACATATATTTTTATATATGTATGTATATATGTATTTTTTTCCCTGGAGAGTCAGATGTTAAATATTTACTAGCATCCCCTTATCTGTAAGGGATCTTAGAGATCATCTCCCACAATCCTTTAATGTATAAATTAAGAAAATGATTTGGTTGACTCATCCAAGGTCACACAAAAGGTGAATGATAAAGTCAATATTTCAACCCAGGTTTTCTGACAGCAAATCCAGTGCTCTTGCTATTTACCTTTCTGCTTCTTTTTTCTTTTTTTTTTTTTCAGTGATTTCTTTTCCCTTAGGTCCTGTGGTGTTAGACTATCAAGGTAGAGTTTTCACCTAACTTCAAAGAGCTCCACAATGGTACAGGGACCTTGAAAGGTCACCTTAGGTAGCTACCTCCCTCCTTTTGCCTGAAAATAAGCCTCATGGGACAAGACCTTGTCATTTTAGATTAAGTTTTATAAAGAACCAAGCATGGCCCTGGACACATGTGAGAATTTCATAAATTCTTTTAGAGAGATATGAACATTTATCTTTTAAGACTTCTAGGGAAGGAGATCCTATTTGATAATCCATTCCCACCCTTAATAATTCTTTTGTTGGAAAGTCCTTTTATATATTCAAAATATACTTATGTTTGTGATAAATAAGGACCAAGAATTTTTGTTGTTACTTGTTATTTTCCCCTTATACAGTCTCCTTTATATGACAGGCCTAAGTAAAATCTGATGCCGTAAGTCACAGAAGCTACCTGGGGAGATAGCTCTCTGCAAGAACTGAGCAGTTCTGATCTTACCATTCCATAAATATCTTTTTTACCCTTCTTTTTGACATAGTCAATGTAGACATTTGTTTTGCTTGACTATTCATGTAACTATAACAGTGGTTCTGGTTTGTTTGTTTGTTTTTTAATTGTGGGTTGAGGAGAGGGAAGAAGAGTTTCAATGAATAAAAAAATTAAGTGGAATTTAAAATATGTTCATTAGAAAAATAAGAAGATTATCACATGTAAGGCAATGCACAAAACACTGGAGATATAAAGATGGAAAATTATGTATATTTTTTGCCTTCAGATGAGTTTGTTTTGTAATAGACAAGAGACAGACACAGAGAAAACAGATATATAGAGAGATAAAAAAGTGAGACAGAGAATTGGTATATATACAAAGATTTACAAAGTAAAAGATGATAGGAACAAGGAGAGATTTAGGCAAAATGCTGTAAGAATTTAGAGAAGAATGAGATTACTTTCAACAAGAAACACTTTCAAACACTTCACAGAAGTGACATCTGACTTGGACCTTAAGACAAAGGAGGAAATTGAATAGATGAAGTTAAGGACAAGGAGGGTGATTTCTTCTTACCATGAAGCAAAGGCATGGACATGAAAAAGAGCAGGAAATCAGTTGCAGAAAGAAGTTCAATGACTGATAAAATTATATAAACAGGAATAATGTGAGGCAAGATTATGAAAACATATTTTGAAGGACCCTGAATACCAGCTTCCAATCCATAATTCACTGTCACTTGAGATGATAATAGTGAGCCACTGAAATTTTATGTTATTTTTATTTTCATTTATTTATTTATTTATTTTAGGGCAGTCAATAAGTCAATATTTATTAAGTACTTGCTATGTGCCAGCCAATGTGTTAAGTATTGAGGAGATAAAGAAAATTAAAAGGTAGTTCCTGTCTAATAATAGTTCCTGATCTATTGGAGAAGGCTACATTCAAACGACCATATGCAAACAAGCTATATATGGAATAAGTAGGAAATAATCAACAGAGGGCAATGAAGCTAGCAGCAAATTAAAATTTCTCAGGCAACAATGAAAAAGATATGCAAAGCAGCTACAAGAAGACAATTGACTATCAGAATATTCAAGGTAAGTTGAGGTCTTGAACTAAAGTAGTTACAGGGAGAACACAAACCAGAGAGCAAATATAAGAGATATTATAAAGGCAGAGTTAGTGAGACTTGGCAAATGCATTCCAACTCTACTGCAGAAATCACAACTCTGTTGGGCTGGCCACATTGTCTGAATACCACATGTACACTTGTTGAAAAAAAATATTTAATGGAGAACTCACACAGGGCAAGAGCTCACCCTCCTTATCCTTAGATGAAGTCATCTATTCAAATTCCTCCTTTCTCTTAAGATCCAAGTCAGATGTCACTTCTGTGAAGTTTTCCCTGACCAATTCTGGATGAAAGTGATTTTACTCTCCTCTAAGTTCTTATAGCATTTTGCCTAAATCTCTAACTTTCTCTATCATCTTTTATTATAAATCTTTGTTAGAAAATGTTACAAGGATTTGTACAAGGATACTCTCAGTTGTTCTTAAAGAACTTTATAATCAATTGCCATGGGAGACACTGGCACAGGACCATCCAGCATGGTGTGCCCTCATCAGAAAAGGTGTTGTATGAGATGATTCAGGCCAGTTGGTCTGTGATGGAGAGAACCATTTGCACCCAGAGAGAGGACTGTGGATTACAACATAGTATTTTCACTTTTTTTGTTGTCGTTTGCTGGCATTTTGTTTCCTTTTTTGATCCGATTTTTCTTTTTTGCATGATAAATGTGGAAATATGTATAGAAGAATTGTACATGTTTAACATTACTTGCTATCTAGGGGAGGGAGTGGGAGAAAGGGAGGGAGAAAAAAAATTTTGGAAAATTTGGAACACAAGATTTTGCGAGGTGAATGTTGAAAACTATGCATATGTTTTGAAAAAAAAAATATATATATATATAAAAGAAAAAGTGCTGTGCTCTATGACCAAAGCAGAATTGAATTAGCCCCAAAGAAACACAAGACACCCCAAATTAGAGAATCTATCCCAAATGTTCAGAGCATTCTGAGCTCATAATTGTCTGATCAGCTATAGTCGGATACACTATAACCCAAATTCTAACATGGTAATGTCATTTTGATCCTCTTTGAGAATGAAGGACAACTACCATTGGGTAAGGAAAAAAAGAGTCTGTTCCAAGGTTGTAAGCCTGGGAATCTACTTGGAGGAAAGGGGTTTCTTCATACTGTGGTACAAACTTCAGATATCTCTAAATACCAACCTCATCTCTTTTCTTTTTTGAACCTCTCATTTCAGAGACCAATTGCACTCTGCCCATTTCCTCTTCCCCTATTTCCCTCCTTTGGCCAATACCATTAGATATATCTTGGTATCTGATTCTAGTGACTGTTTCCTCTTTCCCTTCTTGTCCTTTGCTACCTTACACCCCTTGTCACAAAAATAGACATTTTTTTAATAAGGCAAATGAATAATATTCAAACATATCAGAAAAAGGGCTAAAGGTAAATGCAAAGTTCTTATTATACATAATTGACTAGTTTAGATTGGATGGTATCCAAAGTAACTGAGCTTAAAATTCCATGCTGATGTCTCAGTATCTTGATTCCCAAGCCTTTAATATAGTCCTACCAGTATAGTGCTTCTTTCTTGTTTGAATGTGAAGATAAGTTTTCTTTAAATAACCCTACTTCAAACTGGGATTGACCTACCTGGGTATAATCTGGATTCAGATTAAGCATTAAGCAGAAAAAAAAAAGACTAATTTGTTCCAAAGCCCAACAAAGCTCCAAAATCACAGAAAACATACTATTGTTCTCATATTTCCTTCAAAAAATTTATACATATAATGTTTTTTTTTAAACAGTATCTGTGATTTCAGTAGTATAAGGAGGTCTGCAATGAAGATTTGTACCTTTTCACCTCCCTGATGTCATGATCCTCTTCAAAAATGAAGAACAAACAACAAAAACAAGAGTCTCAGAAAGTAGCTTGGGACATTAAACAATTAAAAGACTTGCAAAGATCAGAGACCCAGGATCACACTAAGATGAGGACTTGAAACCACATCACCCTGACTCTGAGGGAAGCCCTCAAACCACTGTACTATGCTGACTCTCATAATATATATGGCAGATTTTAAATGCCGGCAGTGGGATTAACTTTTTCAATAAGACCACAATAGGGCTTTTTATACATTTTTATTTTTGTAAAGTGAAATGTTATTTGATAAAATGAATAACTATCATCTGATCTAGATATTCTTCAAGATCAAATTTTGGGACATCAGGTTTTAAAGAAAAGCATACTTTCATTCTCATCATTGCATAAACTCACCCTTATGCAACCTACACTCATATTACTTTCTGATTTCTTCATTCCAATCCACTAGAAATGGATACAAGTGTTCACTCACATTTCTAGAGCATTTTACAATTTACATACTATTTATGCACAACAAATCTGAGGTAAATAATGTAAATGCTATTCTTTTCACTCTACTGATAAGTAAATTGAATCTTTTAGTATTTAAGTGATTTACATGTGACTTGATCAAGGTGAGAGGTGTAAGACCAGGTATTTAAATTCAGATCTTCTGATTTCATAAGTGCCACAAATTTATTCTGATTCTAAGTATCTTTTTTTGTTTTAATATATCAGAAAGCATTTGACATGAGCACAGCACGTCTGACAGACAAAGGCCTGGAAGAGTTGGGGCATGGAATGCAATGTATTGGCAGAGTAACATGAGGTTTGCTAAGCACCTGTTCAGAGCTGGGGCTAAAGTTAATAGCCTTTCCTTTTTATTAGCCCTGATGTTGTAGATATATAAACCTGCTTTTAAAAACAAAGTGTTGGAACAGTTTCTTAGAGAGACAGAGACAAGGATAGAGACAGACAGAGAGAAAGAGACAGAGACCAATAGGCAGACAGAGGGAGAGGGAGAATCAGAGAAAATGACAGGCAGAAAAGAATACAAAGGCACAGAAACAAATACATGGAGGTTGGGGTCAGAAAGAATCATAACAAAACAATATGTGACAAAAATTGTGGCAAGATTAGAATTCCAACTGGAGAATGGCTGAATAAATTGTAGTATATGAATGTTGTGGAATATTATTGTTCTATAAGAAATGACCAACAGGATGGATACAGTGAGGGTTGGAGAGACTTACATGAACTGATGCTTAAGTGAAATGAATAGAACAACAATACTACATGATGATCAGTTCTGATGGACATGGCTCTCTGCAACAATGAGAGGATCCAAATAAGTACCAATTAATCTGTAATGAATAGAATCAGCTATACCCAGAGAAAGAACACTGGGAAATAAGTATGGACCACAACATAACACTTCCACTCTTTCTGCTAATGTTTGCTTGCATTTTTGTTTTTTTCTTCTCAGGTTATTTTTACCTTCTTTCTAAATCTGATCTTTCCTGTGCAACTGTATAAATATGTATACATATATTGTATTTAACATATACTTTAACATATTTAACATGTATGGGACTACCTGCCATCTAAGGGAGGGAGTGAGGGGAAGGAGGCGAAAAGTTGGAACAGAAGGTTTTGCAAGGGTCAATGTTGAAAAATTACTCATGGATATGTTTTGTATATAAAAAGCTATAATAAAAAATAAAATTAAAAAAGCATTAAAAATCAAACAAAAAAAAGATTAGAATTAAGGGGCTTTAGAATTTGGGGCAACTAGATGAATGGACTATGAGACCTGGAATCAGAAAGACCCATCTTTCTGAATTTAAATCTGGCCTCAAATACTTTATTAGCTCTGTGATCCTAGGCAAGTCACATAACCCCATTTGCCTCAATTTCCTCTTCTGTAAAATGAGCTAAAGAAGGAAATGACAAATTATTCTAGTATGTTTTCCAAGAAAACCTCAAATGAGGTCACAAAGACTCAGATACAACTAAAATAACTAAACAACAACAACTAGGCATATTTAGAAGTCAAATACAGGCCCTAAGTTCTGGATGAACAATTAATGACTTAGAGATGGAATAATGGGTGAAGACAGTTTTCATGCAGGTTCACTTTTCTATTAACTACAAAGGTCCAAACATTTATTTATAGTTATATTCACAGAAATAATGGGAGGGCTAGTCACAATAGCTGTAGCAATAGCAATAGGGATGATAGCACTGATATCCTAATTCCAGAAGGCACTATGGAAAATACAATAATATCCTAAAAATATAATGGATGATATTGTAATGGGAAGGAGATGCTTTGCTTCTGATGTGGGTGTCATTGCTGAATATGTATAAAATCAGACAGCTGATTTAGGATTAAAGGAGGCCACCACATACCAGTCTCTGGAAATGAGATTGTGGAGACCAGTTGAGCACAAGGCATAGTATCTATACAGATGATCCTACTATCTTGGATATCAAGGAAGTAGCTTTGCATTTCCATTTTCTTTATTTGAAATGTTTTCTTGTATCTTTATGTATAATTGTTAATCATAGGTTATTTGTTTTTTGTTTGTATTTTCTTCTTTGCTTTTTCTTCTTTTGCTATTTACTTTTTCTGGATACTGTTGAAAGAAGATAACTGGAAGGAATCCTATCTGGAAAAAGTTAAAAAATAAAAAAAAAAACCTAATTTAGAGAAAGAGACTGATTTAAAAATTGGATTTTTTAAAATAAATATTCTCTGATAATATAATAGATAATTAATTATGAATGATTATATTGTAATTTCTCAGATCATAGGAGGATGAAAAGTGTTTCTCTATTAGAACATAAGTTCCTTGAGGATAAGGATTGTCTTTTGCCTTTTTTTTTTTTTTTTGTATCCCAAATACTTTATACAATTTTTGGCATATATTAGATACTTAATAAATGTTTACTGATTAAGGAAAGTTTGGTAACTTATACTTAGTCATCCCAAGGACACCCCAAAGATAAAGATGGAAGGAGATAAACAAATTAAAGAAAAGACCTCTAAATGAGTTTTTGTTAATACTCAATATGTTAATGTTAACACAAACCAAAACCATACTTTTCACCATAGAAAAAAAATAGAGACATTATATTTTAAATATAATATTACAGTTTCTGGTGTGCTTATAGAGAAGGTAGAAACAACACTAAAGATAGAAAACAGAGAGGGAAAAACAGCTGGATTGGATAGCATTTATATAGCAGTGATGTTTAATGAAGTTGACATCAATGCACAGGTGTTGAGAAATCAATGAACAAAGTATCTGAAGTAGAGGAAGATATCAAAATCATGAGAAAAAAAAATACAGATTTCATTAAAGCCAGAAAAAAGTCTACTATTATCTACCAATCTTGATGCCTTCTTTCTCATCCATATAATTTTTAAAATCAGCATTATCTTCACATTCATTGGTGGAATCCATGATAAAGGCTTCAATAGGGGTGTTTCAAGCTATAGTAAATATATTTTCCTTCATGAAATTGACTGACAAATGTAAAAGGCTTAATAAGCTCCCATAGTAACTAAAATTTGATGATACAAAATATTAGTTTTGATTTGACAGAATGAAGCACCATCTTAAAGACTTTTTTATCATAGAGAAATCAGAATTAAGTTAAAACTATTTGAAAAAACATAGCAACAGAAATAAAACTCTGATTATCATAAGGCAAAGATTTTCCCACTCCTCTGTCTTGGAGGGAACCCTTTGAAAACTCCAAGGGTAAGAGAATTTCAATATATTTATATCTTCCAGTTGTTCCTTTTACAAAAAATATGATTCTTGTTGGATCATGTCCTAGCACATTGCTCAGACTGTTGGGAGAGATTCATAATCACTCAAAGTAAACTGTTCACACTGGAAAAATAGAGTTGATGAAGATTTCCTGTTATTCATCTAATTGAATATCATGGTCTGCATAATGTATAAAGTTATTCAGCATTATCTATAATATGGGAAAATACTGAAAATGGACAAGGAATTAAGCCTAAAATTTAACTGGAAGAAGAGAATGAACAAGATTCTATATGAAAAATTGCAGAGCTTATTTACCATTGAATTTCTTTCTAAAATGAAGTACCCTCTTTTAAATAGCAGTGTAGGACATCTTTGGGTCTACTACCCCTAATCAGTATTCCTAAACTTAAATCTGAGTCCCAAGAGAGTAGTTACTTCTTTGGGTATAAAGGTACTCTTTGGGACTATATTATTAAAATTATATCTCACTAGTTCCCTCTGGTGAGCTTAACCTTAAAAGTCAGTCAATAGTGCGAATTAGCATAAAACAAAGACTAAATTTACTCAGAAATAGAAGAATAATATCTTCAAAACATTCCCTTCTCATATCTCTATACACCAGAAAGTATATTTTCCCACAAGAGCGCATAATATCAATGAGAAGAGTGTCTCTGTCTATCTCTTTGTTTCTCTCTCTGTCTATTTCTCTCTTCTTCTTCTTCTTCTTCTTCCTTCTTTCTTCTTCTTTCTTCTTCTTCTTCTTCTCTCTCTCTCTCTCTCTCTCTCTTACACACACACACACACACACACACACACACACACACACTTGTTTTGGAGGAATTTTCTCTTACTGTTGTAACTTCCTTTGGCCAATGGAGGGAGAGAAGAGAGAAATATGCTATCCACTTTCCCAAATTCTGCGTCCTGAATAAAGATTCAAGGACTATATTTCACTGAACTATTTCATTCTGTGATCATGTTTTGACTCTCTCCAAGACTGGAAAGCTTAATTTTTTTGGTATATCTTTTGTTCTACAATAGTTAGTTATTGTTATAATTCCATCAGGAAACTTTTCATAAGAGGATAACAGGGTATACACATATTTTACACAGATTAAAATATTAACACTTCATCATACATTATCTATTCCTTATTTTCTATCATCTTGTCAACTACTTGCTTCCTCCCCATTATAGCAATGCCAAGCTGAGCTAGGAGGAGGAAGCGAGTAAACATTTTATCTATCACTTTTTTTTAGGCACTCTTTTTTAAAATAGAGGAAACTGGAGCAAACATAATTTAAATAACTTGTTTATGGTCATACAGCTCACATGGGTCATATGGGTATATTGTATATCTAACAGTTATGGAATACAATATTCTTCAAATAATTAAAACTATGTACAATACAAAGAGCAATGAAGAGGTACAGGATAGGAATGAGCAGGTAATGTATAACAAATAAGAAACAACAACAGAAGTGCATTGGAGAAAATGATGCTCTGAAATAAATGTAAGATCAGAAAAATGTTGAGTTGGGCATGTAATAGAAGGAAGGAACAGCTTGGCCAACACATTCCATCTGTATTCATGTGATAACAAGAAAAAGTAAGGAAGTTCTCATTGTTAGGTAAAATTATAGTGAATTTATGGGAGGCTGTGGATAGAGAGTTTGTGATTTAGGCAAATGTGCATGAGTTACAAGCTGCATCACCTAAAGAAACCTCCACATCATTCTGTTATTACCCAAAGTGTTGAATTCTAGACCTCTGGAATACTGAGTATAATATTAGTACTCATGATATTGCAAGAAAAGTAAATCATAAACATAAAAATTATTGAAATAATGTGATATTATAGAAAGAGAGCACTGGAATAGAGGTCATATTGCCTGAATCCTAGCACCCAGCTCTATGATCATGTGCCCTTTTGTCCAGCTAGATCTCTATACTCCACCTCAACATCCTATATTTTGTTTATTTCTAGCCCATATATTCTGTGCTCTTTATTTCAAATTATAAACCTTCACCTCTGACTTCCCATGGTCTAAATTTCCTTTAAAACTTTTGACATTCTATATCTTAAAGGATCTCCCCTGGAATCACATTCTGTGATGGGGGTGAAAGATAGGTAGAAAAGAGATGGAAGGAAGCAATACCAAAATCATCTCACAAAAATAAATCTTTAATGATTTAACAAAATTAAATCAAGGTTGCTTAGCAAGTGTTATAGCAAGTTTCATAAGATTCAGAGCTGGAAGGATGATCTAATGCAAAACTCCACACTTTATGGATAAGAAAAATCTAGCCCACAGAGAGTAATGCTGGTCTTAAGTTGGTCTATCATTTTGTGGTACTATAGATTTAAAGATCGTATCACCCCCTTTATATTCCCACCACCCCCACTGAAGCAGAAAGCAATCCATATCACTTATTTTCAGTGTATTAATGGCTATCTAGTATATTTTGTTGGCAAAAATCAAACTGACACAAAGATGCTGCAATGGTGAAAATGTGAGGGAGTAAAAGTGTTTTTCACACTCTTTAGTTTCTTATGATCTTGGGTGGTTCCCTTCTTGCCTGATGATGAGTACTTGAGAGACTTGACAGCAGGAGAATTCTATATTTGCTATGTACCTCCGCCCTCACCCCCCTGGTGGTCATATTTGCATAACTGTTTGCATTTTTTATCTAGGTCTGTCATATTCTCAGCAGGAATCAACTATATCTTCCTAGCACCTAGCTTTTCCCTAGCATGTTGGGACTTTAGGGAGAAGCCATTATGCTTATGGGTCACTAGAATATCATTTAGCAAACGACTACTTGAATGAATTTGAGTTTTTGACAAACTAGAATGGTTACCTTAAACTGGAGAGCTACTACTGGGGAGAGTAGCATTGTAAGAATTGTGACTAGTGAGGGAATTAACAATTTCTTGGTGTTGTTTATTCCATTGTAATTATAGAGACTTCCTCTGCAAGACTGACACAACTCTCAGATACTAACTTCCTGAGCCAAGTTCCTACAATGCAGTTACTGCATGCAGCTACTCCCTGTAGAGAATATCTTTGATATGGAATAATTCTTTGGTCTGCCACCTGACAATCACCCAGTCCTAGGGGAAGGAAGGTAGTCCTATCACTGGCAAGCACTGAAATGCTATATTGAGCCTGTAGCAGCTGGTAAGTAGCCTGAAAATTAAAGCAACCTTTCCCTAGATTTGGCCTGTCTTGAGAAACTCCTTCTGGATAGAAGCAAAGTTATAAAGAAGAATTCTAATTTAATCTAATAATTCAGTTTGCCTGAGAGTCACGTGCCCTCCATGTAAACGTTTTCATTTTTACATTATGAAAATAGAATTTATATAATGGAATGTTTTTCCTTTTCCTCTAATATATATATAGTATCTATCTGAGGCCTTTTACCATGTATTTTGTCACTTGGGGGGTGATTACCTCTCTTGAATAAAACTGTGACAAAATCTTTTATTTATATTCATCCTCAAAAGGGAGCTGAAAAGTGTTTCACTATTGTAAAGATAAGCAATCCCCTAAAGCCTGAGAATTAATTGCAAATTTCCTCAGGTTAGCAATTTGAACAAAGAAGACAAACTTAGCCAGCTCTTCACTCATTGGAATGCTGGTTCACGTAATCAACTCAGCTTTTCTCACAACAAAACTTTTTTTTGGGAAATATTAGCAAACATAGCTCCTCAGGATACTCTCTTTACTAGTCAGCTTCCAGATTTTCTTACAACACAATGACCGTCCCTTTTTACTCTTCCCTGTCAAAGAAGATATGGAAATTGAGTATCCATGACTTCTGAGTGTTCCCCTTCCTCAAGTTATAGAGTGCAAGAAGAAGAATCCAACTCTTTTCCACTAACCTTAAACCTTCACTTAGTCAATCAATAACTCAAAATCCTACAACTGAAGAAGTTCTGCCAACTGACTTTCTATCTGTATTCTTAAATGGCTGCTTCTGGTTTTTTTCTTTTCTTTTCTTTCTTTCTTTTTTTTTTTTTAAACTCGGCATCCTCTAGCTAGTTGTTTATAGTACTTCAGCTGGTTTATTCATCATTCTAATCAAATCATAGCCTACATTTGTTCAGGATTCATCTTTTTTTTATGCAATAAAAGTCATGAAGTTCTTTCTGTTAGTTATAAACCCATGTCTTTGTTTAATTTTCCCACAGTCTCTATACAATTGTTTGGTTTAAGACTATAAGTTTTAATCTCGTAAACTATAACAACTGTTATATACAAATTAATTGATGGATCACATAGTTCTATAGTCTCAGATATTTTTGTCCTCAAAAAGTTCCCAGTTCTCTTTTTGATCTTTATTATTTCTTCTTAAATGTTATCAATTTGTGTGTGTGTGTGTGTGTGTGTGTGTGTGTGTGTATGCGTAAGAGAGAGAGAGAGAGAGAGAGAAAGAGAGAGGGAGAGAGAGAATGTATGTGTGTGAGAGAGAACAAACTGTTTACATATAAAAAGTACAATGCCTTACATCCTTCAAAAATTGATTTAATTATAAAAAAGTTTTTTTCTGCCCTTTTCAGCAATCAAACTACTCATAAATGAAAAGGATAGCATCTTATTGAGCATAATGATTTACATTTACAAAGCACTTTAATGTATACCAAAAAAAATTTCTCATAAGAACTCTAGTAGGTAGTAAAATATTCTGAATTCTAATCATATCAAACATTTCCTTACAGATTTTCAGGAGTTCCCTACAGCTTCCTGAATAAAATTCATATTTCTTTGGTCTGGTATTGAAGGTCAACAATTTTCCCCTCTAAAGTTCAAATGCAGAGGTTTTGTTATGTTTTGAAGATCCTTTAACATTAATAACATTTATTTTTTCAATCATATAAAAATACTTTTTTTTAACATTTAAAAAAATTGAGTTCCAAATTCTTTCCTACTCTTCTTTGCCTCCTGGATTTTGAAGTCAAGCAATTTGATATAGATTATTATACTTGTGCAATCATGCGAAACACATTACCATATTAGTCATGTTGTGAAAGGAAATACAAACCAAAAACAAACAAACAACTCAAGTAAAATAAAGTTTTTAAAAAATATGCTTCTATTTGCATTCAGATTCCATCAGGTTTTTCTCTGGAGGTGGACAGCAAAGGTCAACAATCTGAAACGGGATTACCTTTAAAGATTTATTTCATATTGCCACTTTGCACACTTACTGAAGTCTAGCAAATCTGGTCTATTCTTTGTTGTCTAATATGATCTTCTGTTTCCTGCTTAGATGCCTTTGCTTTGATTATTTTCTGTCCCTCTCTTTAGCAGTTGAATTCCTACCCATTTTGTAAAGGCCCAAACAAATGCAATTTTCTCTAAAAATTCATTCCTTACTCCTGGGTATATATGACTACTTTAGAATGTCTCATGGCATTTTCTTTTGCAACTCTCTAGCATATTTATGATATATTTTAGAATATTATATATTTAATAAAGTAATGGAACATGATGTAGTAGCTTGAGAGCTAGTTTTAGAACCATAAAACTATGGTTTGTCTTACCTCTGATACATCCTGGCAATATCCTAAACACAAGTCCCCTAATTTCTCAGTCCCCCAGCTAAAACTTTAAGGCAAGAGATCAGTTGATTTATGCTGTTAGAATATCTTCACCCTAGAGTTTCCAATACCAAAGAAATCACTCATCTAAGTTTTATTCTCTAGCTGTATTGTATACAATGGGTTATCCCAGCATGCTCTGCTATTCACTAGACTGAAAGATACATTAAAGTAGTGGTGACATCTTTATCTACAATTGTGAATCTTCCAGGGCTTACAGCAGTCTCTGAAAAGAAAAGGTATTTGAATATCTGTTGAATAAACTGATAAATGAATTTTATAGATGAGAACTCACAGAGGTTAACTGATTTGTCCACAATCTCACAGCTTGTACAACAGAATTTAAATATTCTTGTTGTTTTCAGAAGGCAGAGTTATTTTAACTATACCATTCAGCTAGTCTCATTATCAGCTCAGTCTCTTTATCACCTGGATAATTGGATTCTATCCTATCTTACAAAACTTGAGGATTTTGAAAACAAAACTATAGTAAAAAAACTTTAGGGATTTGAATATCTTCTCCAGACTCTGTGAGTTTACATCTAAATTAGTTGCCCCCTAATCCCTTTACACATTTAGTTTTAACAGTCAAAATATTCTTACTACTTCTTTTTGCCCTTTTTGGATATTTATTCTCAAAATTTTATCCTTATCTGACAATTCTTCAAATTTATTTTTCTGTATTTGATGCTTTTTGTTAACACACATATTTCAAGGGGGCTTCTTGATGATATGAATCAAAGTTACAACTAAGTAACAAGAATTCCATATGCATCCACCCATCTTTTTTTCCCCTGCAGGGATCACAGGTAGCCAGATTTGAAGAAAAGTTCAAGTTTCTTCTGTACATGAGTAGTAGATGAAAAAGAAATCCCAATCTCTTAAAAAATAAATTGTAGGGTGGAACAAAAATAACCTTTAATGTCTAGTGGGTTAATCTGAAAGCTGTCTCATTAGTGTAGGTATTTTCTGTTTAATTATACAGGTGAGTTTTAATGACTTCGGTGGCACAGTAGATAAAGTGTCTGTCCTAGAGTTAGGAAGATACTTTTAGGAGTTAAAACCTGGCCCTGTGACTGAGCAAATGACTGTAAAATGAGTTGCAGAAGGAAATGGCAAACTATTCCAGGATCTTTTCCAAGAAAATCCTAAATGGTATCACAAGGAGTTGGACACAACTGCAAAATGATTGAATAATAATAAAGTCTATGCAGTTTGAGATCTCTCCTCCCCTCCCACCCTCCATATCAACATATATCCCTGAATCACAATTTCTTGTCATTTGTAAAAAGCGCCCAGGCAACCAACTTTAAATTCCCTGTGAAACATCCTCTAATGACAGTAAGTTTGCTGAATATTTCTTCTCAAGCACTGAACCACTAGACCATTAAGGATAATGTTCAATTAGGTCTTTCATACCTTTCTTTTAATGGCCATAATTTAGTCATAAATTATGTTTTCTTTTCTTTAAACCACTCCTGTAGCTTATCTTAAACATGAAATAACTAAGGTGGTAAAATGGATAGAGCACTACAATCAGGAAATCTTGATTTCAAATCTTGACTCACATATTTACTAGCATTGTCACCTTGGATTAAATATACTCAGTTATGCTTAGTCCCCTCATATTTAAAGTTGTGACAATAATAGCTCTTAATCTTATAGAGTTATTGTGAAGATCAAATAAAAGAATATATGTGAAGCACTTTTTATTTAAAACATGCTAGATGTTATTACTAATAATATTATGAGTAATGTTGATGAAAATATTGGCATTTAAAAATGTTTTAAACTTCACAAAACAGTTTACATATTTTATAGTTGGAATTGTCTTAAACTTTGAGAAGTACTTTGTACATAAAGGGCACATAATTTCATTGAATTTAATGAAATTTAAATTCTCTCTCAATCATAATCAATTTTCCAAATTCTGGAGGGGATATAGAAAAATAGGGGCACTAATGCTAAGGTATTATTGTGTAGTTGTGTATAAGTCCAACTGTTCTGGAAAATAATTTGGAACTATGCTCAAAGGGTTATAAAACTATGCATATCCTTTAGACTACCATTACTGCTACTAAGTCTGTAACCCCATATGAGCCCATATTTTTTTTGGCAAGGGTACTGGAGTAGTTTGTCATTTACTTCTCCAGCCCATTTTACAGATGAGAAACTGAGGCAAACTAGGATAAATAACTTGCCCAGAGTCACACAGCTAGTAAATATCTGAGACTAGATTTGAATTCAGCAAGATGAATTTTTCTGATTCTAAACCCAGTACTTTATATACTTTGTCACCTAGCTGCCCTAAATATTTATTAAATACCTACTATGTGTCAAATAATCAGAGAATCAAAAGAAATCAGAGGAAAAGGAAAAGAATGCACATGTATAAAAATATTTATAGTAGCTCTTTTTTTTTGATGGCAAAGAATTGGAAATTGAGGGAATATCCAACAATTGAGGCTGTTGAGGCTGAAAAAGTCATGGTATATTATTGTGATCAAATACTTTTTTGTGCTGTAGGAAATGACAAAGTGGATGGTTTCAGATAAACCTGGAGAGATTTTTATGAACTGATACAAAGTAAAACGAACAGCTCAGGAAAATATTGTTCAAAATAACATAAACATTGTAACAATAACCAACTGTGAAAGGCTTAGTTACTATGAGCAATACAATGATTCCCAATCATTCCAAAGGACTAATGATTTAAAAGAAAAATGCTATCTACCTCTAGAGATACAACTTTTGAAGTCTGAGCACAGACTGAATCAATTTTTAATTTTTAAATTTTTTCTTACCTTTTTTGTTTTGTAATTTGGCTAATAAGAAAATGTTTTATATGACTTCACATGTATTATAAGATCATATTACTTGCCATCTCAAGGGGGTGGCAGAAGACAAGAGGGAGGGCAAGAATTTGGAACTAAAAATATTGTTATGCCACAGTTCTCTTTTATTGTCCTGACTTGGTTTCCCTAATTATCTTGCCCAGTCCTGATTCAGTTTCTCTAATTGTTTTGTTTCAGTTTATAATTATCAACTCAAAGCTCAGTCCTACAAAACCTCCCCTCCCTCTTTATCAGAATATTTGATAAAGATAAAAGATCTTATGTTTTAGAATATCAGTATGCCTCTCCCCATCCCAAGCTATCAGAATGTCAGATACTGTCTTTTCAAGATGCCTCTCCCCATTTCCGGGGTTCCTCCTCCCATTAGGTCATCCTATCTCCTATGTCATCTCATCTCCGGTGGCTCATCCCACGCTGTCAGAGTCCCATTCGGACTATCAGCACCCTGACTCCACCCCTGTCTTAGTCTACCCCCTGAGTCTGAGTCATGTGTATATATGTCATTGAGAACTCACATTGTTTGTTGGATTCTTGGAGACAATATTCTCCTTCAGCCCTGGGAACAAACCATGGATCCATTTGGTCCCAGTAAATTTCTCCCTTTTAAATAAATTATTAAATACTCTCTAATCTCTATCTTGTCTCAGTTTCTCTGGCATTACAATACAAATTAAAGAAAGATATGCTCAGTTTCAATTATTTGAGATTTTAAAACGAAATCTGTAGATTGTGCTCTTTTCTTCTTTTTATGTGACATTTTGAAGCAAGAAATCACATTTTATTCTTTTCCTCAGTTGCTCCTCCTCCCTCCCCACACTGTTTGGATCTGTACCAGGCAAGATAAATCAACAACAAATATTTATTTTGTGTTGTTGTTATTGTTGTTGAATCATTTTATTTTTGTTCAACTCTTCATGACCCCATATTTTTTTGGCAAGGGTACTGGAGTAGTTTGTCATTTACTTCTCCAGCCCATTTTACAGATGAGAAACTGAGGCAAACTAGGATAAATAACTTGCCCAGAGTCACACAGCTAGTAAATATCTGAGACTAGATTCGAATTCAGCAAAATGAATTTTTCTGATTCTAAACCCAATGCTTTATATACTTTGCCACCTAGCTGCCCTAAATATTTATTAAATACCTACTATGTGCCAAACACAGTGCTTAGCACTGGACAGGGAAAGAGGCAACAAGCATTTATTAAGAATGATTGTTACTATCTGCCAGGCATTGTGTTAAGTACTGTAGAGATAAATACAAGTAGAAACGCAACAGCTGCCTTCAAGTAATTTACATTCTAAATATGGATGATATCACATAAAAGGGAAGTCAGAAGGAGCTAGAGTCATCTGCCTACTTGGTGTTTAATAAATATTGTTTATTGATTTATTTCAGCAAAAAGAATTTTTAATAAATACATGTTATTTAAGACACCCTGTGTGCAGCCCTGGGAATATCAAGAAGAGAAATAAAATCATGCCCTCAAGGACATTACCATCTAAGTTTGAGGTAAGTAATGCATACAAATAAATTTGATGTAAGACTAATTGTTATATACACAAAAGATACTAGGATAAGGTAATGGGAGAAATTTCAATTGGGGTTAATCAGGAAGAATTTTATTAGAAGAGTTTTACTTTAGTTGATCCTTGAAGAAAGAAGTAAAAACTTTCAACAAATAGAGGTTTGAAGGGAATGCTGGGCAGATACAATGCAAAATTTGTGTCCATGAATAGAGGCAAGAGAGAAGAGAATAAAAATAGGAACCTAAAGATAGTTTAGTTCATCTAGACAAAGCTCAGTAAGTGTGAAAAGGAATAGAGTAAAAGGAAGATAGAAAAACATGGTACTATTAGGTCATGGTGGGATGCCACAACTTGAATGATGTGTACCACATAGGTACAGGCAAACCAATGAAGGTATTTGAGAGGAGGAGTCATATGAAAACTGTTCATGATGGTAATTATTATTGAGCTTATAAAAGATACTTGATATTAATCATATCCACTAGATATTAAGTAGGGGGGAAAGATAGAGAGGAAATTCACATTGATTGACTATATTATTTCTCAATTTCTCTGGTAGAAAAGGAAAATGAAGTCTTTGGCTAGAAGACAGTTTGGGTTATCAGTGGATTTCATTTTGCTATGCACTCACTCTTTCTCTCTCTCTCTTTCTCTCTCTCTCTTTCTCTCTCTCTCTCTCTCTTTCTCTCTCATTTATTACCACAGATAATTGAGAGTTTGTGTTATGCCCTCTGAAAGCCATCCAAAACTGTTGGAAATCCCACATTCTGGCAAATATGCCTTGTATTACCAGGGGAAGATAATTAGGCAAGCACAAGGCCTGCTTTGCATTAGCTGTGCCACCACACTCAAATATGTCAGGAAGGTATTGAAGATGACAAATGGAGATTGTGTTCTCCTGATGTGATGAAAGAGAAAGTTCACTTCTATGGTAGAACAGAAATATTCTCATACATAAAGAGCTTTCGGTATGCATAAAAATAAAAACAACAACAACAAAAATCAAAGCCATTTAAAGAGGATTCTCTTTAAAAGATTCCAGCTCAAGTTAACAGGGCAGATTTTTACATTTTTCATCTTTTTTCCTCTTCCTCTGAACCCTCTTCCCTCACCTTTGTAGATTAATTTTCAAAAATCCTTCCATAGAACTTAATTTCAGAAGCTCATTTTTTTTCTTTCATACTTTACTATTTACTGGTGTGATTTGGGCATTTTTGCTTTTTTCCCACCTTACTGACTCCACACATTCCACAAAATCTATTTTTCCTTTTAAAAAATAATCTGATCAAGTCCATAGGGAAAGAGAAGAGAATGAAGTTTTCAGAGTCTCCTAGGTCTGTCTAGTTGCTAATGTCTCAGTCCTAAAAACTCTGAGCTCTCTGAAAGTAGCTGGGGCAATTAATGTGGTCCCAGGGCTTAATGGCAAAAGCATCCACTGCAGTGGGAGCTAAAGGAAGTATTCACATTAGTAGATAAAGGTCACATCTATTGACGTCTTTCACCTCAAAATGTTTCAGGGCTTCAGTTCTGCTAATTAGAACAAGCCAGACTCACCAGAGCATCTTTTAATGGCATAGGCATTCCAGAGCTGTCCCTTAGTCAAACTAGCATTATTTACAAAGAACTTTACTAATATTAATTCACTTATCCTCATAGCAATCTGAGAGGTAGGTATTATCCCTATTTTATGGATGGAGAATCTGAGACAGAGATCAAGCGATTTATCCAGGTACAAAGAGCTAGTGAGTGTTTGAATCTGGATTTGAACTCATCTTACAAACTCCAAATCCAGTGCTGTATCTATTTCATTACCTAGCTACCTCTAGTCAAAGAAAATGCTTGGTGCCCATTTGAAAGAATGTACTTTCTAATTTCTTTCATTACAGTGGGACAGTATGCTCCCTGTGTTTGCAAATACTCTATCTTCAATGTAATCTACTTTAGGAGAAGGCTTACATGTAGCTTAAATACAATTTATTCTCTAGCCAAAATAAATGAAGCTTTGCACTTGATGTCAACTTTGTGAATTTTAGTTTACTTTAACTAGATCATTTGCATTTTGTAAGCTTGGGTTAAAAGAATCAATAACCTGATGCATATTACTAGGAAACAATGATAATCCCTGAAGTTCTCTTTCAAAATGGCAGAGATTTACATATAGTATTATGTCAGATGAGCTTCCCTACAGTCCTTTGAGGTAGGTATTATGGGTATTATGTGGCATGTAGATGAGGAAACTAGGTTCAGAGACATTAAACAATTTATCCATTGACATATAGAAAACAACTGTTCAAGTCAGGTGTCAAAACCAAAGTTTTTGGCATCCATGTTCAGCATGCTACCTACATGTAGCACTATCCTGTGAAGAAAAACACCAACAATCATCTCTTTCTATTAGGATTTTGCAAAGTAGAAAAGGTGATTCCCAAGAGGACAAAATGTAAAACCATGTAAAGAAATGACATACTCTCAAAGAAAAGCTCTGAACCATAGAGGTAAGGGTTACCTAGAGGCTTTAATTTTCCACAGAGATAGCAATGCCAAGGTTCTTACAGTTTTTCATCCTGAAACATATCCCTAAGAAATCTGTTTCTAAAAACTAGAGAGCAAAGAAATGGTTCAGATCAAACAGAAAGAGAATATCTACCACTGGTTAGTTCATGGCACTCTGAGCCAGAGTCAGGGACAAGAGTCCAAGAAGAAATATTCTCTCTGCTTTCCTTCTCTGATTCATCAAGTCTAAACTTGCCTATTTGACATCTACTCATGACTCTGATGAGAGATAATGACCTTGTCTCCCCCTCCCCCTTTGAATCTGTGCTTCTTAATTTCCTCAAAGGAAGGGAATAAAAAAAAAAGAAGGAGGGAGGGAGGGAGGGAAGAGAGAGGGGGAAGGAGGAGGAAACAAAAAACAAAACAAAACAAAACATTTTTTAATAATCAGAGGAACCAAAAATATACCTTGGATAGTATGGGTTTCTACACAAGAATGTGTTAGTAAATGTTTAAGAGATAGGTCTCAGAAAACAAGTGTAAATATAACAAATTTTAAAAGTGTAATCTAAATATTAACATTTTATCCATCACTTTCTTAAATCTAGATAAAACAATAAATCAAGTCCTGATTTGTAGCATTCTCCAATTTCCAAGTTGCAAATGCTCATAATAAAAATAAAACAATTGGCTCCTGAAGCCAATTTGAGTTAGCTTTAGCCCATCTCTGCATCTACCTCATAGTTACATGATCTCCTAACAGAAATATTGCAATATATATATATATATATTTTACTGAAATCCCTTCTACCTTTGAAGTTCTATGAAATTACTGTGAAGACAGACCCCCCTCAGATTCTCCCTTAAGTCTGATCTCCTAAAAAAGCTCCTCACAATTTTCTTTCCAATTCCACCTAATTTGGTTATTCCAAGAGACTCATCCTTTGCCTGGTTTAGACATGTTTTTTACAAAAACCCCCTGCAGACCTTGTGAAATGGTTCAGCTTCTGCTACTTTGTACTACTAACTAAATTTTCAATTTGTTAAGCAGTGCTTTTAAACTATCCAGTCACTTTTTTCTCTTTGGTTCATACCATCACAAAGAACTTCCACATCCTCCCCCAAATAAAGTTACCCAAAGTCATAGGTGGCCTGGTTTTTACACCAAATTCCATTTAAGAAATCTATCCTGTTCACAGTAGAGGCATTTCATTTTTATTTTTTCTCCCTCACAAAAGGAACAAAGTTATAAACTTATGCCTGAGATAAATAACCTCCCAGAGATTAGTTTTCTGAAGCACTGCACTTTTTCCTCCCCAATTCCCTGATGAAATGCAAAACACAGCCACAAGACCATTGAGAATGGTGAGGTGGGAAGAAAGGAAAGGAAAGATGTTTAGAAACAGAAAGGTGAAAGAAGACAGGCGGAATCATTTTCTCCATTTCTATTAGTTGAAAAAGCAATTTTTATTCCGATGTTAATCTGTTATAACTACAGTATGTACAGAGAGTAGGAATCCATGAGGAGGTAAACAAAACAGAATACTCTGGAAACACAAAGGGCACAAGAAATGATTCAGTGCAGGATGATAAGACAGCAAATGGACTTTAAAATGCCATGTGATCCATGCTTGTGTGCTATCTTGTGGGCGATTTTTAATTCCCAGGAAAGTGGGAATTAGTTCTAGAAAATATAAAGAAATATTATTGCCTTCTTATGAACAAGATAGTATTGAGCCCAGAAAATACTAGAGAGTTTTGTAGTAACTTCCACTTTTGGTCTATCTTGCTATTTTTACTTATCATAGAGAATGGAATTCATGTCTAACAGGCTGAACCCTTGGATATACATCCTAGCTCCCACTTTGACTTGCTGTGTAAAATCAGGAAAATCAGCACCCTTCTAAGTTTTGTTTGCCTTTTCATATTTTTTTTCCTGAGCATCCATAGGGCTTAGGGAGCTGATATTGAAGAAGACTTGGGGCTAAGTTTCACCTCAAACAAATGCTGATTATATGACACCAAGAAGTCACTTACTCTCTCAGTGCTCCAAAGCAACTAACTCTGAAAGTCTAAGTTGCCATGTTCATCTATATTGAAAGAAGGAGCTTCCTCATGATGAATTCCCTGGTATGTGTATCTTTATATATACACAAACAATTGTAATTCTTACTTCAAGAAACTATTGCTAATGAAACATGGGAGAGAGCACAGTCTGGGCAATATGCAAACATACATGTACACATACACAAGCATGCATATTTACATATGTGTGTGTTCCTTACATGTGTATAAATTTTATATACACAATTGTAATGTTTGTCTCTCAAGACTATCGATAAGGAAGCATGAGGGAAAGTATGGTACAAGGAAAAGTACACCAGCAGAAAGCTTTATTTCATTTTTAAAATGGGGATAAATAATATCCATAGCACCTACCTCACAGGATTATTGTGAAGTTTAAGTGAGATCACGTTTATGATGGACTTTGTCACATTTAATGTGATTTATCAGTGTCACTTTTAATGCTTGAGAGTGACTGTGGTACAGAGGAAGAAGTGCAAGATTAGGTAAAAGAGAACATAAGTTAGAAACTAAGATTTGGGAATAATGACCTCTGGGAACTTGACCAATCACTTCACCTGAGCCTCTCTAAAATAAAAACGTTAGACTAGAAGAATTCTTAAGTTTCCTTCCAGGTAGATCCATGATCCTATATTTCTGGAACCTAAAATGTAATTCTCTCTGTCTACAGCCACTTTTTAGACACTTTTAGTTCTCCTATAAAATAGGGGATGACTATGCAGACACCACACAGAAAGTCCTACATGAATGTGAAGTGTCTATAAAATGGTGGTACCAATTCTTGTACTGACTCTCTCACTGGGCTTATTGTAAGGAAAGCACTTTACCAACCTCGAATGTAATTGAAATTTGAGCTATTATTATTATTACCCTTCATTCCATTCAGAAAGGAAAATTGGAATGCATGGTTTCTTATCCTAGCTTTCAATATGCAGTCCACCACTAATAGGTTCAGCCTTATAGAACTTAAAAAAAAAAAAAAAAAAAAAAAAAGCTTTCTTTGAGTCACGGGTGTATTCAGAAAGCCCTGCTTCGTTTTTGTTTTTAATTAAGCAAGATGGAAATTTGAGTCCTGAGCCACTTAACTCTGTCCCTTTGAAGGTTATTACTCACTCGTCTTGTTGTTATGACCCATAACGGGTAATGCTTCTACTGGGGAGAGATGTTTGCTAAGCTGCTATTGATACAGTATGTGCCCAGATCTTCTGCCTTTATGGAGCCTGTAAGCCTGTGGGATCATGGCAGACTTTGGGAATGACTGAGATACTGTAGAGGGGCTTTTCCTAATTCATCATTTGTTTGCTAAACAGGTAAGAGTATGTTAAGAAAATGCATTTCTAAGCAGAGTAAATCTGAAGATAGAGCACCTACTATGCACTGCGAACAGATGGGAAACGGTATTTTAAATGTTGGGACAATTAGCTCCCAGCAGGAAGCATTGTGATAACATGAATACATACCATGCTTGCTAATTTCCTTGCCTGCAACCCATAATTCTTTTGCTATATTTTGCACTGGGCTGTGATTAAGCAATTGTGCTACATAGTATCTGAAATCTAAACAATATCTGAAACATAAACTCATGCTACAAAATATGAACACACACATTCAAGTAACAATAATAAATGATAATAATAAATAGCATTTATATAATGCTTACTATATGTCAGACACTGTGCTAAGCACTTTACAATTTTTTATCTCAGTGAGTGTCATCTTATGAGTGTTAACATTCATAAATCCTTGTTGATCAATCAATTAACCAACCAATCAGTTAGTCATTAAAGATATATTAAGCTCACTATGAGTCAGGTACAATGTTAAGGGCTAGGAATAGAAAGAAAGATGAAATCCTTGATCTCAAAGAGTTTATAGTCTAATGGAAGAAATAGCAAGCAAATAACTAATTATAAACGATCTTCTTGTTGAGTGCTTTTTCAGCTGTGTCCAATTTTTCATGACCCCCTTTGGGGTTGTCTTGGCAAAGATACTAGAGAGTCTTCAATTCCTTTGCATCCAGTTCATTTTATAGATAGGAACTGAGGCAAAAAAGATTAGCTGACTTCCACAAAGCCACAAACCTTATAAGTGTCTGAGAATGGATTTGAACTATGGACTTCCTAACTTTAGGTCCCGCGTTCTATCCACTGAGACACCCAGGTGCCCACACGAGCTAAGTATAAATTAGAAATGATCAACAGATGAAAACATTAGAATGAAGAGGGATCAAGAAGCTAGGATTTTAGCAGACCTTTGAAGACAGCATTTGTTAAGCACCTACTACCGGGCTAAGTGCAGAGGATACAAAGAAAAATGAAATGGTCCCTGCCTACAAGAGGCTTACTTATATTGTCTTGTATTTCTGGATCCCTATCTAGTTGTGTGTGGTTTGTGATGGGGAAAAGGAGGGTAAAATCTAAGCTTTGTCCTAAGGTGTCTAATTTAGAGGACACTAAAAGCACTTGTCCTTCAGCAGCCTAGAAACAGAACTCAGCATCTAATTTAGCCACAAGAGTTAGTTAAAAGAGGAAGCTAACAGATGGCCTGCTTCCTCCCCTCCCCTTCCCCCTATCCTCCCATGAGCTTCTCACTGGTCCAGCTTATTTCTTCTCTTTGCAGCAACCTCTCTAGCAGGGATCCCACAATGGCCCTAATTTATTTATGAGAGACAACTATGCAGAGTGGATAGAGAACTGTCCTCACAGTCAGATCAAGGTGTGTTCAAGTTCTGCCTCCAACACAAATTGTCCAGATGACGCCAAACAAGTTCTTTAAACTCCCCTTCCCAACTCTCCAAGAATCTGAGTTGTAGAAGTTCTAGAAGAGCTGGTGATCAGCATTGGTAGAAGGAATTTCACTAGGGAATTCCCTGCACCAATCATATATCATAGTTCTAGACTAAAACTATGTTTTTAGTTTCTTTCTCTGTAGTATCTTCTCCAGCTGCTTTTAATGGGCTTTTAAATGGAGAAAGAGTGATAACAGCTTCAGATAGGAGAATTCACAGGCTATTCAATTACTCCTACCTATCTGTATATATCTAATGGCATTTGGTTTCAGTTTTCACTCTTCTCATTAAGAAGCAAAAGAAACCAGCATCTCAAATGATGTTTTACTCTTTAAATTGCCAATGCTTAGCTGAGCTATCTTATTTTTCAGTGAGGAGGGAGGGATTCTATAGGGTTCCTCAGTATGGATATTTTCCTCCCTCTTTCCAATCTCACTGGTATTTCCAAATGAATTAAAATATATGTCAAACAATTTGCAAACCATAAACACTGCATAAATGTCATCATTGCTGTTATTATTGTAGTGGTGGTTTTATTATTCATATTTTGCTCTCAGATTCAGAAAGGCAATATAATATGGTGGATACAGCATTGGACTGTGGTCTTTAAATTTAATCTTAGAAGCTAACTAGTTGTGTGGCCCTAGCTGAATCATTTAACTTGCTCTCTGCCTCATCTTCCAAATATGTCAAACAAGAAATAAAGTTGGACATGACAGCCTCCAAGACTTCATTCAGCTCTAAACCTATAATTCTAACTCAACTGAAGATGGTAGTCTTTTCATAGGGAACCTTTCTTAAGTTTTGACAACATAAAACTACGAGTTTTCTATCTGCTACAAGAATAAGACAGTTACTAATCCTGTCAGGTTCATCATTTTTATTCCTTCTAGTGAAATTTTTGCACATTATATCTTTTTGATTGTGATATTCAGACCTAAGTGCCAGTTGTTTTCAACACTCAAAAGATAGGACAAATTATTAAAGAACAACATGTTTTTGATTCTTAGATAATAGTAAAAATAATGAACAAGTGGCACTGAGCACTTAAAATAGGTGATAATACATTTTAAGTTGTCAAGTATTAACTCATTTGAACCTCATAACACTATATAGATACTATATAAAGATATATACTATAACTATTATTACATTTTTAATAGATCAAATCAATGCTCATTGAGTATGACTTACTCATGATTATATGCATTGATACTAAATTTTTAAAGATGGGACTCAAATCTGTCATCCTAATTCCAAGTCCAGCAATTTAATCACTATTCTACAGAATGCAGAACTACACCCTTATTTCAAGATTTCCTCTTTTTCCTGTAGTTTTTCATTGTTTTTCCTTCTTTGTTGCAGGATTTAGTTAGCATTTCTGATATTGTCTGTTCAGATAACTCATTTCTTGGTAAATAGATATATAAAAAGATAGATAAATTAAAAGATAAGTGAATGAGTAATTGCATGCAAACATGAAATAAATTTTAAGAAATCTTCTGCCTCTTTCAAAGACTGTGGCTTTTCTGCGAAGCTTAGCACTCGAGTATTTTTCTTCTTTCTGAGAATATTTTGCAAAGCTTAAGGCATTTAGGTGTGGCCATCCATGATGGCAGAACACCAAAGTTCCATGCTCCTGTCACAAATGACCAAACAGCAATCACCCCAAATAGTAAAGTGATCATCCAGAACCAATAGCTCTGTCTCTTAGAGGAGCCTTCACTAACCACAGAGGAAATTCAGAACTCTGACTAAAAGCTAAGCAGAAATCAACTCCAGACAAATAGTATGAATTAAGAGGACAACATTCTGACTTTAATTCTGCCATGTTGAGTTTGAGACTGAGGTATCAAGCCAGGGGCCCACCTGGCCTATAAATATAATGGAATCACAATTTTTACCCAAAAGATAAGGGAGAATGAACTAATATGATCATTTCTCTCTTGTATTAATCATTAACTATTGAATTAGGACTAAGGTTTTTCTCTTTTTCTATTTCTTCATCCAGAAATCAACTAATATGGGAAATCTTGGGCAAAGACCTAAACTAAAATCTAATCAAAGATAGTAAAATAAATTCTAAATTTATGAGACTGAGTAGATTTGTGCTCACTGTTACTCTAATAGATCTAGGAAAATGTGGATTTTCCCTTTGATTAGGCAGGTAATAAAGCAATTGATAAGTCTATTTGACCAGTGTTTGGGTACTCTATGTCATAAACCTCAATACCCTCATTTGAATATAACCCACCTTTCTTTATAATATTCATCCTCTTATTAAATGTTAGTCAATTAGAGTTGACTAACACCCTCAGGAAAATATATCCTTCTAAGGGCGTATAGACTGTAGCCCATCAGTATGAGGGATCTTAGGAATTTGAGAATACTACTGACCTCTTTCATTAATTAGCATGCTAACATTCTTAATAAAAGATAAATTATCCAGATACAACATTTCTCAAACTTTTAAAATGTTGCAATAGCTACCATTTGTATTTCTTACAAGTTTGCATGGCACTTCATAGCTACTACTTCATTTGATCTTGCAAAAATCCTATGAAGAAGGTGTTGTTATTTCATTTTAAAAATAAGAATGTTGAAGCTGAGAAAATATAAGTGATTTTCTCAGGATCATACAATTAGTAAATATCTGAGGCAGGATTTGAATTAAGGTTTTCCTTATTCCAAGTCTAATAGATAAAGAGTATTGATATAAGACTTGAATAAAGATCCTACTTCTAACATCGAATAACTGAAAGATCACAAACAATGTACTAAATTTCCCTGAATGCCATGACATTCCTTCCTACATAAAAGTGAGATAATAATGTCTGTGGTACCTACCTCAATTGAGTGTTGTGATGTACACATGAAATACTGTACATATAGTGTTTTGCCAACTTTGAAGTGCTATATAAATTCCATTAATTAGTATTAAAAAGAATGAAGGGCAGCCGCAGATATAGTACATTGTGACTGGATGACTTCTGGTGTCCTCTCAAGCACTGAGATTCTATGATCCTACTAACTCCCTTTATCAAACTTAATTGTCCATAAAGCAGATGTCTAACATAATTTTGATTAAACCTAGTTGTCCACTAGTTTTTGCCACTCTAATGACAATAGTACTTCATTTAGGATGTTTCCAGCAGAACATAAATCAAAAATATAGAGTAGTATTTGTCATTTTGACCACATGAAAACACACACATATACCTTAAGGGAATGTTATTTTCTGACCCTTCAGATTAAATGACATCACTCCCTTTTAGGCTAAAGAATCAGGATCAACTCTTCTGTCTCCCATGAACAAATACCACCAAATTTCCTTCCTACCCTTAAAGCTGCTTCTACCATCCCATTTTCACTGGAAGGAGATATATACTTCTTCAGATTACAGTACTCAAGGGTCTGCCTTAACTCCTCCTCAAATAACCCATTCATTTACAACTCCCAAAGAGCCTCAGATGAAAAGTAAAGAACAGTAGGGTGTACACAGTATAGAGATCCAAAGGATGCTAGGAAAAACAAGCTCTAGTGCATTGGGGAATTCAGCTTATGAAGGAATGGCAATAGCATGAGCAGCATCTTTATTTTCAGTAGTGGGGATTGTGGGGAGGTAGTAGAGGTCTGTCTTCTCATATACACAATTCTTGGCCTCCACAACTCTCTAGCTATTGTTTCTGCTACAGCAAAATGAAAATGTAATAATAATAATAATAACAATATCACCTTATATTTATGTCCAAACACCCATATTTCTGAGTATATGTGCTGTCATGTTTGTATGTACATTTAACAACTTTGAAAGCCATCGCAACAGACTGGATAGAGAGATTGCCTCAAAGAAGACCTAGAAAATTCAAGTACTACCTCTACCATATCCTGGCTATGTAATCTTAAATAAATCACTTAATTTTTCTATGTCTCTGTTCACTCTCTGAGAGCCTAAATTGCTAATGCAAATTTATACTGGTAGGGGAGAGAAAAGAGAGTGAGAAAAAGAACAAAGAGGACTCGATTTTTCTCCCATCCTATGGAAAGTAGTAATTATAGTAGGAGATTAAACAAATAAAGCCTCTAGAGTCTAGGATACCAAGGATTCTACAAAGATAACAATTCTATAAACTAACAGTAAAGGTTAATACATAATCCCTAAAGCATTCACAGTCTGTTCCTCACCATTCATCATGCTAGGGATACTAGAGCTGAGTAAACACATCTAGAGTTGTTGCAAAAACAAACCAAACATAAATTTAATTTAAGTTCCTTGGAGTGCCATGGGAAAGCAAAAGGTAGAAATTTGTGCTGTCTAGAACAGCATAGAAGTATGGCCAGCTCTTTGCTGAAATAGATCTCAATCAGAGAACAAAGAAATGAGGGAAAAACGGAATTTAGGTATGACATGTGTGATTATGTAACTCTGCTAAACCTGAGAGAAAAAGTTGAGTCAGCTTTATGTCTTCAATAGTTACTTGGAGCAGAGACTGAAACCAGACACCTATATTATCCATAATGTAAGGAGATTCACCGTGCTTTGAGGTCAAACCATCATCAATGAGAAAAAAAATAAGAAAGTTAACAAATGGTGAATATAAAAGAAAAATAAAATTACCAATTATGTCATGAGAAAGAAAACTCAAGGAAAAAACCTTGAACATAAGCAATAAAACAATAGGTTATGTATTACTAACAGAAGAAAATATGACTTCTAGAGTAGATAAAAGATTCCTGGCACTTGTGAATAAATACCGTAAGATAAAGGGAAAGAAACTAATACCTCAAAAGGTAGAGGACCCTTTAGATTTTCAAGAGAGCATGGGATTCCAGAAAGATGATCCTCAGTGCTTTAAAGGAGAAATAAGACCTTGAAACCAGAATTTTATGGTCTATATCCCAGAAATAATTGACAGAATAGAAAAAAAAAAAAAAAACCTCTTTAATCCATGGTGGCATATCATCAAAGAAATGAAAAAGAAAATAACAGATTGAGAATGTGAAATAAACAGAAGTAAAGGATAAATAGAAGGAAGGAAAACTAAAAGAAATAACCTTAAAAGAAATCATGATCTCTACACAAGCAAAATGCATCGATCATGAAGACAGGATTTGTGTGGTAACTTGAGGCACAGATTGTGAAATGAAAAAAACTGACATACAAAAATTATTTTGTGTAAGCCTTTGTTATATAAACTGAGTGAAATGAGTAAGGAAAAAATTTGTATTACATAAAAATTGCTTTATGTAGAGATCTATGGAATGTCCTATTTCATAAAGTGTGAACTGTTATATTTGTTTTGTGGTTATTTTGTCCACAACTGTATATGTACATATTCTCTCACCCAAAACTTCTTGAAGGTAGGGACTCATTCATTTTGTTTTTTGCCTTTATATTCCCAACACCCTAACACTTATGCTTGATAATGACTGATAAGTTATTTGATTTTTCAAAGTCACAAATGAATGACCATATTTAACAAAATTGTCAACATAATTCTTGTTCACTAATTAGCTGGTGGCTTTTCTGTCACCAAATGGTAACTTATGAAAATGTAGGGGCTGAATCTCAATAAAAATAAGGATTCATATTTAAAGCAAATTTATAACTAGGTGTGAAGGACCTTATCTATGGACAATGATCAGGTTGTTGATAACCTGATGCTGTAGAAATGGCATGAGGTTCAGAATTAGTAAATCTGGTTTTGAGTCCTAGATCTAATATTTACTTTAAAAAAAAAGTTGTCACTAAACTTCACTGAGCCTCAATTTCCTTACCTTGTAAAATGGTAATATAATGTTCAAACTATCTACCTTGCAGAATTATTGTGAGAGAAATGTTTATAAAAATGTTTATAAACCTTAAAACATATAAATGTAAGTATTAAAATTATCCAAATTTTAATTTCCTATTGTGTGCCAAGTACTGTTGAAGATATGTTAGTGAAAGGCAAAGTTCCTATCATGATAATATAAATTATACACGTGTTTCAAAAAAATTTAGTTTGGAGTATAAAGGCAACAATACAAAAAATGAAAAACATTCAATAGTGAGAAAAAAATAAAAAGGTTCAATAGTGAGAATATTTGTCACAAATTCAGAAAGACCGGGGTTTGAATACTATTCTTGACACTTGATAAATAGTCGTGAATAAGTCACTTTGCCTCAGATTCCTCATCTATGAAATTGGGATAATAATAACATCTAGAGGACTTAACTCATTTGCAAGGTTATTTGCACTTAAAATCTTGCAAAGTATCTCAAATGATTTTATTTAATCCTCACATCAACCCAGTAATGAGTAGGATTTATCTGACAGGATGGTTATGAGGTTCAAATGAGATAATTCACATATATTTTAGTTGTTATTATTCTGGTTATTAGGACTCTCAGCCTGCCATAAAAATAACAATGATATTGATGATGATGATGATGATGATGATGATAATGATGATGATGATGATAACTAATGTTTACATAGCACCAACTGTCAGATACTGTGCTAAGCTATTTACAATTATTATCTTGTTTGAACTTAACAACAATGAAAGGTAGGTATTATTATCCCCATTCAAAAAAATAAGGAAACTGAGGCATAAAGAGGTAAAGTGATTTGTCCAGAGTAAATTTCTGAGGCTGCATTTGAACTCAGATCTTCATGATTCCTGGATCAGGACTCTAGCCAATTAGCCTCATAAAATTAAGCAGAAATAATCTATGCTAGTTCTACCAAATACATGGTCACCTAGAGATCTGAAGTAGTGCTATCTCTAGAGGACTTAAGGACTAGGGTCTGGAGATTAATATTTCAGCACTTCTGCTTCTTAACTTTCTAGGTATACCAGATTTTCTCATTGCTATTAGACTGTTTATAAAACTGAAGAAATAATGGTTGTTCCTTATTACTCAGTCATGTTTAAGAGACTGCCAAATGTTTTCTTTAAAGAACATTTGTAAATGTTCTTAAAAGAAAGGAATTAGTGTTCAGCACCAGAATCCTATCTGATTATCAAGAAATTTTTCAACCTTTTTCCAAAGAGTTTGAAGAGCACTGCTTAATTAAAGTACTAACTAGTTCAAAATGATTCAGACTTGTAATACTATTTGGATAGGGAAATTTTAGTGTGAAGACATCTTGTATGAATGTAGATTAGCACTCAACTGTAATTTATAGTGTTTAGGTTCTGTCTGGAGCAATGAGAGGTCATGTAATATGCTCCATAGTCATATAACCAGAATGTGTCAGGAGGAATACTTGGACTTTGGTCTTTCTGACTGCAAGACTGATTCTTTATTATATTACCTGGTCTTTCAAATTATTCTTATTTTTTAAAAAATCTGTTCAACTAAAAAAAGTCACAACCAACAAACTCCTAAACTAGTAAAATGATTCAACTATTTGGGAGCCAAGAGACAAGTAAATAAATAAGTGTGTGTGTATGTATATATGTATGTTAAATACATGTATATATGCAGATATGTATATATACATAGATATTTACGTACACAAAATATGTGTATTTTTTTGTCTGTATACAGTTTCTATTTCTGCCTATATTTTCATCTTCATCCTTATTACCATTGTCAATATAATCATTACATTTTAAATCCCTTTTTTTCAGCCCTGTGGCTGGGGACCATGTTCAACTGCATGGCTTAAAGTAGTGAAGGACTGAAGACTTTTTCTTTGTTTAATGTACAAAAAGCATGTATTGTTACCTTGAATGCAGAGCCCATCTGTGCAATTCTCTGATTCTTGGCTCAGACCTTCACAGAATTTACCTCCATTTCTTGGAGGTGGTGCAGTACATTCCCGTATTCTCAGGTGCTCACACTCAGGACTACACACTGACCATTCGCTCCATACCTCCCAGCTTCCATCAACTAGAAGAGAAAGACAAAAAAAAAAAAAAATCTGTCTGTGTGCATGTACATATACACGTGCATACATGTATGTGTTTACACATGTGTGTATACTCATGTACACAAAACACATATAGGTTATTGTCTTCATTCTTGAAGAGGACCAAAGTCACAATACTTCACTATAGTCAAGTGGCTGATTAGACCATGCTCTGCCAAAGGGTAGATATATATATTTCCTATGAACATTTGGGATAAATTCTCTAACTTAGTGCATCTTGCATTTTTTCTAGGATAATTAAATTCTGCTTTATTCATAGAGCACAGCACCTTTTATTATGGGGGCGCACCATGCTGGGCAGCCTGTAGCAGTGTCTCCCATGTCATACAATCAATTCTAAAGTTCTTAAGAAAGATTCTGAGAGTGACCTTATAGTGCTTTTTTCTGACCATCCTGTACAGGTGTGATTGCCCTGTCTGAGTGCTCCATAAAATAGTCTTTTTTGGAAAGTGTAGATTTGAACAATTTGGTCAGCCCAATGGAGTTGTGCTCTCTGCAGTAGAGATGGAATGCTTGGAAGAAAGTTTAGTTTAAGAAAGGATGTCAGTGTCTGGTATCTTGTTCTGCCAAGTGATCTTCAGAATTTTCCTACAACTCTTCAGATGGAAGTTTCCATTTTCCTGGAATGCTAATGGTACACTGCCCAGGTTTCATAGGCATACAACAATGAGTTCAGTACAACAACTCTGTAGACCTTCCATTTTATAGTCAGTCTAATAACTCTCTTTTCCCACACTTGCTTTTAGAGACTTCCAAACACTGAGTCAGCTCTGGTTTGAGAACTTACACAGGAGGTGGATGGAACAGTCTAGATTGAAGTGAAAAATACACAAATAAAATAATCTCCCCAAAATAAAACACCAATCTGATCTAAAAAAATGAATTCAATAACACTAGCGAATAGGAGTACATGAATGTTAGATAAATTTGACAATCCATCCTATACACATTGACAAAATATTCTGTCTATTCTAATGTGATGTTGTAGGAGGACCACTTCATCAGTTGCTGCAAGATCTGGGTTTGATCCCAACTCTACCACTGAGCATTATTATCATTTGAGTTCAGCTGTAGAAACATGAGCAAGTTATTCTCTCTATGGATCTCTGTTTCCTCATGTGGCAAATAAGAGCACTGGACTCAGTGATCTTAGAGGTTTCTAAATATATACCAGCACTTTGCTTGTCGATTGAATGATTGACTACTTCCAATCTGCTCCCCACTAGACAAGTTCCAACCCAAGTCAGCCTCAGTTTCCTCATCTAGAAAAAGAAAAATTAGAAATAGTCTCTAATATGCCTTGTGGCTCTAAATCTCTGACTTTATGTAATTACCTTACTCAAAAAGCACCAATTATTCATCATTTCCCTATCTTTATGGACCTATTCAGCTATATTTTATGGTTTTCTTTTTCATGTATTTTGTGCTCCAGTCATGTAGAATCACTCCCTTCACTTATGCTGTATTCTTCTGTCTTTGTAGGTACCATTCACCATCTATGGAAAAGCATTAGATCCCCTTTCTCTAGATCTCATTTTATCTTTTGACATTTTCCTCCTTTTTCCCACTTTTCCTAAGTGGTACTAGGTCTTCAAGACCTGAAATCAATTCTGACCACAGACAAAGCTGTGTGACCTTGAGTAAATCCATAAAGCCATAGTCTACTTCAGTTTCCTCAACTGTAAAATAAAGATAACAATAGTAGCAACCTTCAAGTGTTATTGTAAGGATCAAATGACATCATCTATTTAAAGGTCTCAGCATAGTGTCTGGCAAATAATAGGTGTTTAATGAATGCTTGTTTCTTTCCTTTAGGTTCCAACCTCAGGTTCTGTATCTTCTATGAAGCTTTCCCTGAACCCCCTTAACTAAAAATGAGCCCACTTTCAATTATCCCACTTCAATTTCTTAGGCTATTCTTTTAGATGTTTTATGCACATACTAATTTTCTCAATTGCAGGAGTGGGATAGGGACTAGACCTTTTATTTCAATAGTAAATTTCCTGCAGTAACACAGGTTGGTGACTTTGAGCCATTTGTAAAATTCCCTTGAATAGTGACTTTTCTAGAGTGTATACCTAGGTCTTCCTGACCCTGAGACCAGCCCTCTATACACTACATAACACTGTCTTTCTAAATTGCATTATCATTAGTGAGATAGAAATTATATCCTCCTAGGCTGTGAGTGATTCCATGGCAGGGACTGCATTGTCTTTTTTTCACCTTTATATTTCTAGCTTTATACCTAGCATTTTCTTTGTACATTGTGAAATTCTTAATATATGTTACTTTGTGTTGGATTTCCTGGGTAGATAAGTCATTATTATTCCTCCTCCCCACCCCCAATTCTTATTATAAGGACTCCAAAGAACAGATTACTTTGAAGGCCAACCTACAAAATGCTAACTTGTCCCCTTAAGTAAGCACAACCCTGCTTTCTGGGACTACTTAAGGCAATGAATCTTCCTCTTCCAAAATATAACTATGCATATGAAATAAGTTAGAGTTTCTCTCTCAAAGCTAAAAATCAAATTAAAATGTAGAAAAGAGAAATTCTGCTTCAATGTCCTTGGAGTTAATGATCTATAGTACTATGTTAGGAACTAGGGATCAATTTGTGTCTCAGTGGGTGAACATGAACTCCAAAGGAAAAAAAGCTATCCATAGTCTCATTGATTGGTTGTTAGATATACACAATTTGTTGTTATACACTTACACAGGACTGTTGTGAAGATCAAATGAGTTAATTGTCATTATTATTAATATTAACAATAATAATAAATAAGGTTGGATGATCACTTGTAGGGTTTGTAATAATGGGGATTTCTTTGGTGTATAGGCTAGAATAGATGGTAACTGAAGACCCTTCATACTATTAAATTTTATGATTCTGTAAATTGGACAAGAAGGCAAGGAACTAAAGTTAAAGATCATTTTCTTAATTACAGTGTTTATTTATCAAGAAAGAATGATAAACAGGCTGATTCAAAAATACATGGACCATACTTATAATAATAATACATATATATATATATATATATATATATATATATATATATATATAACTTCATAATAAAGAAACCTAGAGTTAGAGAAAGCTGAGTCAAATTGTTAGAAAAAGTGATATGATGGGGCCAGAGTTGTATATATGATAACACTAAGAATCAACAAGTTTTTTTTGTTTGGTTGGTTTGTTTTGTTTTTAGCTGAGGTAATTAGGGTTAAGTGAGTTGCCCAGGCTCACATAGCTAAGAAGTGTTAAGTGACTGAGGCCAAATTTGAACTCAGGTCCTCCTGGCTTCCTGGCTAGTGCTCTTTCCATTGTGCCACCTAGCTGCCCTGAATCAGCAAGGATTCTTAAAATATTCTGATAATTCAAAGGCTCTATGATTTTACCTTCATGGATACTTTTCCCATCCCTTTCTCCTTTCTATAGTTTCTTAAATAACTTTCATGCATTGCTATTGCTTTAAAAAATGCATTAACCTGTGGTCAAAGAGATGAATATTCTTTTTGAACTCATTTGTGCTGGATAACACAGACGGTTGTTAGTGGAACCAACAGTCAAAGCCTTTCTATATTGGTAGAAATTGCCAACGTCGGTACATTGAGGATATTGCTTCAAAAAAACCACCACCTCCATAACAAATGAAGGATTTTATAAAGATTTTAAAAACAAAACAAAGAGAGACTAAATTATTACCTCTAGTTTTTACTCCTAAAGATGTATCCTAAACAATCAATTAAGCAATAAGCATTTATTAGGCATCTATTCTGTGCTATGTACAGTGATATACAAGAGAAAAAACAAAGGACAACTCAAGGGAAATTTATTACTAGTGTAAAAACCTTTCTGATCAAGGGCATCAATGCATTATGTGATGATAATTTACTTCATTTAGTTGTGATTTTCCCCTACCTTTATTGGATACGTGTGTGTGTGTGTGTGTGTGTGTATGTATGTATATATATTAATCAGGGAAGATGGGGAAGACAAATACATCACTGAAGAGGAAGGATGGCATTGATTTCATTCTCATTAGCTTTTGTGGGTGGGTCAGAGGGGGAAACATGATTTGCATATAAGTATATGTATATCTCACCAGGACAAAGAGAAGTGCAGGTGATTTTTTGCACTGACATTCCCTCACAAAAGGCACCCCCATTGAGTGGAGCGGGATTGGTGCAGGTCCGAGAACGTTTCTGCCATCCTCTACCACAGCGAACATTGCAGGCTGACCACTCTGTCCAGGAAGACCAGCCTCCATTCACTGAGAGAGAAAAAGAAGGGAGGACAGAAAGGAAGGAGAAAGGTATCAAATTAAATTGAACCAATGGGGAGCTGTTAAGTGCCTACTCTGGGCAAGGCACCCAAAATGTTTGGTGGGATAAGACAGGCTGCTGGACATTCCAAAGCTTCGAACTTTTTTTGAACTGCTTTTCTCCCTGACCTGCAGACCGAACCACTTAGTTTTTCTCTATCTACATCCTCAATTATAACATAAGGAAAGCAATACCAACCTTCTTCACAGAGATGTTACTAGGAAGGAAATAGACAAAAAAATTTGGAAGTCCTTTGTAATCCAAGGCAAGGATTTGATGTAGTTGAGTCTTCATCTTTGATTTCATCTTTGGTAATCAACTGGGGGGGGGGGGTTACTTTCACTTAATAACAGCAGGGTGCTATTCTATAAAAGCTGGTATTCACAGATAATGAAGTTTGTCTGTCTTCAGTGGGATTTTATATATAATTAGGCTTACTGACCAATGTTTAGTCTGGGACAGGGAGGGAAACAGAAAAAAGGGTCAAACTATATAATTTTAAGATCCTTTCTAATGTAAATTTGCTATGATTCTCATGTATGTGGACCCATCTCTTCCTTCTCCTGCATGTTCTTCCCACCACCCCATTCCCAAAAGTTTCTTAACCTACTATATGCTATTGTTTTCACCTTACCATAAACAATGACAGTAGCTGACAAGCTTCTTCTTTTGGCAACAATGTTGGCAGCCATGCAGGTATAATTCCCAGAATCAGAGAGGCGAGCCTGCCTGATAATTAAATTGTGATCAGCCCTGGTGTCAATGTTCTCATCCAGTTGGGAATCAATAGGTTCTTCATTCTTTAGCCACTCCACCTAGTTGGGGGAAGAACACAAAGATAAGAGTAAAGAAATGCTGAAATACCTATGGTCTGTACCAAATATTCAGCATTTTGGTATATATGGTTTTAGTGTTTGTTGATTCACAGGGATATTGAGCTAGATTGCTTTTTTTTTTCTCCCTTTGGATTTTTAATTTATCTAAGGTAGGGAATCTTTTTCTTTCTTTTTTCCCCCCATTCATAGACGTCTATGGCAATTGAGTGAAATTTATGAATTTTTTGGATTTATTAAATTAAATTAAATGTACAAAATAAAATAGATAAGATTACAAAGAAAACCAAATAAATTGAGATACAATTACCTAAATATTACTTTTTTTTTTAAAGGTTCATAAAGCCCAGGTTTAAGACTCTTCTTCCAGGACAAGGATCAAGTCTAATATTTTGTTCAATTGATCAACAATTTGGTTGATCATTTGGTGAAAGACTAAGGAGTATTCAATGTTGCTGGAGATAACAATAACACAAAAGAAACAGTTCTTGCCTTCAGACAAACTATACTTTAATTATGGATAGCATAAAAAATGAACATAAGATAGTTTCAAGAGAGAGGATACTAACAGCTGAAAGAATTGGGGGGACTTCCTGTAGAGGGTGATTTTGAACTGATTGTAAAGAAAATAGAATTCTCAAAGGTACAAGAAAGAAGAAAACTGATTCCTAATGTTAGGAATAGACCAAGCAAAAGCATAGTGATAGGAAATGGAAAATATCCATGTTGGGAGATAAGCCAAAAGTGTCAAATGCTATAAAATTGTCAATTAACTAGTCAATCATTTAATAAGCATTTATTAAATGTTGGTTGTTTATCAAGTCCTATGATAAATTCTAGTTATATAAAAATAAAATTTAAATAGATATTGCTTTCAAGGAATTTACATTCTCAAATAGAAACAATATATGTATTTGCAGCTATTATCTATCAATCTCCAGGATATTCTGCTTTTTTCTCAATGAAATCATGCTAACTGGGACCAATACAAATTTATGTCATGTCATCTCAACTAGATCTAAATGCACCAAGGCCTTTTTATTCTTTCCTATTCTATCTGTTCAATTCAGTGAACATTCAGTAAAGATGTATTATAAGATATTGTATTGTATGTTTCTAGGAATGAAAAAAATGAAATTAGATATAGATATAGAAAGTGTATAAATTAGTTTAAGTGGTAAGAGAGAAGTAAATAAATAATTTCCATACAAAGAAGAGTAAGGTAAGTTATATAAAAGAGTTGCCAGATAATTTAATGTTCCCCCTCTGTTCCTCACCTCTGACACCCTAAGAGATGGATAGATTTAAATAGACCTTTAATTGGGTAACAAATTGTGGTCACAAAGTTCATGCACTTTACTCTGTGAGAAAGGTAGAACTATCTTTTGGTCCATATCATGATAGTTATACATAAAATAAGACAGACAATTAAAAGTAGTACTCCTCACCTTTTTTTCCCTCAGAAAGTGACATTTAGCAAGAAAGGGTAAGGCCAGAAAAGACATTGTTAAAATTTGACCAAGGGATTATAATGATCCTGGCCTTCACAGGCTAGAGTTATTTTTCAGTGCTGCAACACCTTACTTTAATTGGTTGGCTCCTTTCAGATTACATTTTAAGGGAAGTTCTTAGGATAGCCATATCTTAATTCCTCTCCCTACTCACTCCTGATTCTCTAGATATTCTCTACCAGTCACCTGTGGATACCTTCTCCTTTATCTCTTCTGCTTTTCCATGTTGGCTACTTGAGAACAGGAATCCTTTTCCTTCAGCTTTTATTTATATTCCCAGAATTTAGCACAGTGGCTGAGACGTTAGTATAAGTACTGAAATGCTTGTTGATTTGACATAAAGCTCAACAATATAAGGCCATTTAGTATGTCATTTTGAATCTAGTTATCTCCAATGGAGATAGATGAGGTCAGTTGGTAGGGAAACCCCTCCCTTCAACATCCTCCCTCACTTCCACAGCTGTAACTCACTGAGAAAAATCAAGATGGCAGAATTAGGTACTTCCCCCAACATCCCTGATTATAAAATTCCAAGTATATTTCATTTACTGAATGTGATAAACTGAAAATGCCTTAAGTTCTGACTTTTTCTTAAGCACCTGTGGAAGACAGCAGTTTTTACAATCCTTCCTTTTGATCTTAGGCTATTGATTTTTCCTCCTTTCTTAGATCCTTCCCACTTTTTGCTCTTGAGTGCATTATCACAAAATAGTAACATGTCTCTTTCCTTCTAGCCTTTGCTAAATGACAAATTTGTCTTTGATCTCATCAGCTATCTTCCTCTCTGCCTGTGATTCTTCATAAACTCGGAATGCTACATTACTGACCTTTTCTTGATAGATCCCATTTTCCATTATATTAAGCCCTGAGTGACCCCCAGAGAAACAATGAAAGACTCCCAGTTGACTGGTATTTCCTTTTCAACCTCAGTCCCTCCCCTTGAGGTGGGTGGAAAATGCCCCCAAAAAGCACACTATTATTTTTATAAAATGTTAAAATGCTCATTATTTCTATGATTAATGATGTGAACATTAAGTTATTTATGACCAATATACCAACAATTTTAAAGGATGAAAACACTATGTTCAATGAAATGACCAAGTGCGATTTAGAGCAAAGCTTCTTAAATTGTGGGTCATGACTCCATGGGGTGGGTCACATAACTGAATGTGGGTGTTGCAAAATAATGATTTATTATAAGTAAATGCTTGATTTATATACCTATTTTTATACAGATATGCCCAGGGTTGAGTAAAAATTTTTGGCCAAAAAAGAGGTCATGAGTGGAAAAAGTTTAAGAAACCTTGAATTAGAGGACTAATGCTCAAGTATTCTAGCAATCTTTAGAAAGAGAAGTGATAGAACCAAGATACAAAATGAAGAACACACATTATTGGATATGATAAACATAGATATGTAGTTTGCTTGACTATGTATATTTATTATAAGGGTTTTATTTTTGTTTTTTGTTCCTCTAATTTGGAGCAGGAATATGAGATAAAGGCAGAAAAAATGCTTGTTAATAAAAAAGTAAACTAAAAGTTGCATAAAATTATGTTCCCTATGTTAGGAAAATATCATAAATATATATACATTTATGTATGTGTATATTATATATCTATATATGTGTGTATGTATACATACACAGATATATAAAATAGTATATTTACTAAAAATGATGGATCAAGATTAAAAATATAGTTTAGGTATTAAAAATACAATGCCAAAGCTGGCCAAATTGTATATAATTCTTCATTTTCTGACGTCAGAAAAATGAATATTAAGTTACATGTTTATATATTTTGTGATCTACCTCCATCAACCCTTAGGAAATTAGGCAGTTTTAGTGTGTGCTAATATTTGTGTTCTAACCTAATGGCTTATTTCCTTCACTAAAATGACTCATTCATTTAACTTCATTAGTACATCTGTTTGGAGTTTGTTGAACCTAGAAAAATGACAGATTGTGCTTGTGTTTGTTCATTTGTCCCCAAAGCTAAATGTTTAAATGCCTTTTGATAGACTGAGATACCTTTAAAAAATAGTCAAATAAACAAAAGAGAAAAAATAAATTGCTCTGGGGGCACAAAATACTAATTTGTTGATCAAAAATGGACATTATCACACACATAGACAATGTTTAAAGCCTTTCATTAATGTTAATTTTTTTTTTTTATCAAATTTTAGAGTTGGCTGTTACCCAAAACATGTCATAGTAGTATAGCAGGGGGGAAAAAGAAAATTATTTTATGCTGTTATGTTTGGGGAAAAGGATAAATTATAAGTAGTTGCCCTACCATGAAGGTTTTCTTTCAGATAGCAATGGTTGGAATAAGCTAGTGAACTTGCTTTGCAGATGCTTACTATATGGAAGAGGTATAATGTTGTAATATTCATGCTTCATCCAGAAATTACTCTGTAGGAGGCTTCCAAACTGGAAAGCTCTAATTATCCACTTAACTAAGGCAGTGCAAATTAGCATTATAGGATCGATGCATTGAGCACAAAGGACAGCAGATGTATATATCAAGTAATCTAAGTGACCCTTTGCTTGCAGGTTATCTCTTTGATAATGTGGGTTAGTTGTCCTGAAGTTTGTGGGGGACATTTCACCCCTACAATCAAACAGATTTTTCTCCTCCTTATGTTCTTTTGCTTCCCAATGGATAATACCAGTTAAAAGCTTGTGGAAAGACTAGTAACTTTGACTTAATGAGTTTATGGATTTGCAGAATGCAGGCATTCATTAGCACAGTGTTATGTGCAGATGGTCTGCAATTTGTAGATTTTCCAGTTTATAAACAAATCTGCAAAGGCAGACCATCAAAGCCAATTAGATTTTATGCCAGACAGCGGGTTCCTTTTGCAGGGCCATCAGTCATTGTGGTTAGGTGGGTATAAAAGGTATACAACTGACACTCAAAAGAGTTTCCCAAAAAAGTGCAGCAAGGTACACTCAGATGGGGAGCTCAGCTCCTAAATGCATGAGATCTTGGGTTAAATTTGAATGTTTCAGTGAATAGAACACTATGTTTCAAGAAGGCTTCCTTAGAATTTACACATGCATGCATATCTGTGTCAGATACTATATCATAGCCTGCCCAAATACTTTACTTGTCTTCAATACCTCATGAGAGGAAGAGATGTCAGGTGGTATTACTATCACTATGACAGATGAAAAAATTGGGAAACAGAAAGGCAAAGTATTTCTGTAGAGCCCTAAGCAAGTCTACAGTATGCTGAAAGAATTTGTGGCTCCCTATTCCCCTAGCATCATTATCAGACTGTGTTGTAGCAGTGGATTTCCAACATGATACATGAACTGTTCTATAAATTTGAATTGTTTGTCAACAGCCTTTCCAGGCATATAGGCAGAATGCTTTATGAACAGTGTTGAATTACTAGCAGCATAAAACCTCAAAAGGGGTAGGATGAGGGAGAAGGCAAGTACTTGGCTGAATGAAATAAGGTTGGAATCAAAACAAATAAGTCAGTAGGCCAATTAGAAATTTAATAAACATTCTCTTGCTGACATGCTCTCTTCTGTGTTCCTGGGGAGAATATTCTTATAGGCTAATGATGCAGAAAGCAATTGGAGGGGTCAAGACTATCACTGGTAAATATTAAATGGTGCTTAAATAAATCTTCCTGGCTTCATAATAAAAAACAACCAACTATTTACAAATTGTCCTAAGGATTATATTAGGATTCATCCTTATATATCTTTCCACAAGATTCTACTCTCAAAGGACTAACATATTTCAAACTCCTCTTCAATTACTTATTAATGGTGAAATGTTAGCAAAGTTTTTTTTTTTTTTTTTTAACCTCCAAGGACCTTAGTTTTCTCATTTATAAAATGGGATTTTTGGAGGATCATCCTAAAAGTTCTTTTCAACTATTAAATCCTAAATTAAAGTGGGTCAAAATTCTAGGAAGTAACTGTCACTTTAGGGAGGAAAGGTTGAGTCCCTAGGGGCAATTCAGAAAAAAAAAAAACAGAAAAAAAAACGAGTAAGAGGACCTGAAGTCTAGAGCAACATTACCCACAATTCAGGATTAAAACTTCATTATAATAAATAAAATATAAAATATTGTAAATATTATAAATAATAATAAAATATAAAAGAAAAGAAAAGAAAAATAGATAACTACTTTGGTGTAAGAGAATATCTGGATTCATATTCTAGAGGAAGATAATGAAGTAAAAAAAAGGCCACGCCTACCCCAAAGAAGAATAGCAAATGGTTAGAAAGAGTTCTTGGAAGAACCCAAATTGAGATGTGATAAAGGAATAGTTTGATTGATCACTCAGTCAAATAATGTTTATTAAACAGCTGTTATACGCGGGGGATCACACTAAGCCTGTTCTGTTTTCTTATCATAGGTGGACAGACATTCTCCAAGTGAATGAGACCAGGTGAAGATTTCTCAAAAAGTCTATGAGATGGAGTGGGTCAGACGTAGGCCTAAGCTTCAGGAAGTTACATGACCCACAGGAAGTAGACAGCATTGCTGACCACTGGCCAATGGTTACTTCCTTTGCAGTCCATCCAATGAATCCAAATTCACTATTTCATGTTTGCTAGGTCAGGCAAAGTGCTGGGAGAGGGGAGCTGAGAGGCTCTGGGTCTGCTCAGCTGGAGTGCTTGGGCTTCTTGAAAAACCAAATAAATGCTTTCTCTTTGTATCTGAAGATGCCTCTGAGTAGTTAATTTGGGTAAGGGGGTCTAGCACCCATCCCACACAGTTAATGGGGGCTCATTCTGGGATCTGTGACTTCTCAAGAGATGGCTGAGTTGGATTTTCTCTGACTGTCTTTAGGATTAGCCCCATCTCTGTGAAGTATGGGCCTGAAGAGAGGCATCCAAATACAAACAGAAGCACAAGTCTCTGAAAAAGAAGAAGCCCAAGAGTAAATGGCCAGTCAGGTAATTTATGCATGTGTAATCCAGAGGGAAGGAGAAGGAGCTAGATCAGAGCTGCTCTCCTCAGAGCACTGCCTCTGTCCTTGGGCTTCCCTTAGGTGGAAGGAGACCCTGGGATTAAGGTTTGGTGATCCAAGGTTAAACAGTGCTGCCTAAAAGGGAAGTCCTGATAAATGGCACAGAACCAGGGGCACTCTGGATGACTGCTGGGTAAGGAGGAATCCTCTGGGCTTGGGGATCCGAGTCAAGAGGTTTGCTAACCTCTTGTGTATTACAGGATTTCAAGGCATAAGATTGGAGCTGCTTTCCTCAGAGGGAAAGGAGCAGTCCAGACCAAATCTTCAGAGCAAAAAAAAAAAATCTAAAATATCACCAGAGTGTTCATTTGATAAGATATTACTGTCTTTTGTGTGGGGAAGGGCTGGTCCTCTTCCATGTAGTTTTTGGCTTGTTTGTATCTTTATGCAGAATGTCTGTGACATGTCTTTTCTGTGAGCTAGATTTTTAGAAAGAAAGGAAGAAAGGAAGAAAAAAGGGCCTTTTTCCTGTAGACTTCAACTGTGGCCAAGCTGGGGTCTGCAGAAAAAGCTAGCTAATTTTTGAGAGTAATGATTGGGGACTTTAGCAATTGGTTATTTCAAGATTGCAAAAGTGCTTAGCACAAAACAAATGCTATATGAGTGTAAACTTCTTTATTGGATTTAATTGCTTCAAATTTAGTAACTTTATATGGGTTTTCAGATGTGACCAACATATAATACCAACATTGAGATAAATGAATTTTATGTGTGTATAAAATAATTTGGAAGCAAATTTAACTAAATTAAAGCCTCCTCAAGGCACATAGTGCATAGAGTAAAGAGAGTCTCTTTCTCTTTCTTCCCCCTTTCCTCATTCCCTGACTGCAGCAGGGACACATAGACAAAGAGATCAGCAGGAGAGAGAAAATATACTCACTCAGTTCAGTGCAATTTGTCATTTGAGATATGACAGTAAAAGCAGTTTTATACAAATTGTAATCATTTTGCACTGACTTTGGGGGGGTGGGGAGGAGGGAAGTGTTGGGCTGCTTTTAAAACAATCAGCCTAGTCTGCAAGCCTTTTCTGATTCATATAGGAAAAAAAAAAATCAAAACCTTATCTGAATCAGGTTTGCATTGACCTGAGATGGGGGGAGGTAAAAGAGAACAAAGAAAGCTGATGTCAATCAAAGAAAGTAAAGTGATAGGAAGTAAAGAGGAATCTTCTTCCAGAATTCCTCTTAAATTATAAATTTGTTCATTTTTGTTGTGATAATTGTTGTAATAATTGTTCATTGTTATTTTGTAAGGTTATTATTCCTGAGAAATAACTTGTTTTGAGTTACATAGGTCCCAATGATGGAATGAGTTTACTGATAATCTACAACATTGTTAATTAGCAACAATTTATAATGAACAATTGGCTTTTACATCAGGAATGTTGAGCTGAGCTTAAGGCTACCTCCTCAGATATTAAGATGAGTTGTAAATTTTGTTTGATTAATCTCTTACAATTATATGAAATGATCATTATTAAATGGTATGTGCTAGAATTGTGAATTTGTTTACTTTAAGACAAGATCTTAGAAATTTGTGTGCAAATACTGAAATGTTACTGCTGGAAATTTAAATCTATATTTGATTTGATTTTAAGTTTAAAAATATAGGTTATTAAAACAAAGTTCTGGTAGCTTACCTTAGTGGAACATGTTTGTATCCCCTAATTAGATGAAGCATGTTGCTTTCTAAAATGTATATTGGATAATTTGTAAAAATTATGACCAATGTTTTAAAATTTTGTCAGCTCTGCTTGACATATGTATAAATTTTATGAAATTTGGCTCAAAGTTATTTAGATATTAGCTATTTTGTGAATCTTAAAGTTTAAAATAAGAAAGACATGATTTTAAAACCAAGGGACAAGAAAGGTTGATTTGCAAAAGCAATTGATAGCTTGAATGGGACATTTAGTTAGAATATCACAAGATAAAGTACTGATTTTTAAAATAACATTTAATTGGTGTATATATTAAAATTGAGAACAACTGTAAATTACATGAGATTTTTATCCATTTTTGTGATAGGCTTTGTTATGTTTATTTGGCTATGACTTATGAAAATTGTGAACTTTGCTAATTAAATTATTTGGGGTTATTGTTGTAATATTAAAACCTAAAAATTGTTAGGCATTACATGGATTATGTAGACACCATATGATGACAGGAACCAAATTTAGATTTCAGTCATGAGGGGAATTTGTATTGGCCATTATCTTTGGTAAAAGGTAGATTTATTATAGAAAGGGGCAAGCTCCTGGTGGAACTTACCATTTGCCAAGAGAAAGGAGACACCATATAAGGTTGAGGTTGGGACATGTCCTTGGCTGGTGGGCTGAGTCATGGTGGGGACTTGGCATCCTAAAAGAGTTAACTATAAGGAGAAGTGGGGTGAATAAGCATAGTAGAGTTAGGAGACGCTCCACATGGAGTGGGGGAAGGGAAAAGAGAAAAATTTGTGGGCTTGGAAAGGTGAAAATTTAACTCACCCTCCCTCTCCACTGGGTGTAGCTGCTGCTTAGAAATGATAGAAGAAACTCCACTCACTAGAGCTCACTCAGCCACCTTTCCCCCCACTGATTAAATGCAATTACTTTAACATTAATTGCTTTTTTTTGTTTAAAGAAATAGCTTACATATACATGGTGTTAATAACTGAATATTGGTTTTCATTTTTCAAGTTTATGGCTACTTTAAGGCAAGGTCATTTTTAATGCTGTATCAAAGATTGCACTGCTTAGCAATACAAGAAACTATAAGAGGTTTGTTAGAACTGCAAGTTCTCTGAAAATGATTATTTTTACCAAAGTTTCCATCTCTCTTCAGCAAATTATTTAATATTTATTTAAGTGCATAATGGTCTCTTTGTTTAATGAATATGATAACAAATATGAAATATAGCTTTCTTGAAATACCTAGAATAGAATTTTAACCTGATATCCCTGCACTACCGACTGTGTTTTGCAGGCATATTTGATAGGTTATACACTATGTTTTGTAATATTTGTTTGTTTTTAGATGGACCTAAAACCCCTGATTGGTAAAACTTGCTATTGAGATGACATCTCTTGGAACTGTAATTAATATTGTTTTGAGTTTGAGTTTTTAATTTGGATATGATGCCTGATAGATCATAAGTCAGTAACCCCCTGTTCCAGAGAAATGCCATAAATTACTCAAAGGAATGCCTTACAGATAGATCCTAAAAGAGTTAACTATAAGGAGAAGTGGGGTGGGTAAGCATAGTAGAGTTAGGAGATACTCCACATGGAGTGGGGGAAAGGGAAAGAGAAAGATTTGTGGGCTTGGAAGGGTGAAAATTTAACTCACCCTCTCTCTCCACTGGGTGTGGATTCTGAAAGCTAAACTAATCTTTTGCCTGGGCTTTAGTCCTACTTAGAGTCTTTTACACTGTACATTGATGGAAGATGGGACCAGGCCCTAGAGATCACTGGAACACTCTTCTAGACTCTTTGCTTACTTCTCAAATGAGCTTAGTGTCATTGGGGTGAACCCCCTGCCTTAGAGCTAGCTGCCACAGCTCTTCTAATTGAGGAAGCTCCTAAGCTCATCCTGAGCCAATTGTTGGAAATTCTGCCCACCCCATAAATGCTTCTGAGCATTTTTGCCTCTATCAGATTTTTAGAATTGGGGGAAGGAATGAGAGTGAACATCTATACAGACTCCAACATGTTTTACATGTCTCATGGGGCTATCTGGAAAGAAAGGGGATTTTTAATAGTCAAACATTCCCCCATTAAGTACGCAGGGGAACAATTACTGCAAGCTGTCCATGCACCTCGAGAGGTTTCTATTATGTCTTGTAACCAGAAGGGGGATTCACTTCAGCCCAAGGGAAACAGGCTTGCAGATTAAGCTGCCCGTGCTGCTGCTTGTTTGCCCGACTTTAGCATCTCTAATTCCCTAACTCCTGACTCCTGCATTCCTTCATATAACTCCCAGGCAAGTAAATTCTGAAAGGACTGTTCAAAAGGCCTATACATATGCCTCTTTGGTTTCAAACTGCTTTTGGTTTTGTTAACATTGGTACAAATTGAGTAAAAGCCTTCCCACTGAAGACTAAAGGCTCTAGAGTTTTTGCTGGGGGAGATCATACTCACTGAAGAGCACAATGTTCCACCCATTGCCCCTGCTCCTTTGAGGAAACAAAAGCAGGATTTGTGGGAGATGTGCTTTGGTATTTATCCTAGGAAAAGCTGTCTGGATGAGAGCTATTTATGATAGCCTCATCTCTCCCTCCTTCCTCTCCCCCTCTGTCTTCCTCTGGGTGGGGTCCTTGGTTATTATTCCTAATAACCCCGATATTAACTCCACTTTTGTTTATTCTTTTTCTTTTGTTCATATTTACTCCTTGTATTTTTAATCTCCTTGTGACAGTTGCTTCTTCCAGACTCCAAGCCATGAAATTTAAACTACTTAATCAGCCTGAAATCACTGATAATCTCATTCTGACCTTTAGCATTGGAGGATGCTGATACTACCTTTTCTCCTCTCCTCAGTCTGAATCCCACTGGGCAGGGCTGGCTCTATGCCCCTTATCGGCCTGAAGCAGTTCCAGAAGATGAGACCTTCGTCACTTTGTCCCAAACGAATCTGGGTCTGTACTACTTGAGGTGGGGATAATGGGACCATGGCCCTGAGGCTCCCCAGGCCTCCACTGTGCTGCAGTTCTGTGGCTCCCAGATGCCAATCTGTTGATCTAGGATGACTGGGTTTCCAAGACAGACAGTGGGAGCTTGTAGAAGCAGGGTCTCTGACTCCTACTCATTGCTTTAAGCAGCAATATCCTGTCACCCGCTTGCTTATGTACTTAATCACTAGAATAGTTTGAGATTTCTTAGCTAAACTGGTTCCTAAAAGCCTCCACTGATGTGTAGGGGTTGATTCTAAATGGTAGAAGGTGGGTTACAGTCAGTATTGAAGAGAGGGATGAGCCTGAAGGCCTGGGTAACCAGGATTTCTTCCTAGTGGGAAGAAATATGTTAGCATTGATGTGATAGGGAGTGAATGGAACCAGGGGATGACTTCTCAAAACGTCTATGAGATGGAGTGGGTCTAAGCTTCAGGTGACCCACAGGAAGTAGACAGCATTGCTGACCATTGGTCAATGGTCACTTCCTTTTCAGTCCATTTAATGAACACAAGTCTTTTACTATTTAACCAATTCACTATTTCCAGCTTGCTAGGCCAGGCACCATGCTGGGAGATGGGAGCTAAGAAGCTCTGGGTCTGCTCAGCTGGAGTGCTTGGGCGTCAACTTGCAAGGATCAAATAAATGCTTCCTATTTGTATCTGAAGATGCCTCTGAGTAGTCACTTTGAGTAAGGGGGTCAGGGACCCTGTCTTACACACAGGCAAACTGGGATCATGGAGAATTATTATGTTTTAGATGAAACTGAAACTTATTGGGGGAGAGAAGTTACTTTTCACAATCTGAAGCTTTTCCAATTCAATGATCCCCTTATCAATTTTATTAGAATCAATAAAACATGGAAATTTTACAAACAATCCAATAATGCCCTCAAATGAGGATGGTATCTATTACATACCTTACTTACTTTCCTAGGCCCATAAAGCTTCCAGAAGACAGAGTTCTTGTCATCTCTACATCACCCACATAATCTAACACAGTGCCTTCTCCTATTCATTTATTTACCTCTTCATGACTAGATTTGAGTTTTCTTGGCAGAGATACTAGACTAGTTTTCCATTTCTTTCTCTAGCTCATTTTACAGATGAGGGAACTAAGGCAACAAGGATCAGTGGCTTGTCCAGGATCATAGAGCTAGCAAGTGTCTGAGGCCAGATTTAAACATAGGAAAATAAATTATCCTGACTCTAGATGTAGAACTTTGTCCACTGCATCACCTAGTTGCCCTGTGCAGGGTAGATCTCAATAAGTACATTTGAATTAGTGAATCCTTTGCTTAAAATTAGTGAGCATAAGTAAACTTCAAAACTTATGGGAGAAGAAGTTTTGGGTCTTCATGAGAGGCCCTACAGACATTTAAGTTCTTACTATATGCCATTGCATAAAGATTTCTAAAAGTTCATATATTCCCCTGGGGGATGGTACATATTAATTTTTGTATAGTCAGAGTGAATCTACAAGTCTTGTAAAAATGTTGTTCTAACAGATTTTATTATTCTATTGTCATACTCCTTTTTTTGTTACTGTTTAGGCCAAAACCAGTATTGCCCAATTTGACCACACACCTTATTTTCCAGAGGTGGATCTGATAATTCATTAGCTACAAAAATGCCAAAGGCATCGAAGGCCAAACAAAATTGTTTTTTAAGAAGTAGCTACTCAGTAAATATTTGTGGAAAGAACAGACAGATAGATGAATTTTCTACCTAACATTGGTATACAGGCGTATGTATTAGGTGACATGGTGCTAATGGGCATACAGTCAGTGAAAAAATATATTTTGTACATTCATTTAGCAAATGTGTACTGAATACCACCTTGATACTCTTTCTTTCATGTTCAGGAAAATTGTACATTCTTGTAAATATGTGAATACACATAAATATTACAGAAAAAAATCTTACAGATTATTTAGATGTCATTTGTTATTTCTAGGTCATTTAAAAGAAACACTGTACCAGAATTTTTTTTTAATTAATTTTTTTTAAGACCTAATCCTGGTTGTCCACAAACTTCACAAAATTTACTTTTATTCCCCCAAAGTCAAGTTGTATTGGATTTTTTTAGCAGTATTTAAATCTATAGAAAAAATATAGATACTTGCTTAAATCATTCATTCATTCAACACAGATGTGTTGGATGATTACTAAAATTCACATCTACATCCAAATGAAAAAGATTTGTCATGATTAAGGATATTCAAAAGAAAATGCCACAGGGCTTAAAGGTAAATACAAAAGAAGTGCTTACACTCAATAAGTATTTGTTGAATGAATGAAATCTGTTTTAGCAATAGTAGTAGCACTGGAATAAATGTACAGTTTCCCTAGGTAATAATTTGAAGGGAATAACATTCTTTTTATGTAGAAGTAAAACATATGCTGTTTGAAAAAAATCAGTTATACTTTATGATAATTTAAAGCCTTTTGTTTCTGGCATGAATTTATAATTAACTTAAGATACTTAATGAAAAAATAGACTAAATAGACTCCTTCATTGGTGTTTCTTTAAAAGTAGTGACTCCTTTTATTAGTTCTAGTGAGGTTTCTCTTTCCTTTCTTTTCTTTCCTCTTCTTTCTTCTCTTTCACACAAATATTTACACACACACACACACACACACACATACACATGAAAAAACTCAATGTCAGCCCTGTTAGAGAAGCAGAAGCACCAGAGACCAAGCATTGTTCAATAGTTGTTAAATTGAGAAGCTATCCCTGTGAGTTCTGTGATGGTATTAAAACTGCCTTAGTATTACTCTATCATGTCTCTCTTGTGGACATATGAAAGGGTAAAATTATTAGAAGTATGGAATAAGTAGGAAAGACTATTGCTCTGGCCAGGTGATTTAATTAAGGTAGTCAACCTTTGTGCCTCAAGACAATTTAGATTGTTCACAGAGGGAGAATAAGACCCAAATAAGCAAGGATGTCCCTGCTTTGTCTCGGTTTCCCAAGAAGAAATTTTAGCCAGGAAGTTGATGGAGTTGTGTGTTTATAAGAATCTTCCTTTGGTCTTTATAAACCACTTGGGATCATCTGTGCATGGAAAGGGGTCAATAATGTCATAATTGCTGGGTCTGTAATGACAAGCCCAGTCAGAGACATTTTTGGCCATATTTATTATAGTCTTAAAATAGTAGTCCAGTATCCTAAATATGAATTTTGATTTAATAGTAGCAACAGCAGAAGTAACAACTAGAACACTGTATTTATATAATATTTTAGGTTTTGCCAAACACTTTACAAATATAACATTTCAAAAATACAAATATATCTTCATGTTCAAATACATTGTTTTATCTCCCATGTGGGATAGATGTTATCATTATCCCCATTTTACAGATAAGAAAACTGAGGCAGACAGAAGGTAAGCAATTTGCCCAGGTTTACACAAGTAGTAGGTGTCTGATGCTGGATTTGAACTCAGTATTTCTTGCTTCAAGGTTCAAAATTCTATACATAGATGTAACACCAGTGGAAAGTGTTTTCTTGAGTTGAGAGGAATTCTGGAGCCACCTCACATTAATTCACACTCAACTGTCAATTTTTTAAGTATAAGCATTTACTTATTATTCTGTTGATTGTTTAAACTTAAGAAAGTGGTAGAGAAAATGTTAATACTGTAGATTAAATTGAAGAATATAGTGGGTGCCTATTTTTTTGGAGAAATTTTTGTTAAACATTTGCCAGCACACTGGCAATCACTGCCTGTGAGTGTGAGGTCCTCACACTAAGCAAATGACCCAAGGGCCTAATGTGTTTGAGATCCAATATGAACATGCAATTAGTCTGGCTGAATTCATGTGACATCCTGATTGACCAAAATCACTGAATCATAAAGTTCTTAGGAAAAATCAAGGAAAAAATGTCAAAATTCATCAATTCTATACCATGTTCTTGACATAAAAAATTATATCATAATTCATTTTAGAATTAGCACATCTAGAGTCAACTAAGTGGTACAGTGGATAGAGCAGAAGCCCTGAAGTCAAGAGGACCCGAGTTCAAATCTGAACTCAGACACTTAACACTTACTAGCTGTATGACCCTGGAAAAGTCACAACCCCAATTGCTATTTGTCAAAAAAAAAATTTAGTGTTAGTAGTTACTTGATTTGTTGATTATTCAAATCCTGCCCTAGACACTTACTAGTTCTGTGGCACTGGGGAACACAATTAACCTTTCAGCTTCAGTATGGGGATAATTATAGCATATTACAACAACCATTATTGTGCTACAGTTCCTTTTTAATGTCCTGACTCAGTTTCCCTAATTATCAGTTACTCTTTCTCAGTGACTCTTTTTTCTCAGTTTACTCAGTTACTCTTTCTCAGGCTATAATCCCTCCCTCTTAATCATTCTAATGTTTGATAGGATAAAGGTCTTATATCTTAGACATCATTAGAATATCAGGAGCCTCTCTCCCCATCTCTGTTGCCTCCTTCCATTATGTCATCCCCATCCCAGGTGCCTCTCCCCATTAGGTCATAGTTCTTTTTACCCTATAAAAGAATCTTTGTATCCAACATTAGTTACTGGATTCTTGGAGACTATAGTCTCATTCAGCTCTAGGACAAAACCATGGATCCATTTGGTCCCAGTAAATCTCTCCCTCTCTAATCTCTATCTTGCTTTAGTTTCTCTGGCATTACACCACAGTATTTATATATGTCCTAGGTGCCAGGTACTATCCTACGTAATTTATAAATACCATCTCAAATGATCCTCACCACAACCATGAGAAGTACGTGCTATTATTATCACCATTTCATAGCTGAGGAAACAGGCAGATAGGATTCAAATGATTTTTCTAAGGTCACACACCTAATAAATATCTGAGGTCAAATTTTTAACCCAGATTATATGAGATAATATTTAGTAAAGTACTTTAAAAACTGTTATAAAATGCTATTATTAAGATGTTTGCAATAATAATGGCTGAATTTTTTAGATTTTTCTTTCAAACCCAGATTAGGATTCAGCCATGTGATATTCTTTTCCTAACACTGGGTCCCATTTCTTTTCTTCTAAATTCAGCCTTAGGTCATCATTACTTCCTTATAACCAGTTTCAGATTATATGAGGAGCACCTTACTCTCTACTCTTGGTAATATTCAAGTTATTTATAACACTGCTATCATGTTTCCCCCTTTGTCTCTTGGTTTTCTTTCTAGACTGTATAGATTGATTTCAAAACCACCTACACTGCAGTTTCCGCAATTTAGCTCTACTTATCTGATTATATCTCACAAAAGAAGGCAGAAATTCAGCTTAATTATGAAGCTATCATAGCAGAAGCAGTCAAAAGATGGAAACCTAACAATCACAGACAGAATCAAACTCATCTAGGTTCAATGAAATGAGAGGCACATGTAGTTCCAAAGAAGACCAAATTCGGGTAATGGAAAATGCTGTGTTCTGACCCCTTTCACTAGATCGATGTTTTCCTTTCTCATCTCTGCCATGGACACACAGGGAAGCTACTGTCTCATCTTACTTTTTATTCCTTTGTGACATCTCAATGTTCTCTGGAAGAAAGAGTACACTGATATATTGTTTACTGAAGCTGTAATATTACAAGTATAAAAAATGAAGCATGTTTACATTAATGTAAAATACTTACAAGAATGAGGAGCAGAGGATCAGGAGAGCATTAAATAGACAGAAAATAAATGCAGGAACAGAAGGAGATAGGAAATCTAAAGATGGTTGGCCAACAATTTCTTAATATAAGCAGAGTTCCTTAACCTGAGATCTGTCATCTTCTTTTAAAAAAAAGAAAATAATAACTGTACTTAAATATAACTGTTTTTCTTTGTAATACTATATACTTTTTGTGTGTTTTTTAGAAATATAGTAATATTATGAAGTACATAGGCTTCACTGGTTTGCCAAAATGGATCCATGAAGCACACACAGTTTTTCAGTCATGTCCAACTCTTTATCACCCTATTTGGGATTTTCTTGGTAAAGATCCTGAAGTGGTATGGCATTCCTTTTTCCAGCTTATTTTTTACAGATGAAGAACTGAGGCAAACAGGATTATATGATTTGGTCAGAATCACACAGGTAATAAGTATCTCAGGCTGGATTTGAACTTAAGAAGCTGTCTTCCAGACTCTAGAGCTGATGTTCTATCTACTATACTACCTAGTTACCCTATGAAACACAAAACACACTTAAAAGGTTAAAAATTCTTGATTTAATGAATAGCTCTCTTTTTTATTCTACATTTGCTTGCTTGTCTTCATTTCCTTGAGGGAAACATAATCTGCTGATGAATTTCTAAGGATACACCAACTCTGGCATGCTTCCAGACCATATTCATCATATTGTAGCCTTCTTGGCTAAGGTAATTTTTGTACACAATCACATAGACTATCTCTCGACCTATCTTATATTACAAAACATAATCTTCATATAATACTTCAAGCTCTACTAGCATTGCCTTCAAAAATGTCCATAATTCCAGGGATAGATGAGGGTGAGCTTTCCTTAGAAATCTTTAAAGGATATATTTTGAACATTTCTTATGAACATTTGGTGGACAATTAGAGATTGTCTCTTCTCTGAGATATAGGAAAAAATATAATACCTTTCTCCTGATTGCTGAATGGTGAAATTGTTTTTAAAAAAACAAAACAAAAATCTCTAATTTATTTAAAGTGCTTTGTGTGTTCTAATTAATCTGATACTTAAAAACAATCCTGAAGTTGAAGCATTATTATCCCCATTTCATAAACAAGATAATTGAGGGTTGACAGATGTGCAATTTGTCCAGAGATGTCTAATTAATGGGTGGAGCAAAAACCTGAACCTAAATCCTTTTACTTTCAAGGATAAATCCTCTGTGCATTATGTACCATGCCACTCTAAAGACAATGCTCTTCAAAATGCAGATTAATATAGCTCTGAGCTACCACTTCAGACCTCTCAGATTAGTTAAGATAACAGGAAAAGATAATGATAAATGTTGGAGGAAACGTGGAAAAACTGGGACACTAATGCATTATTGGTGGAGTTGTGAACTGATCCATCCATTCTGGAGAACAATTTGGAATTATGCCCAAAGAGCTATCTGACTGTGCCTACCTTTGATCCCTCAGTGTCTCTACTGGGCCTATATCTCAAATAGACAATAAAAAAGGGAAAAGGACCCACATGTGCAAAATGTTTGTAGCAGCCTTTTGTGTAATGTCAAGGAATTGGAAATTGAGTGGGAGCTCCTTAGTTGGGGAATGGCCGAATAAGTTGTGGTAAAAGAATATAATGGAATATTATTGTTTCACAAGAATGATGAGCAGTCTGATTTCAGAAAGGCCTGGAAAGACTTATATGAACTCTTGCTAAGTGAAGTAAGAAGAACCAAGAGAACATTGTACAGCAGCAACAAGATTATGGGATGATCAACTGTGATGGATGTGGCTCTTTTCAACAATGAGATGAGTTAATGTAATGCCAAAGTTCCCTTTTAATGGGGTGACCAGTTCCTCCAATTGTCCTATTTGGTAATTCTGCCTTAAGGTTATGACCGTCCCCTCTTAATGGTTGAGATAAAGGTGTTATAGACATTCCTTAATGTCATTAGAATATCATAACCTCCTTCTATGAGGTTATCCCCAACTAGGTCCCTCCATTGTTGTTATTCCATAAAAGGCTCCCTGCCCCGAGACTTGGGGCTAGGCTTTTTGAGATGATAGTCTAGTCTAGTCCTGGGATCAACATGGATCCCAGTATTTCTCTCCATTTAATAAATTATTGAATTGGTCTCTAATCTCTGTCTTGCTCAGTTTCTTTGGCATTACATTAAGGCAATTCCAAGAGAGACTTGTGATGGAAAGAGCCATCCACATTCAGAGAGAGAACTAGGGAGACTGAAAGTAGATCAAAGAATAGTATTTTTATCTTTTTGTTGCTGTTGTTTGTTTATGTGTTTTTTTTTTTTCTTTCTGGTGCTTTTATTTTTTTCACTTTTAATCTTATTTTGCTTGTGCAGCATGACAAATATAAAAATATGATCAGCAGAATTGCATGTTTCAAATGTATTGAATTGCTTGCTGTCTATGGGAAAGGTTGAGGGGAAGAAGGGAGAAAAATTTGAGACACCAGGTTTTACAAAGGTGAATGTTGAAAACTATCTTTGCATGTAATTGGAAAAAATAAAAAACTATAAAAATGAAATAAAATATATTTCTTATAAGAAAAAAAAGACAATGCTCTTTATAGCAAAGATGGGTTTGAACATCATTCCAATAAAGTTATAGAGAGCTGGTTTCTAAAGGTGATATTCACAATATTTCCACATTTATCTCTCCTGTCTGCATTAGTGGGTTACATGGAGGATTCTTTGAAAGGAAGATTAAAGTTCATTAACATTTAACTTCTTATTCTTTATCAATGGATGTCACAAAAAACAGATCATAACATGCTTAAAATAGCTACCTTGCTAAGGATGAAAGCTTTGAACGATCTTGACTGTTCACAACATGAACTAGGTTTGAAAGCTGCTGTCTAGAGTGTGCCATCCATTTAGATATAACACCTGACACACAACATATTGGAGAAATAAAATCTGTTCAGAATCAGAATGCTGCCATCAACCATGGGAAAAGGCTAATCATGTAATGATCTACAAAAGAAATGCAGGGACAGATATGGATTAGCTTGGCTATATATTGGGTGGCTAGGAATGAATTAGCATAATCATAAATTTGTTCCAATTACACAAGGCAATTATCAGAGACCAGCTTACAGCATTAGCAAAATGAAATCAGATAAGTACATCTGCATTCCAGGTAGATGAAGTAGACTTTATGAGCCTGTTTTCTGGGGGAGAGTTTGTTTTGTTTTTTGATGTTATTTCATTTTAGGTCCATTTATTTGCTCTATACTCTAAATAAGATTCCATTTTGCTACACAAAGATATGAAAAAAAAAAATTACATCCTTGAGCCAAATCTTAGAAGCTGAGGATAAAAGAAAAATTTTAGGACATCTAATCCACCTCCATGAATTTTCCAAGAGAAGAAACTGAGGCCAAGAGAAATGATTAACCTGCATAATTTAAGATTTATATATTCAAATTATTACATTTGATCCTGACCTCAACCCTATGAGAAGGATACTGTTCTTGTGTTCAATAGCTTTAGTTATCTTTGACATTTTATGACCTCTTTTGGCGTTTTCTTGGCAAATATCTGGAGTAGTTTGCCATTTCCTTCTCCAGCTTATTTTTCAGGCAAAACAAAAACAAAAGCAAAAAACAAACAAACAACAACCAAAAAAACTATGACATCCTGCCATCTAGGGGAGGGGGTGGGGGTAAGAGGTGAAAAATTGGAACAAGAGGTTTGGCAATTGTTAATGCTGTAAAGTTACCCATGTATATATCCTGTAAATAAAAGGCTATTAAATTTAAAAAAAAAAAAAAACTATGACAAACAGGGTTAAAGTGACTCATCCTTGTGGGGTCAAGGGTATCTGAGGTTGGATTTGAATTCAAGAAGGTGAGTCTTTCTGAATTCATGCTGAGTGATCCATCCACTGTACTATCTATCTATCTGCCAAGAAGAATATTATATTTTCTTCATTTTACTTTTGAGAAAACTGGCATTTAAAAAGAGATGAACTCAGGAATGCACAGCTAGTAAAAAAAAAAAAAAATAGACATGGGACTTGAATCTATACCCCTCTTAAGTCCAGGTCCAGTATTTTTGCAACTCTACCAAATTTCTATGAATATTGAATGGCTATTGTCCAAGGTCACTGAGCTAGGACATGGTACTTTTAAATTTCACTTAACTGTATGAGTAGTCTCAAAATATTGATTGGCAATAAACAATGAGAAATATAGTTCTCTATTCCCAATTAAAGTGCTATATTTTGAGAACCAAACACTGTTTTGCAAAGATAGTGATGTATCTATGAAAGCTATATGCAATCTTTTGCCTTATTTTCTCTCTCTCTAGCATTAGCAATTACCTCTGGGGCTAGATTCAAATAGCTTCAGGTGAGATTGTTAGATAGTCAAAATAAGATTGGATTTGCAATGATAAAACTGGGGTACAAATCCCTTCAGTGTTGTATACTATCTTTGTGACTTTGGGCAAGTCATATAACTTCTTTCTATGCTCAGGTTTCCTTAACTGTGAAATGTGGGGAGTTAGAATAGATTACCTATGCAGTCCCTTCTAGCACTCAATCTCTGAGCCTATCAGTTATTTTGGTCCTTCACTGCCCTAGGTGAAGGCATGTACAAATATATCCCTGAGTCTTCTTTTTATTCCTTAGATAGTTCATTAGTCAGCCAGGTTAAGTAAAATTCAGCCTTCCTCTTTCCAGAGTTAAATGAGGATACAATTAACAACATGATTCTGGAAGAAATGACACAAATGCGCTCTCTCTCTAGCTCTCTCTCTCTCTTTCTCTGTCTCTCTTTTTCTCCGTCTCTCTCTGTCTCTCTCTTTCTCTGTCTCTCTTTTTCTCCGTCTCTCTCTGTCTCTCTCTTTCTCTCTCTGTGTTTATGTGTGTCTGTGTGTGTCTCTTTCTGTTTCTCTGCCTGTCTCTGTCTCTGTCTCTCTCTGTCTCTCTTTCTCTCCCTCTCTCCCTCCTCTCTCTCATACACACACATCCATAAGTCCTGAGTTCCATTGTTCCAATAAGATTCTGTTATGCCAAAGTTCCCTTTTAAAGGGGTGACCAGTTCCTCCAATTGTCCTATTTTGTAATTCTGCCTTAGGTTATAACCATCCCCTCTTAATGTTTGAAATAAAGGTTTTATAGACATTCCTTAATGTTTGACAAGATAAAGGTTTATCCTTAGAGTCATTAGAATATCAGTAATGTCATTGTTCTTGTTATTAGAAGAAGAAGAAGAAGAAGAAGAAGAAGAAGAAGAAGAAGAAGAAGAAGAAGAAGAAGAAGAAGAAGAAGAAGAAGAAGAAGAAGAAGAAGAAGAAGAAGGAGAAGAAGAAGGAGAAGAAGAAGGAAAAGAAGAAGGAGAAGAAGGAGAAGGAGAAGGAGAAGGAGGAGAAGAAGAAGAAGAAGAAGAAGAAGAAGAAGAAGAAGAAGAAGAAGAAGAAGAAGAAGAAGAAGAAGAAGAAGAAGAAGAAGAAGAAGAAGAAGAAGAAGAAGAAGAAGAAGAAAAGGACCTATATGTATCAAAAAATATTTATAGCAGGTCTTTTTGAAATGATAAAGAACTGGAAATTGAGGGGAAATTCATCAATTGGGGAATGGCTGAACAACTTGTCCTATGTGATTGTGAAAGAATAGTTTTGTGCCATAAGAAATGGTAAGCAAAATGCTTTTATTTTAATTTTTTTTTTTGGGGGGGAAGGGGGAAACAATTAGGGTTAAGTGATGTGCCCAGGGTTACACAGTTAGTAAGTTTTGTGTCTAAGTTTGAGTTTGAACTCAGGTTCTCCTGGTTTCAAGAGCAGTGCACTATCTTTATGCCATCTAGGTGCCCCAAGCAGAGTCTTTTAGAAAAACCTGGAAAGATTTACATGAATTAATGCTGAGTGAAGTGGGCAGAATCACAATAAATTCTGCAGAGTAACAGCAATATCGTATGATGACCAACTGAATGACTTAGCTACTCTCAACAACACAATGATGCAAGATAATTTTGAAGGATTTATGGTGCAAAATGCAATGTACTTCCAGAGAAAGAACTGATGAAATCAGAATTCAGATTGAAATATATTTTTTGTACTTTCTTTTTTATTTTTGTCTGTTTTCTTTTGCAACATAACTAATATGAAAATGTTTTGCATGAATGCACATGTAAAATCTATATAAAATCTCTTACCTTCTCAAGGGGAGAGAATATAAAACTAAAATCTTTTTAAATACTAAAAATTATTTTTACATATGTAATTAGAAAAATAATAATATATAAAAAGAAGACTTGGGTTGAAATGTTTACTGTTGAAGTAGAAATCATTATCCTTATCTGTAAATGAAAGAATGAAGAAATGGGCCTAGTCAAGTGTCCTTAAAATCTAACCTATAAACTTTTAACATATATAGATAGAAAACAGTACTTCAGAAAATTGATTTTCTTTGTAATCTATGTATTTTATTTTATGCATTTAAAAAATATTGAAAAGGTATCCATGGCTTTAATAGATAGCCAAAGCAGTCTATGACATTCACTAAAAGGTTAATATCCCCTGGACTACATTATCTCTCAAGATCCCTTGAGTTCTAACATTTTCTGATTCTATGGATCATTATTAACCTACACAGTAATTTATAGGGTATATTCTATTTTATTTCTACTTTTTCCTCTAAGAAGGATTCCTTGATCTGTACAAAGAACTAGAAGTAGCCTGTGTGTTAATGTAAATAATCATTTTTACTAAATAGAAGTATGAGTATGTCTTTTCTTCACTTTCTATCAAGGCATATTCAGTAATGTCCTTATAAAATTACATCTCAAAAGGATACAGTATCTGAGAAGCTCCAGCCAAAATAACAAAGGCTTACTCCTCCAAGTTCCATGCAAATGAGATAAAATTTACTCAAGTTGCACTGAGTCTGTGTCATACCATCCTGATCTATGAAAACCTGTAGGCATGGACCTCTAAAAAAATGTCCAAATCCTCAAAATAAGACATCAAAGCTCTTTCTTTATGGTAAAAGTATCTAAAACAGAACTGAAGGAGGAGGAAAGCATGGGGATGTGGAAATGTATTTTGTTGGAAGTGGATGCCCATCAAGAGGACATTTGGTAAGACAATCCATTGCTTTGGAATATAAAATATCCATATTGCTATTTAACTGGCATTTTCCTAGTTAAATCAAGGGACCATTCCATGTTACAAATAACAATTTTCTACTTCATCTGCAGACCTACCCTTATCTGATCATTTTACTCTAAATCAGAATGTTGGCACTAGAAAAGCATAGAGATTATCTAATCCAATCCCACTATTTAGAGAGGAAGAAATTAAAACCCAGAGAGAGGAAATGATTTCCATATATTCATATGGCAAGATTGACTATCAAGCCAAGAGTCTTTGATTTCTTGTCTATAATTCCACTGAATCACACTTCCTATCAATGATATTCTGGAAACAAATTCTATGGTTTTTGAGCTGATTGTTAAATTTTCATTGTGAGCATTTACATGTTTTTAATCGGCAAACTTTAGAAATCAGGACTTGATTTATTGTTTTATTGATTGATTAGACTTAAGAAAGTAATGGAGAAAATGTTAAAAATACAATTGCATGGGGACACTCACATCCCAAGTGGAATTTAAACTGAACCAACTTCACACATCCAGCTTTTTATTCTTTGGGGAGGGTGTTCACATTTCTCATTTTAATCAGTGGTCAATTAAAACAGATAGTTTCATCTTTGTTGCTAGCCAGTTTTTTCTCCACTCTGCATTCTGATTTTCATAAATTCACACAAAGCTCCTGTTTAGTTTTCACAACACTGCAGGGAATGTTTAAAAAACAAACTCAATTGCTTTCATACTTTTTTTTAACCTAGTGAAAATAAGATTCTGCAACCTCCTCTACTTCCCATGCCTTCCCCACCCCACCTTTTTAATTTAAATTTTGGTCCTAAAAGCAGCTTACAATGTTCCATTAATGTCATTGAAAGGAAACACTCGTTTCCCTTGCTGCTGACAGAATATTCTAAAATCCACATTCTTTTTTCCCTTCTCTTTTTATTATTACATTATCTTAGCCTTGCATATACCTATGCATGAAACATTAATAGGTTCAGTCTTATTTTTTATTAAAAGGAGAAGGGAAAAAAGGACTACCTGTCTACCTTCCTTCTCATTTTGCATTGACTGTTCACAAAAATAAATAAATAAGTGAATGAATTAAACAGCCATGTGACTTCTGATCCCTGATGATTTCTACTGGCCAAAGGGAATATGGAAGTCTAGAAATACCTTGGGACCTTCATATGATCAAGAGCCAGTTGTTATATAATAGGAAGGGAACAAACTGAGTTTGTTATAGAACAATTCAAGTTGGGAGAATTCAATCAAATATTACTCTGGAAACCGAGGCATAAAACAGGGGACATATGTGGAGTGTCTACATCAACAGGAATAAGATAGTTCACATACAGTGCAAAAATAGGGAGGGTAGAATGGTCTGGCCTCTAGAAAAGGATTGGAAAGAAAACACAAACAAAAACCTTGTAACTGCTAGAGAGAGATTCTGAGATATTGCCCTATAAGGAGAGAACAACTCTAGATCACTAGCCTTTAAGGATAGAGATAATTAGAAACATCACACTCACTGTTGGGGAAAGTCCAGATTGGGCAGACATTAGGGTAATATGGGGCCAATGAGGAATTTACCCGGTTATTCTGAAGGAGAGAAGAAGTTTAACATTTAAAAGCTTCTTATGTTATATTGTTACTAACAAAGTATTACACTCAGTTATTTCTACCTCTTGAGGAAACATGAATGTTATCTTGATCTCTAAATTTTGGTTCTGTGGTTTTATGACCCACATACCCCCGAAAATATGACAATTCTTTAATGAATTACATAATGAATTTGATGAGTAGATTCCAAAGAATCCCAAGAAATAATAGCTAGAATCCCATGGGGGGAAAAATTAAAGCAAAGAAGCTTTAAAGTTAATAGAACTTCTCAAGAATAAAATTCTAATGAGGAGGAAAACAAATGTGGAATTGAGACTTATTTAAACACTGGGTGCTAGAGACTTCATTGACCAAGATATACAACCAGATAATACTTGATCTCAACAAGTTGACTGAGTGCAAGCATGGTGGCAGCAGCACAATGAATGGGTCTCGGGAGCAGTAATTTTAGAAAGTTCAGTCCCTTTATGTTACTCTTAGGTGCTCACTGTGTCTCTCTGCCTATCTCTCTGTCTTTCTCTCCTTGGATGGCTGCTAAACCAAGTAGCAAGATAAAGCAATACTGGATGAAGGAGAACAAACGGAAAGATTGTATAAGAACTTAAGAATGGCTAAGGGAGTGTTGTAATGTTCAGAATGGCTTAAAGATAATGATCAGTTCTAAAGATGAAAAAGGGCCCTTTAAAGCTACTTTTGAGGCACACTCCCCCCCCAAATTAAGGAAGAAACAAGACTACTGCTTTTTGCTCTCTCTGCCAAGATGCCTGAGGAACCACAGAATGGGACCAACCCATAGAAGAGGAGAAAGGGAGATTTTTGCCTTACAGGCAGAAATAGCTGAGTTGATGTCTTTGATCATTAATACATTCTACTCTAATAAAGAGATCCTTCTGAGAGATAATTTCAAATTCATCTGATGTTCTGGACAAAATCAGATATGAGAGACTGAAAGATCCAAGTAAACTAGACTCTGGGAAAGAACTGAACCTTGACATCCTTCCAAATAAAGATGATCCAATCCTCACCATTGGTATTGGAATGACTAATTAATCATCAATCTTGGTACAATAGCAAAGTCTAGAACCAAAGCTTTTATGGAAGCATTACAAGCTGGTGCAGATATCTCTATGATTGGTCAGTTTGTTGCTGATTATCAATTGTATATGGTTTCTGAGAGAATGACTACAATCACTAAAAATAATGATAAAACAGTATTCCTGGGAGTCTTCAGCAGGAGGGTTATTTATTAGGACCGATGTAGGTAAACTTATGGATAGGAAGGTATTCTTTTTTTTTTTTTTTTTGACCAGGAATATAAGAACATAAATATATAATAGAAAGTTTTCACTTAAGATCAAAAGAACACCTAGCTTCCTTGACAACTTCAAGTCACTATGACCAGTTATAGTTCAATACTGAAATAACCATCATATGCTACTGCTGAAATATTCATAATAATTTTGTCTTCAATTTCCAGAACAAATCTTGACCATATTATTAAGAGAATAGCTCATCTGCACTTAGAAAAGAGAAATGACTAAGAGAGTAAAATGATTTTTTTAAAAAAACAATTCGTATGAGAAAATAGATTTGTTAGTTTTTTGGTTTTTTTTTTTTAGATAGAGGTATATGTCTGGGGGTGCTACAGATGTGAAATGTTGCATGCATTTTTAGATGAAGTCATTGTATTATTACTTTTATTCTATTGTTTTACTTTGTCACAAGAGGCCTTTCATACATTGGGGATACTCTGTGAATGTTTATAATAAAACAAATCATTAGATTGTTTACTGTCTTGGGGTGGGAAAGGAGGAAGAAAAATTTAGAATTCAAAATCTCATAAAAAATAAATGCTGTAAACTATTTTTATATGTAATTAGAAAAAAATACTATTAAGTAAAAAAAAAGATAAAACTTTAAAAATCATAAAAACATTAATAACAAAGAAACCTTATTTATTTTTCAAAAGGTATTTACAAAAATCTTGAGAAATGCTTCATCATGGAAAAAAAAAAATCAACCAGGACTCATCAAGGCTTTTGATGAACATAGACATTGCAAAACTAGAAAGAGTATTAATACAATTCTAATGATGGACTACAGATGCTTTCCATAAATGGACTTGCCTAGTTGAGTATAGAGCCATCTATTGATCTTAGGTTGGCCAGTATGTGATGAAGTCTTTGGCCATGGCAATCTGTGAAATAAAGTAAAATACAAAATGGTCCTTGTGTGTGTTTCCTTTCTGTGTCTTCAGCAGTAGTGAATGTACTAGAAAAGGAGGCATTTAAGAAAAACAGTATTTAGGCTTTCTTTAAATAGGACTATCTATTAGGGTTAGGGATGTGACCTGTGATTTTGACATGGTGAATCTCCTAAGGAAGATGCAACAGTGGCCCTAAAGCCATTTGGCCTTGGGAGTGATGTATTTGGAATATATATATATTTCTTCCCCTAATCTATTCTTCCCCAGTTTACTCTATAGGACTAGGATGTTAAGGTCACAAATATTGCCGACTGTTAGATAATAGCCTGTAGGACAGTGATGGCAGAATTTCTGAGACTAATAAGCAATAATAAGAATGTACTTAATGTAGGTGTAGAACAAAATTGGTTATCTGCCACTTGATTTAGTGATGTTTCAGACCTAAAAACACACCTCTGGAAACCCCAACTCTGTTCAGAGATTAAAGGTCTGCACACAAAGTCAGAACCAGACCACTTCTCAACTCTATCTCTAAGCCATAAAATTTGTATATCAGTCACTTAAAGCATCTGGTTTCTCTAACTTTTCCCTAATAAATTTATCTTTCCTGTTCTTGCTTCTGTATTGGCTTCTTTTGGAATTTAGTCCATTTTAATTGGTATTACAATTATAATAAACTTTTCCACTTGACTTAGAGATGGGTCTAAGCCTACAAATTCTTTTGAGATAACTTAGGATATCAGTCTGGAACCCCAATCTTTTTGGGATCCCCCTTGAACTCCAACAATTTCATTGGTATAGGGAACTTATTCAGTAGAAAAAGTTCAGCACCTTTCCTGTAGCTTATTGTATGAAAACAATTTTAAAACATTTTTGTGTTTCATGGATCCCCATGGTAGACTGGTGAAGTCTACAAAATTCTCATAATAAGATTTATAAATGTATAAAGTAAAATACAAAGGAAACCAATTTAACTGGAAAAAAAAGTTAACAAAATACATATATTTAAAGTCCACACAGTCATAGGTCTAGAATCCTATGTCTTGCAAAAGATCACATAGCCAGTGTCTGTTACAGGCAGGACTTAAACTCAAGTCTTCTTGGCCTCAAGCTCAGTCTTGTAACCTTTGTCTTCTACTTAAAAAAAAAAAATCTATTAATACTCTCAATATTACATCACACCCAGAAATATTGCCATACAATTAAAAACAATAAACCATATCAATACTAACATTCTTCATATAAATGAAAGCAGAAAATAGAAAGTGTCAGTTAAGTTGAAAGATGATTCACATGGTCTCTTTGGAGAGGCAAATAAGTGAGTTTTCAAACTAGATTTCCTCATAGGTCTAAAAGCACAGAAAATGTCATTTAATAATGTTTTTGGTCATCTTGTCATAATAATGTGCTCATAATAAGCATCACCAAAAATATAACCATAAAGGTAATTACTGATAATATGCTAACATTTGTTGCAAAGACTAGGTAGAGAAAATACATGAAGAATATGACAGGATATTCTAAAATAACATATTCGGTGATAATGAACTGATCAAGTCAAAAAGCATTTATCAAGTAAAATGTTCATGGGAGAATGATAAAATTACACACACACACACACACACACACACACACATATATATATACACACACACACATATGAATGTATGTGTGTATGTATATTGGAAAATATAGCTTTTTGGAGACCACATAGTGTTTTGTTCTGTTTTATTTTTCCCTCATTGTAGGGGCTAGGATCGGGTTAAGATAACAAAATAATCTTAATGAAATTATAAAGATCATGCTATGAAAGGAATTTTGAAAAGGGTCAGAGAAGGACACATCAACCAGTAGTCCCATTTCCAGAGAAAAGTTTGAAAATGGTTCTTGGAGGGATAAGAAACATATTCAGCTTTTTAAAACAGAATATGACTAGGGCCAAGAGAGTAGGAGCCTGGATTAACCCTCAACCAGGCTAAAGATAATTGACTCTAGAAACAGAATCAAGAAAAGAAGGGTTAGACACAGAAAAGGGAATATATATCTCCAAATCTAAATTCTAGCATGAAATAGCAGCCTCATTTGCCTATAAATTCATAACTTTTCATTTTGTTTTGAAATTTAAATCCCCCATAATGTATGGGGGAAATAATTTTAAAAACACAATTGTTTTGTTCTCATTTTAGGAACTAGAACAGGGCAAAAAAATCAAAGGTGGAGCCTTGTATGCCTTTCAGCTCTTGATGTGTGGGGACTCATCATGGGGGACAGTTGGGGGTAGAAGCAATGAAACCTCAGAATGATAATTCAGAATTAGCCAACTGCTAGTGCTTGTTGTTCATTCTCATTTTCTAAGAGAAACAATGACATCACCAGGATGATGTCTTATTTGCTTTTCTTCAGGAATTGGATATAAATCAGGCAGAGCAGTGCAAAGTCATCTCTCTCTTGTCTGTCTGTATATCTCTCTGTTTCTCTCTTTCTTCTCTCTATTTTTCTCTCTTTCTCCAGAGCTCTCTCTCTGTGTCTCTGTCTCTGACTCTCTGTCTCTGTGTCTATCTCTCTGTCTGTCTGTCTCTCTCTCTCTCCTTGAATAAGGGAAGTTCCCTGACTCATTAGTGAAAAAGAAGTGAAGGAAAATGACATCAAAAAAACTATCAGCCCCACAGTAACAGCATTATCAATGATGAACTTTGATAGACTTTGCTTTTCTCAGTAATAAAGTGAGTTAAGACAATTCCAAAAAACTCATGATAGAAAATATTATCCACATCCAAAGAAAGAGCAATGGAGTCTGAATGAAAATGAAGGTATATTATTTTCACTTTTTTTGTTTGTTTATTCTCTCTCATGTTTTTTTTTTTTCCTTTTTATTCTGATTTTTTTTTTTTTTTTTTTTTTTTTACAACATGACTGAAGTGGAAATATATTTAACATGATTGTGCATGTTTAACTTATATCAGATTTCTTGCTGTCTTGGGGAAGGGATAGGGGAAGGAAAAAGAGAGAAAATGGGAAATCAAAATCTTATAAAAGCAAATGTTGAAAACAATTTTTGCATGTAATTGCAAAAAAATGAAATGCTATTAACTGAGGGAGCAGGGGGAGGGCAAACTCTCTCACTGTATCTAAGGCCATCTCCAGTCATCCTGATCTATATCTTGCCACTGAACTGAGATTCCTCTGGAGGAGACTGTGAGATTGGTAACTTTTCACAGCCTACCCTCACTTAAATAAAATTCAATTGCATGTCAAGGCATAACTTCCCTGAAGTCTTGGTCCTCTTCAAAAACAAAGGACAAAAAACTACTAGTTCTATATCCCAAAGAGACCAAAAAAAGAAGCATTTATATGTACAAAAATATTTATTCAGTTCCTTTCATAGTGGTAAATAATTAGAAATCAAGGGGATGTCCATTAATTGTGAAATGGCTAAACATGTTATGTATTAATGTGATGGTGTGTTATTATGCTATAAATGAAAACAGGGCTAGTTTTAGATGGGAAAACCGAAAACATGGTAAAACTTATGTGAATAATATAAATTGATACAGAATGAAGTGAAAAGAACCAGGAGATGATTGTGTATGGTAAAAGCAATGTTGTAATAATGGTCAACTATGACAAATACTCTGATCAATACAATAATAACCTACGATAATTCCAAAGACTCAAGATACCTCCTGAAAGAGAACTGATAAACTCTGAGTACAAATGAAAGTATACTTTTTTTCACTTCATTTCTTGCTTTTTCTGAAATATGTTTAATATGGAACTAAATTTTATATGGTTTCACATATATTAAAAACAAACAAACAACAACAACAACAACAAAAAAAAAATACTGTAGGCCCTATGTCTCAAGCAAGGCTTCCAAGTTGTTTGGCAAGGAAGCTACAGACAGACCTAGAAAATTTCTGTGAGGGTGTTTTAACAAAAAAAACCTATGGTTTGAGTAGATAATTAAGGACTTTCTTATTGAACTCAGATAATTCCAAAATCAGCATAAACGATATTTTCTTCAGACAAGCTAGCCAGGGTTGAGTAAACCAGCATATGTGCTCTCTGCATTGTCAATCTCCATACAGAAATCTTACCAACTAGTTGGGGCTGCTTTGAATTTTAATAGGTGACAGGCCCCAAATGTTTTAAGAATTATTGTATAAACAGAATTTTCTTGGGGAGGGTGGACTGCTATTAAAGGACCAATAAGAGAGGTTCCCTGGATTGGCTGGTGATAGGGTCTGTGCCATAGTTAATGCTCATCAATTATCAACAATTCAGTAGACTTAGCCTGGGTAAGCAATTCTGTTTGCATGTTAATAGCCTGCTTATTTAACTGCTGTCATTAGGGACTCTTAGCACTTCAGAGTGTTTTTAAAACATAGCTTTGAGACACTAAAGAGTTAATCTAAGCACACTTTATCATATCACATCAATCAGCACTGTTAACTAGGTCTAATGAAGATAGCAGCTGTTAAGTGAAACAAGTTTCTAAGACAAGGAAGCTTGGCATAATGAAAAAGGCTCTGCTTTAGAATATCTTTTCATCTGAGCTCTAATGCTGAATCTACCAATCACTAAGTATGTAAAAATTATCACACCTTTCTGTGTTTATTAAATGATGTGTCTTATAATCTCTAAATTCTGTTTTAATATTTTCTCTCCCCTATTGACCAGTCCCAGATTTCCATCCCCCATTGATTCATTCTGAAACTACCCACTCTTTCCACTCTGCTCTTTGTAATACCTGTTCTAGATTAAAACAAAAATGAGCCTATTTTAGGCTCATTCAATTCATGTTTATTACCAAATCAAAATTCTAGTATTTATCATTCACTGAAACCCTGTCTCCTTCCTCAATTAGTTCAGTATCTGGCTAACAGTTTTTTCACTCCTTCCTAATGCCTTACTTCTCCTGGCTTAATCTACTTTAAATGAATGAACGCAACTTTCTTATAAGGCAAAAATTATGCTCAAATATGAACATAAGGGCATTATAAGCACTTGGATGGTTCCCTATACTATCTGATCCTTTATCCCTGTCACAGATTTGAAGGCCCTTCTCTTTGTCAAGGCAAACCACTATAGGTACAAGTGATTCCATCCCTTCCAGTCTTCTTCAGCAGTTCACTTCTATCATCCTTATTTTCTTATTAATCTTCAGTCTCTTATTACTGTCTTTCTGCCTAAAAACATCCCTATGTTTTTCCCATCTTCAAAAAAACCCTCACTTGATTCCCACTATCTACTATTTAATATATTCTTCCATTTTGTGGCTATCTTCTTGGAGAAGACTAACTATTTCCTTTCATTGTCTTTTTAACACTATACTCTGACTCCCTCATTATTCAACAGAAAGTTATCTCCAAAATTTTATGATTCAAACTTAATGGTTTTCTTAATTCTTAATTCCCATCCTTCTTGACCTCACTATAGTACTTTTCTCCTTAATGTTGATCATCCCCTTCTTCTTGATATTCCCTTCTTTCTAAGCATTTATCACTTTATTCTTTTCTGACTCTCTTCTCTGATTTTTTTCTTAGTATTGTTTCCTGCATTTCCATTTATGATATGCCCACTAAATGAAAGTGTACTCTAAGACTGTGTCCTAATCCCTCTTCTTTCTTCTTTTATAGTATTTTTAGTGGTGTTTTCAATTTACTGGTTTTAATGATCATATCTATTATGATGATTCTTAGTTCTTTTTATTTAGTCCGAAACACTTATCTAGACTTCTTGCCTTCTTCCTAAGAGACCTTATTATATAGTTCAGAGTACCATCCTCCAAACCACTCAGGCTTGCAACTTAGATGTTATTATCCTCAATTCCTCACTCTTATTCCAATATCCAATTGGATATGTATCACAATCTCCAGTGAATAGCCAAGTACTATTGATTCTACCTTTATTTTATATAGACCCCCACACTTCTCTTCTGACACTGCCAACACCTGAATACTGACTCTCATCCCTTAACTATTTGAATTCTCTCCACACTTTAGTCCATCTTTCATTCAGCAGTTAAATTGATCTTCATAAAGTTCAAGTGTGACCAGTTACCCCTAATCAATCGACTGCAGTGACTTCCCTGTTACTTTCAGGATAATTATGAAATCCTGTTTGGCTTTAAAAATTTTAATAACATCATCCTTTCCTATCTTTCTAGTGTTCTTATATGATATGTTCCTCCAAATACTCTTTAATCTGATGACAATTGCCCCATCTGCTGTTCTTCACAAAAGACACTCCAATTTAGATTTCAAACATTTTTCTCTAGCTACCTTCTAGGCCTAGAATTCTCTCCCTCATGTCTACCTTTGGGCTTTCCTGGCTACCTTAGTTCTAAGCTAAAATTCTACTATTGGTAAAAAGCCTTTCCCAATCCCTTTTAATTCTAATCCCTTTCCTCTATGATTAGTTCCAATTTATCATGTATATGTCTCATTTAGACATAATTGTTCACATGTCTCCTTGAGAGCAGAGGAAATTATTTTTGCCTTTCTTTGTATTTCCATGCTTAGCATAGTGCCTGGAATATAATAGCCATTTAAATGCTTGTTGACTTGTTGACTAAATTACTGGATTTGCTAAAACAAGTATAATCCAATGACAGGCTAATTTTTAATGAACATTTGCTAGCTGGTGGCTGTTAGCGGGGCATTAATGTTTTATATAGATACAGATGCTTAGTTCTCCTGGGTTAATCCATTTCAAATGAATGAGCCCACTTTACTATAAGGAACTATCTAAAGCTTGGCAGAGATGTGGTGTGTGTACCAGACATGGGATGATGCAGTTATGTTCATCTATAAATATGTAACATTTTTAATATGCAAAGGTAGTATAAAGTGGTGGAAAGAATATCCTATAGGGAGTCAAGAATTACTGTAATCTCTGCCATCAACTAGATTTATAATATTGGGCAAGTCACTTGTCTATGAAACTCAGTCTGTTCACTGACAAAATGTATGTACTGAAAATAGAATGTTCAAACTGTGGATGCATCATTAGTGACCATTTATGAAAGATGCATTAAAAAGAATGCCAAAGTTCATTCTTAAGAGCTCTTTATTAATTATAACATCTATCCAGTGCTACAGAGAATAACATATAAACATCTCTCTGATATCTCTGCTTTGAGAATAAAAAGCCTATGACACCAGGCTCCATAGGGTAATAATCAACAGAAGCAATGTGAGCTTCCGATGCTTAGGTCGTGGATGATAATTTTATAGGTCAAGCTACAAAACAACTTTATAGTCTAGCAGTTAAGATGAGGCCATTCTGCCCTTTAAATACTTCTGACTCTCTAGTGTGGTCAATAACCAGAGAACACACGCATGGATCAGAAGTAATGCATCTAGAATGTCAGCTCTCCTTGAAGAGAGAAATCAATTGTCTTCTAGATGCAAGATAAAACTGTGGCCAGTTTAATATAAGAAAGGTCAATATCTGGCTAACAGTCACAACAATTTTCTTACAGCCTCTACCTTTCATTTACTTACTCACTCGCTCATTAAAAAGGAAAATTAATAGGTTCTCAACCTGCTTTCCCTTTTCAAATACATTCCAAAACAGGTACTTGTAATCAATGTTTTCTAATACAAATAGGACACAAAAATATATATACTTATCCAAGACCTTTTTTTTTTTTTTTTGGGGGGGGGAAGAGGGTTGGGGGTGAAATGAAGTAGGTGAGTTATAGATGATATAAGGTTTGGATCTAGGAACATTTTTTTGGGGGGGGTCATTGTAATCAATTCCCATCTTTCTCATAGGATCATTCAATTTTTTAACTTTTGTGCATTTTTCTTAACCATTCTAACAAAATACTTAAAAATATATTCAATGTTGCCTTGTCTAAATTTTATCTTTTGTTATATGATCAGATACATTTTTATATCTGAATTAGAAGGGACCTCAGAGGCCATTTAGTCCAACAATATCATTTCTGGGAAAATGTGGTCCAGCAAAGTCAAATTAGTTCACCAAAGTCACAAAGGTAGGCATTAAGTAGTTCCAAAATAAGATTTAAATCTATATCCCCTGTGCTCAGAACCCATGTCCTTCCTATTGTAACATGCTACCTCTTGTCTTTCCAATTCTAAGATAGTTTGAATAATTAAAAAAGAAGATTAAGGGGAGAAAGAGAAAGAACAGACACAGACACAGGACAGAAACATACCCATCCACAGGAAGGAGAGAAAGACATTAGCAAGTAAAAATCCAGATATGTAAATAAGAGTTCCTTTGTTGGCCATTTTAGTATATAAAATAAGCCCATCTTCTGGTGGTGGTAGTGGTAGATTTTGAATGTCTATACCTTCTCTGGAAGGTTCCAACTTGTCAATCTGCAACAGGAATATATTTGGTACACCAACTTTCCCCTCTCCCCGAGGGTATTAATTCATCCCTTATTTGACTTCCTAAAACTGGGCTTGAATCTTCTGGGAATGATTATAAGCATATATGCTTCAATCTTTCATCTTATTACCCCATTATCTTTTCCCATCCCACTGCCTATCTCTAATGACCTGCAGCTCATGTTCCTGGTAACTACTAATTGTCTGTACCCTGCAGATATCTGCCATTGCTTTCAAAAAAAAGCAATTGAATTATTCAAGACCCAGAAAGATGGGAGCTAGACAGACCCAGGTAAGCAGAGAATGAGTAAACATTAATAGATGGGGTTATTGAAAGTTACACTGACCTTATTTTTTGTCAAATCAATGTTGGGGGGAGGTGTCACAAAGACCCTTAATATCTCTTACATATTCAAGTCACCCTGTATTTGTATGTTCCTAGAAATTGTCACTTACTTGCTACCTTAGAGAGGAACTGAGATGCAAGAGCCCAACTTCTTTTGTTAAGTTTGGCTTCTTTATCTCATTAAGAAGTAACCAATAAAAGCTGGTCCACCTTGAAGCCATCATGGATCTCCAGTGATCAGCATGTCATTGTATTGCTACCTTGACATACTCATAATAAACTCTTTTTAAATTATTTTTGTCCTGAGTTTTGCCTCATTAATCAAGGTCAAAGCCCAAATAAATAATTTTCTTTTCAATAAGATGAAGTATTTGTGTTTAGTTTAAAGGAGATTTTGAGAAGGGAAAGAGAATGTGGAAGAGTGAATAAATGTGTCCTGGTCTGACTTCCTAGCTTCTTTTTTTTTTTTTTTTTAAATTTTTTTTAATAACTTTTTATTGACAGAACCTATGCCAGGGTAGTTTTTTACAACATTATCCCTTGCACTCACTTCTGTTCCGATTTTTCCCCTCCCTCCCTCCGCCCTCTCCCTAAAGATGGCAAGCAGTCCTATACATGTTAAATAGATTGCAGTGGATCTTGGATATAATATATGTGTGCAGAACTGAACAGTTTTCTTGTTGCTCAAGGAGAATTGGATTTAGAAGGTATAAATAACCTGGGAAGAAGAACAAAAATGCAAGCAGTTTACATTCATTTCCTAGTGTTCTTTCTTTGGGTGTAGCTGCTTCTGTCCATCCTTGATCAATTGAAACTAAGTTGGATCTTGTCTTTGTTGAAGAAATCCACTTCCATCAGAATACATCCTTATACAGTATTGCTGTTGAGGTATATAATGATTTCCTGGTTCTGCTCATTTCGCTCAGCATCAGTTCATGTAAGACTTCCTAGCTTCTTGTGAAAATTATGTCTTGCTGGAAGTGAAAAAGTTATTGGTAATTAGCTACTGAAGATTATGTATTTACTTATCTACGTATATTTAATATGTAAAATTTGAGCTCCTTTTGGATGGCCCGATATATAAGAATGCCAGTTATGGAATCAAGAAGGCTTGAGTTCAAATATGATCTCAAACATTACTAGCTGTGTGACCCTTGGCCAATCACTTAACCCTGTTTGCCTCAGTTTCCTCATCTGTAAAATGAACTGGAGAAGGAAAGGATAAAACATTTCAATATCTGAACCAAGATCATCCTAAATGGGGACTCAAAGAGTCAGATGGGTCTGAACAAAAACTCCTTAAAATCAGGAACTGCTTTTTGCTTTGTCTTTATACCTAGGTTCTACACATGGTAGAAAATAAATGCCTTTTGAATGGAATTAATTTGTTTTGTCCTTAACCGACAAACATAGCCTGAACAAGTGAAAAATAGAATGGCAGAAATGAAGATTTTGTGTCAGTATGAAGAAATTATTTCAATCATTTTCCAAAAAAAAAGAATGTCCTGAAGTGGGAGGATGTGAGCTCCCTCTTCACTAGAAAGTCAGTCTTGTAGGAGGGAAGATGACTGGAATAAATGGTACCTTGAGACCTTTTCCACTCAGATTCCAGGGTTCTGCCTTGTTTTCTCTTTTAAAGTTGCCCTCATAGATCAGTATTACCTAAATTTTGGGGTTGAAGATGGACATAGTTATCAGTCCCACAGCCTCAATGAGTTTGTGATTCCCCTCCTTCCTGCCCTAATAATCATTTCTCTGCTATAAGCTGGAACTGCTTCTTACAAGCCCATATTTTTTGCACAAATCACAGGCTGAAGGTACTTGCTCACCCTTCATCCACACATCTGCAATTGCTATCAACTTAAGCAGCAATACAATATCACCGGAGGGCATCATCTGCTTTATGAACTGCCTCGGCTTCAATAAAAGAAGAACCACTGCTTTCCACTCCCAATAAATTCTGTTACTGTAGATGGCAGCAGCAGGACTGCAGTGTACTGAGTAACAGGAGTTCACTAATTCAGCTAGCAATAGTGATTCCCAACCCATATAGACCAGGACAAATGTGTACCTCTGAACTTCATAGCTGCAAAGACTAAAATTTAGGATGAGGATTTGGAGCTGAGAGGAATGGTATTTCAGAAAGTACCTCTGTCCCGGAAATAGCTACTGCTAAGGTCTTCCTTCAATGGGTCTCAGTTTGAACGAGACCATACCCATTAAGTGATTAAGACGAGGTAGTAATTAAGGCAAGAAATCTCTTTCATCTAGTCCAAAAAAAAATAGGAAGAAAGAAAGAAAGAAAGAAAGGGAAGAAGGAAAGGAGGGAGGGAGGGAGGGAGGGAGGAAGGAAGGAAGGAAGGAAGGAAGGAAGGAAGGAAGGAAGGAAGGAAGGAAGGAAGGAAAGAAAGAAAAAAGAAAGAAAGAAAGAAAGAAAGAAAGAAAGAAAGAAAGAAAGAAAGAAAGAAAGAAAGAAAGAAAGAAAGAAAGAAAGAAAGAAAGAAAGAAAGGAGGGAGGGAGAAAGGAACAAAGGAAAGAAAGAAGGGAAGGAGGAAGGGAGGGAAGAAGGAAGAAGGAAAGAAGGAAGGAAGGAAAGAAGGGCGAGAGGGAGGAATGGAGGGAAAGAGGAAGGGAGGAAGGAAGGAATCTGAGAGGTAAAGACCAGGTCAAAGCAAAAAAGATTGCTATCTACATTCAATCTGAGTCAATTAGGACCACTAAAAAGACCAAATGGGACTTGGCCTTAGACCTACTGGTGCCAATGAGAATCAGATTGGTTTTAGTTTAAGGCCAGATCCTCAAGAAAGAAATCTAGCCAATAAATCCCAAGGTATTTTGGAAGGGTTCAAAAGTGCAAAAGAGAAGAAAAAATACTTTTAACAGAATCTGTAGGTAAGGATATGATGCCTTATTTGGACAGAGGGAAGAAAGGAGGGAAGGAAGGAAAGAAGGAAGGAAGAAAGGAAGGAAGGAAGGAAGGAAGGAAGGAAGGAAGGAAGGAAGGAAGGAAGGAAGGAAGGAAGGAAGGAAGGAAGGAAGGAAGGAAAGAAGAGAATCTTCCAATTGACTAATTCCAGTTGTTCCCTGGAGGTAGGAAAGTTCAGTATTTTGCTCTTTGTCTTTGTTGTTCAGTCATTTCATTCCTGTCCTATTTTTCCAGATCCCATTTGTATTTTTCTTTGCAAAAATACTGTAGTAGTGGTTTGTCATTTCCTTCTTCAGCTCATTTTACAAATGAAAAAACTGAAACAAAAACATTTCAATAATTTGTCCAGGGCCACAAAGCTTTTATGAATCTGAGGTCACATTTGAATTCAGTTACTCTTTTCTCCAGGCCAAAGACTTTATCCACTGTGCTACCTAGCTGCCCATCGGTCTTTTGTCAAAAAAGCAGAAAAACTCTTAAGTCAAAGAATGGAAGGACAGGAAAAGGAAAAGGTAATGTAAAAATGCATAAGTTCCTCACTCCAAGCCATGCCTAGTTTTGTTTTAATGAACTCTTTCAGTATTAAAAGGTTATTTATGTCTGTTTTATTTTTTATTTATTATCTTCACCTATTCCCAAACCAATTGACAAAGAGTATACCATAAGTACATTCTATTTCTGGACCCCAGTTAGTGTTTAAGGAACTAGTGTGTTTCAATATACACAAATGTGTTTCAACACACAAATATACGTATCTTCCCTTGGACTTGGGTGAAAGCAGGTGTAAAGAGTTATTATTATTCTGCAGTTTGTTCTGAGAATAGGCAGAGTCTTACAAGTGTCCAAGACATTATTCAGCCCTGGCAATAAGAAGTGGGTCTTCCTACAAGCTGTCTTTTCTTCTGAGAGAAAATAATGCCAAAGAGAAGAAGCCACATACTTGGCCATCCTCAAAACTATCTGGGAGGAGCTGAACAACCAGTAGTGGAATGCATTCAGTTTCATTGGCTTTGACATGAGGTTGTTTTTTAACTCATTAACAACTCCTTTTCCTTCTTGCCCTCCCCCTCCCCCCCCCAATTTAGCAATCCTAGGTTTTCTCCAGTAACCATTGTATCCAGATTAGTCCAATCTAAAACTAGAAGATGAGGGTGGAAGTACAGAAGAAGAGCCCTCATCACTAATCTGGATTGGTCCTAATTCTTAAAATGGTGATGATGCAGAACCCTTCAGTTCAAGAAGCCAAAATGGCTCCCTACTGATTAGAATAAAAAACAAAACAAAACAAACAAACAACAACAAAAAACAGGTGCTTAGTATGACTTTAATAGAAAGACAGCCATGGAGTCAGAAAGAATTGGATTATTAAAGTTCTGATGCTCTAGTTTTTATTTTCCTGGGCCTGCTCTTAATCTATGTTGATGCCTTCTTTCTCCCCCCTCACCAACTTTCGAGATCACAAGAAGCAGTGTCTGATAACTTTTCTCAATTAGAACTCCCTATGACAGTGAAATCACAGCTCCAGACTTGAAAACAAAATAAAACAAAACAAAACAGAATAAAACACAAATCAAATTGGAACAAAACCTATTCAGTCTAAAATTTAACATCCTTCTATAATTTGGTTTTAACCTACCTTTCCAATATTATTTATACCACTTCCCTTTATATACTTCATTATGTTCTAGCCTGGTATATTTCTGTACTTTCTTATTTCTGTGTATTCTCCACTTCTTTCTTCACTCACTCCCTTTTCATCTTGCCCCTTTTGAAATCATTAAAAAAAAAAAACTCAAATCATAATACAATACCTCCATGAAACCTTCCACAATCACCCAAATTGAAAGTGATTTCTCCACTTTTAAACTCTCTTATAGCTATCTAGATTTTTCCTTTGTTTTATTGCATGCTGTTTGTGAACAAATTACATAATTTTTATAAAAATTTCTAAAAATAAAAAATAAAATAAAATAGAATAAAATTTCTAAGGTCTTTGAATACTGGGGTTCCACTTTTCATTTTTGTATTTGCAATGCCAAGTACAATGTATATTGCACATCGCAGATGCTAAATGCAAAATATTCCTATATTATGTCAAAAGAGGCAGCCTTAGACTAAGGTTTGGTGTTCAGTTCTACCCCACTTCAGCCAATTCCAAGCACCCTGTTCCTCTCTTTTTCAATACTAATTTTTCCTAATTATTATCTATTTAGATAGAATGTGAAATCAAGGGCATGATGGTTTCATTTATGTTTATTACTAGCCCTCAAGGCAGAACATGGCCCATAGTAGGTGCTAAATAAATACTTACACATTGGCTGATTTACAGAAATATTTAGAAGATACATAAAGCAGCAAAATCTAAGAAACTAAGTCAATGTGCTTAAAAGTAATGCTTCTTAAACTGTGGGTTGTGACCTCATATGCATTGTGTAACTAAATGTGGGAATTGTGAAAAATTTGGAAGTGGCAAAAGGTTTCTGAATGTAATCACCAAAACCTGATTCAGAATCACATGTCTAATGAATCTCAGGTATTTCTAACAGTGCTGGTACATGCTGCATCATACTTCGTTGCAGTCTTGGTTCTGAACATACAAAATGAGCACTTTGCACTACATGTGCATAAATACTACACTCCAGCTCAGATTCAAGTTGGAGGTTGATAAAAATTTCTTGAGATGGGGGAAGGAGTCATGAGTGAAAATATTTTAAAAAGTCTCATTCTAGAGTACTGAATATGAAATTTGAAAAATAGAATTTGAACAACTTTGGAGAAATAACTTCCCTTGTCTGGGTGAGACTTTCCCCCCTGTTTTATAAAATGGAAAGTTTAGATTAGATGACCTCTACATTCCATTTTGGCTCTAAATCTATAATCCTAGGTCCCTGACAAATCTAATCCTCACTTAACAAAAGATTATAGCTAAAGAAGTGCAGAGAGAAAGGGGCTAGAAAAAACCTATAGTACATGATCCTCATTCAGTCTTGTGTAAACAAAATAAAATAGAGCAAAAAAAAAAAAAATCATGGTTGTGTGAATAGGAGTTTATTCTAAGGAACACAGGAAGGACGATTTTAAAGTTGTTGTCAAGGACTCAGAAACTAAACAGGTAGAATATATGTGAGGCAAAAAGGCTTGGGAGGTCTTACCCACAGGAAGTAGTTATTCTAAGGTACAGGTGTCAAGAAATCAAAGTTGAAGACAGCAAGAACCTAGACAAAAGGACTTGAGTAACAGAACAAGACTGTAGTTTCTGAAAGAATTAGAGAGATAAGGAAGATAGGATTATAGTAGATCTCTCCTTCTTTTTAGAAGAAGAGGGTGAATTTTACCAAGCTTCAGCTATTTCTAATGTGCCCCTCTTCGCTTTTTCACAACAAAATTGAAGATGGAATTACCCACTCACACCCTGTTATGTTGTTCAGTCCTATATGACTGTTGTGACCTAATATAGAATTTTCTTGATAAAGATACTGGAATGGTGAGCATTTCCTTCTCCAACTCATTGGAGGTTTAAGTGATTTGCCCAAAGTCACATTGCTACTAAGTGTCTAAAGCTGACTCTAGGGCCAGAGCTCTATCCACTGTCACTTTGCCACCCAATTTGTATTATAGTTTCTCAGCTAACCCCTGGCTTCTTATACTGTAGGCAAAAATCAAGATATGGTAAATGCTTAAGTAAAAGGAATGGGCAAAATATGTTAAAGTATCTGCTATAGTGGAAATTACGGCAAGTGTACCTTTTTTGTTTTTTTTCAGCCTTTCAAAGGGTGAATATAACTCACCTCAGTAGCTTCATTCTTAGTCTTCTCTGCATGGGCTCAGTGTTTTACCATAGTGCCTTCTTTGCCAAAGTTTCACTCTTCCTTCAGTATTTTTCTCTTTCCCTCCCTCCCTCCCTCCCTCCCTCCCTTCCTTCCTTCCTTCCTTCCTTCCTTCCTTCCTTCCCTCCCTTTTTTTTTTTCCTTTCCTGTTGCTTTGGTATTTCTGATTCTTTCTAGTTTGATTCTTTAAGTTTAGGGCAAAGAATGAGCTATCATCTCTTCTTTTTTTTCCTCTCAAATTACTCTCTCATCAAGTATATATTTCTTTTTAAAACTCCTGTGAATACTTCAGCTTTCCTTTAGGAAATGCTTGTATTTCTGAACTAAAAATCCTCAACATCAGTCACTATTTAAATTTGTATTAAAGTATACAAGTTGTATAAGGACTTCAGTATCAGGCAGAGAAGCAAGGCAATGAATCCAAAGATGGATTCATATAAACAAGAGAAAAAAATAAAGCAAGGTCTTGGACAGAAAGAAGTAACAAAGAGTACTGATTGGAACTGTTAGTAGACCAATAGACAGAAAGGATTAGCCTAATGCTGAACAAGTGAGCAACTGACCCAGATTCCCCCTAGCCAGGTATGGGACTCCTATTCATTTCCTCCATCACTAGAGATGTTTATAACTAAACTCACAGATATATGTATAAATACTTAATTTAATCCATTTCCTTTCCCCAAAAGGCAAAAGTCCTTTTTTAGAGGACTGAATAGATGTTTCATTTTTCTATTTGCCTCAGACCTATACTGTCCAACCAATTTTCACAAGGTCCATATTTTAACTCCAGGTTTCCCAACAGCCTCTCTGTTTTGGATTTTGTGCCAGCTAGATATGGTCCCAGATCTGAAGAAAAGCTAAACCTACAGGTGGAGGTAAATAGTCTCAGCCATAAAAATTTGAAAGATGTAGAGGCTGAGAGCCAAGAAAGTAATTACAGGCTTGAATGACTTAAATTAAAGAAAAAAAAAAGCATCTGATTTTCCATTTTCCTTGATCTCTCTTCAGTCATTCCAACAGCCATAGATACATTTTCTAGTTCTTTCCCCCCTGATTCATCAACCTATAATTAAACCACAAAACAATAATAATAATAATAAAATGGCAGCAACAACAAAAAGAGTCAATGAATCTAAAAGCTGGCATAATTTAAGACAGATCTGAGATTATCTTGGCCTTTTTCTAAGTCCAGCATTAAAAAGGATATATTTATCCCACAAATAAGAGATCACTAAGAGACCAAGCATTTCATTGCCATAAAAAGTCTGTCCTTCCTTGTATACCAATTTTAGTCCACTTTCTTGATAAGCTCACAAATTCTTTCTGATAGGGAGTTAGGGAGTGAACCTGTTGGTGATTTCAGTGTTAAAGAGTACTTCCAGATAAAATAATACCCTCTGCCAGTGCAGTACAACACTTTATAATTTTTAAGAGTTGCTGAGTTATTAAAGGAAAGTGATTTACCAAAGGTCATATATCCAATAGGAGTCAAAGATGAGTCTTGAATATAGATCTTGGCAGTTGTACAGCTGGCTTTTAATCCATTATTCTATAATTTCTCCTGTGGTAACATGCATTTAGAATTGGAAAGAACTAATTTTAAAGATGAGAAAGCTAAGCACAAGATACCAAATAACAAAGGTAAATTTGAACTCAACTCCTGTGATTACAAATTTAGTTCTCTTTCTACTACTCTTCATTCCTTCTTCTTAAGGGAAAACTTCCCACCCTCTAAAATTGTTCTAAAATGAAATAAGTTACCTTTTAAGATTCCAAGTTCCTCAGTACTAGAGATGTTTAAATAGAATCTTGAATTGTCATTTGTTAGGAATACTGTTGTATTACTATTTTGGTTCAGTTTGAATTAGATGACCTCTGAAGTCTTTTCCAACTCAACTTCGTTCATATCCATTACTGGAAAGTCATCTCATTTACAAAGCCCCAAATCCTTTTTACTTTGTGCCATACCTGGGTAGGATAAAGATTAATCTTTTCTTGAAGAAGACAAGAGCATTGAGCAACTAAGATGAAGCCTAAATGTACAGAAAGAAAAAGACATTCATTGGGTTCACTTCCTATCAACCATCCTGTGTATAAAGTAGGAAAAGTACTGGATTTATAGTCAGGGGAATTCTACTGGAATTCTGGCTCTTCAACTTAACTCTGTGACTAAAAGTAAATCGATTCATTTCTTCTCCAGCTTTAAATGCTATGATCCTCTGCTACCAGAGTTGGAGCTGAATAGATGGCCTAAGGAGGAGAAACTCCATCTATCCCTAAACCTCTTCCCCAGCTACATAGTCCCATGGCATTATTTTATCTCGATGGATTACTATATGAATGCTTATCGTTTTCCCCCTAGCTCTCTTCTCTCCCATTTCCTTTGCACATTTTACATCATAAACCAACTCTCTGCAGAATTAAAAGTGATAAAGGAGTCTCCTTGGTGCTGTACACATTAAAGGGATCAAAAGTAAATGCCGGGTGATAAATAGCACCAAGGAGCACAGGATGTGCTCTAGGAGGAATGATCTTTAATGGAACAGCTTTTAAAAGTATCTGCATGTGGCAACATTAAATACCATGAAGTCTCTGATACATATCACAGCCCTCAGATGCATTAATATTAAAGAGGAAAACAGCAGTGGGACAACTAGATGGAACACATAAATGTATAGAAAGAAAAAAATCACATTCATTGGGTTGACTTCCTATCAGCAGGGTGGCCCTGAGGCAAAACTGTCAAGTAGAGGAATTCAGAGAATCACAGCTGGAAAGGACCTCAGAAATGATTTAGCCAAATCCCCTCATTCTATAGATGAAGAAACTTAAGTCCCAGGGAGGGAAGCGACTTGTCCCACATTTCAAAGCTAGGTTGTGACACAAATGGCATTAGGTTCCAGATCTGCTTATTTCCAGAACCAGGGCCCTTTCTACTTTATGTTACTTTACCTCCTTTCTTATCAAGCACTTCCAGACTTCTTCCCTTCCTCCCCCCTTTTCATTTGCCCTCTTGCAATGTGATCTTCCTTTTCCATACCTAGGTATGTCTCCCTCACTCTTTTGTTTCCTCCCTTTTCCCATTGTATAAGGGAATAGGACTAGACTTGTATTCAGGAGAGTCAGATTGTGAATACCTGCAGCAGCTCATATTAGTTATGTGATCTTGGACAACTGAATTAAAGCCTCTGGGTATGAGTTTTCCCATCTCTCCAAAGATCCTAATAAAGCTTGTACTCTTTGCCTCCTGGGATTTCCAAAAAAAAAAATTGCTTCATATATCTTAAAATGCTAAAGGAATGTGAGTTGAATTTTTGAGGGCCAGCAGGTGTTTCAATTAAAATACTAATGAGAGATTGTATTCATATAACATTTTCCTTCACAAAATTCCTTCTCCCATACTCCATGGTGGCATGGAACCCAGCTTTTTGCAAACCATTTGGTTTGCAACTCTCTATGGGGTCACATAAATGAATGTGGTGGTTGTGAAATTATAATTTAATATTAGTAAATGTTTGATTTGTATAACTCCACATTCCCAAATAATTGGGGTCACATAAAAATTTGAGTGGCAAAAAGAGGTCACAAAAGGTCACCTGGCATAGAGGGCCAAGCTATAGCAGTGGAAAGCACAATCTAGTGATTTGTACAAGTTGGAAGGCTTTAAGTATGGCCCTGTATGGACCAGTCTATCTCTGAACAGCAGCTTAGCTAAGTATTGAAAGGCTTATTACCTCATCCTCCTGTGAGATTTTTTTTTTTGAGGGGAGGGGAATAGTAACCCATTAAGTCTTTCCAATAATGTATGGAATATTGATATATGTCACCAATGCATCCACTGATCTTTGAAGAATGTGCTACAGTAAATGAATATTATCTCTAAAATCAGAAGACAAGTGTTTAAATCCTGCCTTTAATAATTACTATCTAAATGACTTTGATCAAGTTAATTATCTCATTGGGCCTCAGTTTCCTAATCTGTAGCATGAAGAATTTAGACTAGATGGTTAGCTCTCTCTAGATGTATGATCCTGTGATTAATAGTTTATGAAGCACTTTATAAACCTTGACCTCATAAGTGCACTATGAGGTAGGCATTATATCTATATCTGTTTATTATATTCTTTTTATAAAAGAAGAAACTGAACCACAGAGACATTTGTCAAAGGCCAATTTAGCTTTTAAATGTTAGGGTTGAACCTTAAACTCAGATCACCTGATTCCAAATTCAGTGTTCTTTCCACTATAAAAGAAATATAAGTTTAACAGCTCACCCAAGTGCTTTCTCTCTCTTTCCTGTACCATGAAATTCAACCTACATTCATGTCACACATACATACATACACGCACACACACAGGCCTGTGTGGAAATGAGAGTGAACACATGAAAAAAAATGTTCTGCTGGGAATACGGCAGGAGGAAGGGATGAGCAGAAAATAAAATCTGTCATCAGTATAAAAACATAACATCATTGATTAATTTAACATTCCCCCAAATCCACTATCACCACACATGCTTTCTTAGTTTTGCTTCATTCATGTATCCTCCATACATTGTTATGTCATTAACGTAACCAGAGACATAAATCTTCATTCAGCAGAATTGATCACAAACACTAGAAGAAGGAGGAGGTCACTTTACCTGCAGCATTGTCTAAACAAATCCATCAAGGGCTCTTGAGCTGCTTAATCATGGTGCTGCCATTCAAGTTAGGTAAGCATATTTTCCCTTCATTAGATTTAATATATAATCTCATTATAGAAACCTGACACTCCCATACTAACTCTCTCAAATCATAAATCAGTCTACACACTTACTTTTAAGCACAAAGGGAGGTGGAAATGAGGAGCAATCTACAATGCATTTTTATGGTGAAATGTATTTTTGTAATAAACACTATGGAAACCATTCTAATAAAGCAGGAGGACAGGGGCTTTGCCTGTTGCTTTCTTTGTTCATGCATTCTAATCCCCTTTTTTATTATCTGCTTCCATGTTATGGGATCATTGCTTCCATTGTACCAACTAACCTTTTTTAACAAAATAAATAGCCTAAGTTGTTCATCCTAAAGAGGAATGTGATTTACCCAAAGCCACAGAGCTACTAAACTGCAAGGCCCTTTTTCAAAGTCAGATATTTCTTCTCAATCCACACACAATGCTCCTTCCATCATGTCAACATGGTTTCCAGAAAATATTTTTACAGGTGTGGCAAATCTCTTCACCTATCTGTGCCTGAGAGAGAGGACTATTAGCTGTTGCACAAACTTACTATATAATAAAAGGAAGAAAAATTACACAAATAATTATTATATAGAATGAGGTAGAATGGGGTAAGTGCAAAAGAGAAGGTCATATCAGAGGCACTGTGTGTTGAACATGATAGCATTTGATAAGTACTTCTTAAATTGGGTAAGAAAATTGATAAGGGAAATGTCATTTCCATAGAACTAGTGGAAGCTTGAGTAAAAAGAGACATGATAGTCAGATTGGAAGTAAGTACAGTGGGAACCTACATCATCTTGTGAGAGAATTTATGGCCTGTAATACATAGAAATTGGAACATGGAGTAGCAGACTAGCATGAGAAATAATGTGAGCCAGGGAACAAAGATAGGGGTAGCTCAGCCAGCATGACTTCTGCTTCAAAAGCCCAATGATAATAATACACAATATAAGACTTTATGTTACTGGGTACTTTACATGTTTGAACCGCCCAATAATCTTACATAGTAGAAGCAATATAAGTTTTTTCACCCCTATTCAAAAGATGTGACAACAAGAGCAGATAAGTGAAATACCTTCTACAAATTCATACTCAGTCCCTGTCTGGATTGGAATCAATGACTCCAGAAATCAAAATTAGTTCTTTTTGTACTCTATCATTCTACTTAACAAACTAGTCAAAAAAAAAAAAAAATAAACAAAAAATCAGATTCAGAAAATTAATGAATAAAAAATTCATAATTTCAAAATGAAACATAATCTTGCCCAAATAGTTTTGGCAAGTGTGTTAGTGTTTATGCTAACGCACACATATGGATAGGCATGCTCACATATTGCCTATTCAGTGGAAACCCTATTTATAAGCATAATTTACTTTCCCTTAAAATAATGCATCATTTCTTACCTAGTGATTTTTTTAGTACAACCAAATATTAGTTGTTTTCTCATTTTAAACAACATTTTAACACCTAAGTAATTGCAACCAAAGGGCATTTATTGTATATTTCTGCTTCCAAAAAAAGATATCCTTAAATCATTCCTAGGAAGATATATATTCATTCAGGACTAAAAGCAACTACATTTAAAAAAAAATCTATTAATGCCCACAAAGTATTGTAAAGCTTTTCCACACTCACCAGTAGCAAAGTTATGAGACATTGGAGAGTAATCATAAGCTGAAGTACAAGCCACATGGTACTACGCCAATCTCATACATAAACAAGACTTAAATTGTACTATGAATCCACGTGATTTTTTTTTTTTCACTGATACTTTTACTTTCTTTTAGTCTTCTCTTCTTATGGTAGATTGTTCCTAGATGCCATTAGCTGATATGATCTTAGGTAAGTCATTTTCATACTCTTGGTCTCAATTTTCTCACGTTAAAAAAATGGATTAGATGAATTTTAGGGTTTCCATTGGCTTTGGAATCAGGAAGATCTGAGTGTAAAGTGGGCTTCACAAACTTACTAACTTTCAAACTTATTAATGCTGGACAAATCATTAATTCTATTTGTCTCTTTCATTCATCTGGAAAACAGGAACACACTGGAGAAAGATTTGGCAAACCATTCTAGTTTCTTTGCTAAGAAAATCACATGGGCAATGTGCATAAGGTCACATAAAGTAAAAAAAAAAAAAAAATGACTAAATGACTGAACAACAATAAGGTTCTTTCCAGCTGTGAAATTCTATGAACTCATTTCATTTATGATCCCTCGATGACACACTTAGGAATGAAACTAAGTAAATTATTTCAGAATGTCAAAAAAATGACATTTTTCAGTATTGCACAACTGATCAAAGAATGCAAAGAACATTAAATCCAGGTATTTCTGCAGTCTCTTTAGATTTTGGGAAAGTGTTTGACTAAGTAGAAAATGAAATGTAGCTTTAAAGATCCTGTTCAAATGAAGAATATCCCACACATATATACTAAAATCATCTATAAGCTTATTAATGATGACAAATAAAAATGAATATATTCACCAATCTCCTGATTATCAACAGTGGGAGAGGCATAAAAGAAAGATGTTTGCTCCCTAAAGTTATTAGCCATAATTGTGAAAAATATCCTATGCAGAGTCAGATCAAGCCAATAGCATTTATTAAACATGTATTGTGTGCCAGGAATTGTGTTAAGCACCAGAGATTGAAAGCCAAAACAAATAAGTAAAAAGACCCAAATCTGTCCCAGTTTTTAAATAGCTCACAATCTAATGGGATACAAGATATACTGAGACAATATAAATATAAATTTATTTAATAATAAAGATTGACTCCAATATAAATTGGAGACAATCAGAAAGAAGGCATTAACATTAAAGGAGATGGAGAAAGCTCCTTATAGAGATGGAATTTTTTGCTGTGACTTGGAGGGAAAGGATTCTAGGCATAGAAGACAGCCAGAAAAGACCCCAGTTCCTTGAGTATAGAAGAACAAGGAGGGCAGTGTCATCAGATTGTGAAGTTCATGGAGGAGACTCAAGATTTCAAGAGACTGAAAAGGTAGCAAGAATCTAAATTCAACTACTTTAGGGATTCCCTAATACTAATGAGGTTCTTCAAATGTTCCCATTCATAGGCGGCGCCATACTAATTGGACACTAATACCTAGAACGCTCCAAATCATCCTAAATAAAATAATGAATTACAGAAGATGAGAATTGGAGGAGATTTCAGTGGCAAATTGAATCCAAACTATATATGAAAGGAATCCTCATTACCTTACTCTAATCTTCATGATCACTACCCAACAAGCAATACTGTGGCCTCTGTCCAAGGACCTCTAATGGTGAGAAATTGATCATTTCTCAAGGCAACCCATTCTATTACTGATTAGCTCTAATTATTGGAAAATATCTGCTTGCATCAAGCCTAAAAGTGCCTTTTTTCTTTTTTAAAAATTTATTTATTTTTCTTTTTTTTTAAATGTGAATTCTATCCATTATTCCTGGCTTAGCTCATTAGGGATAATCAAAAGAAGCTCAAACCTACCTCTCCATGAGAGGTCTACAAATATTTGAAGGTAGCAGATATGCCTAATCATGAACACTGAAAAATCAAAGTAAATGAAAAAAACACTTGTTGATCAGATTATGAAATGCAATTGGACTGATGCCATTAAGTCATATATATCTACATATATAATTGGTGCAGATGTATGTGCATTCATATATTATACAAATATATATATATATATATATACATACATATATATATATATATATATATATATATATATATATATATATCGATAGATAGATAGATGTGTGTGTCTGTGTGTGTATGAAACAAGTGACATTAAAGCTGGGCCTAGGATTGAATAACAGGACAATAAGCATGATTCCTATCTGGAAAACTGTGTAGCCCTTAGTTCCAAAGATCCCAAATTATAAGAGAGCTTTCTTATGTGATTTGTTTGTTTGTTGGGTGTTTGATTTCATTTCATTCCATTGATATGAAATTGGCAATTCAATTGTACTTTGTGCTTTTAGAGAGTTCCCTGGAGGCACTGACAGTCTGAATAACTTGCCCATAATTACATTACTATTTATTATCAGAAGGAAGATTTGAATTTAGGCCATTCTGATTCCAAAGCTTACCCTCTGTTGATATATCATACTGTCTCTCTCAAGTTTTATAATTTAGCTAAAAGAAATATGCTTGATCGGGCATGGATAGTTCTTGGTAACTCTACTCTGGTTCTTTTGTAATCCTTTTTTTTTTCCCCCCCTAGATATACACTAATCATCCGGTTAGTAATAGAATGTTGCATCACCTGAGTATGAGAACTGACCTTGGAAAGATTCAAGAAATTTCAATAAAGTATTTTTCTTGTTGACCAATGAAGTTCTGTAAGTCAGTCAGTAAAATTTTATTAACGGCCTACTATACTTCAGTCACTGCATTAAGCAAGATAGAAAGTAGAGAAATAAAAGAAGTTGGGAAAGATTTCTGGTAGAAGGTAAGATTCATTGGAACTTAAAAGAAGCCAGGGAAATCAGTAATCAGAGTGGAGGAGAAATAGTATTCCAGGCATGAGAGACAGCTAGAAAAAATGCCAGAGCTAGGAGAATGGGTGCCAGGTTTGAGGAGTAGCCAGAAGACCAGTACCTATGCTATATATCAAAGAGTATGGTTAGGGAGGTGAATAAGGTATATGAAGATTAGACTAGGCTATGAAGGTCTTTGAATGTCGACCAGACAATTATGTATTTGATTTGAGGATTGAAAGGGAGATACTGGGATTTATGTGTAAGAGAGAGAGAGAGAGAGAGAGAGAGAGAGAGAGAGAGAGAGATAAAGAGAGAGAGAGAGAGAGAGAGAGAGAGAGATAAAGAGAGAGAGAGAGAGATAAAGAGAGAGAGAGAAAGAGAGAAAAAGTGATAGACAGAGACAGAGAGACAGAGAGAGACAGAAACAGAGAGAGAGACAGAGAGAGAGAGAGAGAGAGAGAGAGAGAGAGAGAGAGTCAGTCAGACCTGTGCTTTAGGAAAAAGAACTTTGGTGACTGGGATATGAAGAGACTTGAGGGCAGCAGGTTATTGCAATAATACTGAAGTGAGGTGATGGGAACTTGTAGCAGAATGATGGCAGTATTAGAAGAGAATAAGGGTTTATTAGAGAGATATTATAAAGTTGTAATCAAATTTAGGAGAAGGGAAGAGTTGAGAGACTGTGAGGAGTCAAGGATGATACTTAGGTTTTCAGCCTTGAGATAATAGAAAATCTACTTTGACTACTTTCCATAGGATCTAGAGATCCTATAAGGCAAAAAAAAAAAAAACAATTCTGATATTATAAATCAACAAATGATGGGTTGGGGTTTGTGTAGGAATTCATATTATTTCATAAGAATTTTAAACCATCTTCTCTGCTTGGTTTTTACTCTACCATCATCTTCATAATATCACATTTGGGATAAATTTATCAGGATGAAATTCATTATCATGGTGATTGTTTCAGTTTTGCTATCCATACCTCATCAGTAATCTCTGTTACTTCTGTGTCTTTATTGGAGGACTGAAGAAGGACAAAAACATTCCTCTCATATCCATTTTTTAGAAAGGGCTTAAAATCTCAGCCACCACTTCATTTGCCACCAGCTGCTTTGCTTGGTTTTCACTCTATCTTATCTTTATTATGTCCTGAGCTAGGTACATTTTGTATTTTTCTACCTCCCCTTTTCCTTCCTTTTGTATATTATCTTCCCCATTTAGATTGCAAGCTCCTTGAGGACAGAAACCATCTTCTCTTATTTGCATTCCTGTCTGCTTGCACCGTGCCTGACATATAGAAGATGTTTAATGAATGTTTATTATATCGTATCATTGGTAAGCATGGACCTTAAAGTGTGCTGGAAGATATCTAAAATAAGATGGAATAGGATCAGAATGATTCATTTGTTTTTATCCAACATCCAATAATCTATCTTATATACAAACACAAGAATACTCAAATGAGCTATGATTTGTCAGCATAGGAAAATTCATTTCAAATCAGACTGAAACCAGTGTAGAATTTAATAGGTAGGGCCTCAGGTATTGCCTGAATAAACATAGAAACTAAGTAACTTGGCTAGAGCCACATATCTAGCAAGTGTCGGAGGCAAGATGGGAGTACATAAAATCATAAAATCTAAAAAATGAAATGGACTTTATGGGATATCTAGTGTAATCTCTTACACATAAATAACTTGTAACATACCTTCAACAAGAGGTCATATAGCCTGGATTTAACTCCATATTGGAATGGAATTTACTATGTCCTGAAATGATTTATTCAATTTTCTAACAACTCTAACTGTAGGAAATGCTTTCTTATACTTATGCCAGATCTATGTCCAAGTAACTCTCACCCACTGGTCCTAATTTGGGCCTTGGTGAAAAGGAAATTCAATTTTAAAATTACAACAATAACAACTTTTACTAAGCACCTACCATGAAAGACAGGAATAAATCTAATCGTTTTTTCATAGGGCATAGTACTCTCTCACTAATAATCATAAGTTCCTAAGGAGCAAGGATCATGTATTTTTTTATTATAGCTTTTTATTTACAAGTTATATGCATGGGTAATTTTTTAGCAGTGACAATTGCAAAACCTTTTGTTCCATTTTTTTTCCCTCCTTTCCGCCACCCCCTCCACCAGTTGGCAGGTAGACCAATACATGTTAAATATATTAAAGTATATGTTAAATACAATAGATGTATACATGTCCATACAATTATTTTGCTGCACAAGAAGAATCAGACTTTGAAATAATGTACAATTAACCTGAAGGAAATAAAAAATCCAGGCAGACAAAAATAGAGGAATTGGGAATGCTATGTAGTGGTTCACACCCATTTCCCAGAGTTCTTTCACTGGGTGTAGCTGGTTCAATTCATTACTGTTCTATTGGAACTGATTTGTTTCATCTCATTGTTGAAGAGGGGCAAGGATGATATTTTATCTTCTAAATCCCTTACAGTGGTTAACAAAATACAAATAACAAATTACAATTACAAATAAATATCAGTTCTTTTTTGATGATGGTACAAGTATAAGAACATATAGTGAGAAAAAAAAGAAATTTTGGTAGAATAAAGAGGTAATGGTATTGGAAGTTATTAAAAGTTATTTCTATTTCTATTATTTCTAAGCATAACTGAGCTAACTTTTTGGGCAAAGAAAAATCTTGAGGAAATACAAATTTACAAACTGTCACCAATTTTATGGGCAGGAAATCCGAACACTTGTCACATATTTAGAAGATTTTTAATCTCAGTGATTGATGATAATAATATACTTGGCTAATGCCCAAAGTTATAACTTGTTAAAAGCAGATGAATCTCAAAATTGTGCTTTTACTATTCTAATATATACATACAAAACTCTTCTAAAAGTTCAAATCATTTTAATAAAAAATTATGTCCCTCTGAGGAAGTTAGGAACATTTATTGTGGTATTATCACCAAATTTTCTAGGTATATTCTAATTTCTAGATCCTTATCCTTTCTTTACTAGATCATGATGTCATGCTATCTGGAAAGTGGGTCAGTTGTATGGAACTTTAACAGGGATCAGTAGCTAAGACTTTATCTGAAGCAATGAAGTAAGAGGAGATGTTGAGGATCCCTTCGTCCTCAGGTCTGTCACCACAAGGCCCTTCTGCCAATGGATATTGGGAGGAGAGGTAGAGGAAGGGGCTATAGTTACAGTGGGCAGGAGCTGGAGAAAGAAAGAGAAGAGATAAGATAAGTCTTCTCTTGTGTTGCTATTGTATTTGAAATAAGACCAAGTGGTTGATTGACTAACAGGGAGGTGATATCTAAAATAAATCAGAAGAAAGTAGGAAAACAATTATCTGGTGAATCCATACATACATGGCCTAGATAAGCTTTATCTTTGAGTACTGGAAAAACCCTTGGAACCATCACACCCTGTTAACAATATTTGAGAGTTTTTAGACACAAGAAAAGATACTGTGGGGGCAAAGACAAACAATGTGTTGAATTCCAAAAGAATATAAGAACATAGTTTAAACCATTAATCAGTGAGCTTGGCTGCAATGCCTAGTAAAATTCTAGAATAAATTATTTGAGAGATGGTCAATTAATATCTAGAATATTGAAAATGGTAATTAAGAAATAGTGTGACTTTACCAAGAATTAGTCATGACATAGTCACTTTTTTTGCTAAAATGGTAGGTCAAGGAAATGTTAACCAGATTTTTGGCAACATTTAATAAATTGGAAAGGTTGCATGGTATAGGGTACAGAGACAGGTTGAAAGGCAAGGAAGACTTGATTTCAAGAAAACATCTTATGAAAGCCTGGCCAAAACACTCTGAATTGTCAATGTTCTAGGTAACTCTATAAGACCAGAGTTATGCAGAAGCTGTTGATCTTCATTAGTAGAACAGTTTTTTTCATCCATAATCCTCATTCCCTATGTCAATAAAATCTTAAGTCTAAGCTTTATGCTATTTCTATTTTAAAAAGTATCGCACATTTCAAGGGAAAAAAAAACAAAACCTCAGGAGAACATGTGAACTGATACAAAGTGAAGTATGTCAAACCAGAAGAATGTTGGGTATAGTAGCAGCAAAGTTTTAAGTATAATCAATTGTGAAAGACTTACCTATTGTGACAAATTCAATAATCTAAGGCAATTCCAAAGGATTCAAAAATACTACCTACATCCAAAAAAGAGATCTGGTACAGATTGAAGCATCCTTTTTTTATTTTCTTTATGTTTTTTAAAAATTGTTTGTTTTGTAATATGACTAATTTGGAAATATTTTGCATAATTTCATATGTGTAGTTGATATATTGTTTGCCTTCAGAATGAGTGGGGTGAGGCAAGAGTAAGAGAGAGAGAACTTGGAATTGATAACTTTAAAAAAAATGAATGTCGAAAATCTTTTTTTTTTTCAATTAAAAAGGATTCCAAACTATTTTTTGAAAAGATAGAAAAAATGTGATCTAAACAATAATATAGTAACAGCAAAACAATGAAAGAGCTCTGAGGTTAGTCAGTGATATTGTTTTAAAATTTTTATTGATATGTTTTTGTTTTTATTTCATTTCATTTTGAAATTATCTCTCCTTAGCAAGCTACTTTCTGTAAGTAAATAATAAAAACATAAATAAAATACAATAATTGACAGGGGAGGATTCACCAAAGTGATAAGAGGATATGAAATGAAGAATAGTGGTATAATGATTATAATTTGCAATTAAAGAATTAAAGAAAAATCTAGCTGAATGTATAAAAGGGAGGATTTTAGGTTTTGAGTAAATCGCACAAAAGATGACCTTGTAGGTTTATTTACAAGGAAAAAATGACTTAGAGTGGCATTGAAAGTTTGGAGCAACAATATTGGGAACAATGGCAGAAACCATTGATGCAAAAATTCTATTATGAGGATTGAGATAAAATTGGGTAACTTGAATTGTAGTAGATCTTTAACTTGGTTTCCTGACTTTTCTTGATAACTTAGACATAGAAATGCATAGGCAGAGATGATGGGAGTAATACAATATTAATTATTGAACAAATTAAGGTCAAGGAAATAACAAAAAAAACAGCTAATATTATATAGCATTTGTTATACTGCAGGCAATGTGCTAAGCAGGTAACAATTTACAAACTTTCTAGTTCTACAAATGAGGAGATTGAGGCAAATAGAAGTTGTGAGTTGTTTTAGTCACACAGTTGGTAAGTGTCTGAGGTAAGATTTGAATTCAATCTTCCTGATTCCAAGCTTGGTGCTCTATCCACTGTACCACCTAGCTGCCCCAGTAAGAATTATATTTTGATAACCTGTATAAATACATGATCAAGATTGGAAGGCAGGAAAGTGAAAAAAATTGTGGATGGTAAACTAGTAAGATAATGAAAAAAATTAAAAATTAGGGATAATATGAAATCTTACATTTGACTTAAAAATATCAATCTCTTAAGTATAAGATAGGATAAATGCTTTTAGATAACACTTTACCCCTCCCCCCACAACAGGGACTATATTGTTTGTTTATCGTTTTATTCTCAATGCTTAGTACAGTGCCTAGAACATAATAAACTCCCTTCCCTCCCTTTCCTTATCTTTTGTCATCTCCAAGCCTGGTTGTTCCTTTTCTCACATTCTAAACTCAAAGGATCAAAAGGAACAATGGTCATACACTGTTCTTTAAAATAAAACTTTCAGAATCCCTCATGGTTATTGTCTTTTCACTATCACCTCTTTTCCTTTTAAATATACTCCATCTTTTCCAGATGCTTGCTGTTATGAGCCAAGGGTCTCCAGATCATTCTCCTTCCTTCCCCAAAAGTTCAATACCTGGCTTACAGTTTTTTACCATTTAAACCCCTAAATCATATCCAATACTGCTGTCTCAGTTCTTCAACCTCCTAAGTTCCTATTGCCTTTGTCTCTGCTCTAAATCAATAACGGATGGAGTAGCTCACTTTAAACCATCCCCTTTCCCAAAGGAATGTGACCCATATGCTAACATTCATAATTATTGCCCTAGTTTGCAAGGTCTCTCCCAGGACAAGAATTAACTTCATGCCTAGGAAATCATCAATAAATCTGTCTAATAAGCATGTGTGACAAGAACATTGTTAGAAAGCAGCATGGAAAGCAAATAAAAAGAAACTTTTTTTCTTGACATAGGACCTAATTCTAATGGACAATCATTCTGAAAGTAATGATGCTCAAGGGTATTAGCAATGCAAATGCAAGTGCCCAGGCATCTAAGCCACATTCTAGTAACACATCTCTCTAGGAGAGCAATTCTTAATCAGGGACCTTCACTTTGTAACTCGAGGCAATGATCATTAAATAATAACAAAATAATCCTGCCTGAGGCCAATCAATGAGAAACTGCTTTATCAGGGCAAATGGAGATTCTTGACACTTGTAGTAAATCAGCCTTATCCTAATGAGGGGGGAAAATGAGGCAAAGACAGACAAAACACCCACAAACCTTGATGGATTATCTGCTTCTTGGTTTTCTCATCCATAGAAAGAAGGGTTTAAACAAACTGATATTTAAGGTTCCTTCTACTTGGATAAAACCCCAAAATTCAACTTCCCTTTCTTCTAAAGTCTATGTGCTACAGAACCTTCTTTGGGGTTTGGATTAAGGAATTACTTCATATAATTTAGTCATAGAGACATAGAATCTCAAAGATGAAGCTGACTTTGAGGAGCTATGAAGTCCAATTTCACATGTAAAATAGTCCCCTCTGAAACTTCCCAAACAAATGGCCATCCAATTTTTGCTTAAAGAGATCCAGTTCATTTAATGTCTATTCTAATTTAAGAGAGCTCTGTTGTTTAGGAAGTTTTTCTCATGAGGAAGTCTGCTTCCCTAAAACTTTTACCATACTTGCTGAATGTCCATTTCTATCTCAGCAAGTGAATCATTTTGGCATAAGAAATCAGCTTCTTTGCAAAGTCCATCTACTCATCTTTTTCCCTTGGAGTGCCAAATAGGACAAATGTGATCTCTCTTTTATGTGAAATATGTTCGAATTTGTATCTAGTTTGGCATCTTGAAAACTATCTGATGGCATAATTTTTTTTTCAAAGTTCAATGGATCATAGAACCAAAGATATAGAACTGGAAAAGAGATCTTGTTTAAGCACTTTATTTTTATAGATGATAAAATTGAGAAACTACAAATGCTTCCTCTATCAGGAGGTGCAAGTGATTATGTCTATCTCTTTAGGGGTGGAGAAGAACCTAAAATAGTATCATTAAAAAGCAAGTGATTGGAAGAGTAGGGGAGTTCTGGCTTCACAAAGAGATAGTAAATTGTGGAGCTGGCCAATAAATGCATGTCTTATTATTTTAAATGCAGTGTTATTTTTATTGTCTCTAATCCAAAATCCTTTTCTGAATGAGGAAACTGAGGCTCAAGGATGTTATGATGTATCCAAGTTCACAGAGGGAGAAAGGAACAATGCCAAAATTTGACTCTATGTCTTCTGGCTTCCCATTCAGTGTTCTTTTCAATATAGATTCCTAATTGTTCTACACATATGTAGAAATAGAGAAGAAATCCTTTGTCTTGTTGTTCTAGTCCTGAAAATTCTGATTTGAAGGGCTTACTCTTTCCCTGACAAACTAGCTTTATCATAGCCATATTCCCTTTTGTTATCCTTTCCTGCCTACCTTTCCCATTTTCTGGAATACTTCATATCTGTTATCACCTATGTACATTCCCAAACCAAAAGCATCCAGCTTCCTAGTTGGCTGCTTCTTCCTTATATGTGACCTCAGAAGTGAGAAACTCATTAAACCCAATTGAGAATGACCCACCTGAAACCCTGTCACCTCTTCCATATCCCTGAACTGCCCTAATCATTCCCTGATCACTGACTCAAGTGCCCCATTCATCAAACTGATGTGAAGTTGGTAACTCACAAAACTATTCTGTACTTTCTCCTTGCCTTAGCCTGAAGACCATCATGTTCAGGGCTCTGAGGAAGGCACCCTGATTACAAGTGCTTACCTTAGCTCAATACCTGGCACATAGTAGAGATTAATCCTTGCTTTGTCTCACTGTAACCCTTTTCTGCCCTAGTATGGAGATGCTGGATACTGTCTTTGAAGTGAAATGGTTTTCTCTTTTTGAATGTTTCTTTTGCTTTCTTCTATTTGGGGTGGGAGAAGGGCTGGATATTACTCGAGGAGCCCCCATTTCTTTCTCCTACATACCCTCCTTTTCCATTTACCTTGGGAATTTTCCAGTTAAGCCACATGGAATTTCCTTAAGCACAGCACATAAAAGAGCCCATCATCAATGCTTTCTGAATGTCTCCTGCTTAAACCACTTTTTGGGTCTCAAATAACACATCATAATACTTGCAATAACTGAAACAGTTATCTAACTTAGGCATTGGAGTTAGACGCACCTCTTATTAACTCTCAGGAACTGTGACACCTGGCTAGGTAACAGTGGGCAAAGATAGGCTTTGGAACCATGTTATGAAGTTATGATTCAGAGTAGGGATCCAGGAGCTAAGGAAGGCAGCATCCAGTGAAGAATAAGTTGTTAGAACTCAGTGCTTCCCCCTTCCCTATTTTAATTGGATTTCTAACTCCCGCTTCCCTTGCGGAAGACTGCACCATGACTCACTGAGCACAGAAGGAACTCCAGATTGTTCAGGAGGTAGCTAAGGTATGCCTTTGAGTAACACACAGCTCATGGATCAGTTGCCTTCAATAATTTTTTAGTGAATGAAAAACAATGTCTTGGCTTGTGCTGTAACCTTGAGCCCTTTGTAGGAGGTCAGGAGAGTGAGAGAAGCGCATTTTTTTGTGATAACTTTGATGTGTTTTATCTTTATAACCTAGGAGGTGTGAGGGTCCACAGAGCCCCAGCATATCCTTTTTTGTGTGAGTTAAGCAGATTTCCCTCTGGCTTGATTGAAAGATAAGCAATGGGCTCTATGAGTAGTGCTGTACATGGCTTTTTTTCTAGCTCAACTACATTTATAATTACTTAGTAAAGGCCCATTCATTCCCAACAGATAAAGCAGACACAGGAATGTTTTTAGATAAGGTTTCTGGCTGGCTGCATTTGAGGACTTGCTGCTAAGATAGCATTTGGCTACATACAGGACACTCTCTGATAGCAAGGTTTCCAAAGATGAGTATCTAGGGTCTAATCAAAGAAAAATTAATATAAATTTATAAGGCCCCTCCATTCCCTTACTAAATCTCATCATTATTTCCTCCATTACTCTCCTCAATTAAAGCTAAAATAATAGATTACTGAAGCAGAATAATAAATGGAAAAAAAGAGTTATCAATACTTATCATTGTTGGGAATACACAAAAACACACAAATTATACACACACACCTGGCACTCAAAATGAGAGGCTGTTAGCCATAAGAAAGCATCATGATAAATGCACCATGGCCCGGAGCAATAAATTACTTCCAGTTGGCTGCTTGCTTGCCTGGTCCTCAGTCTTGATTACTACAGCAACTTGCAAGCTTTTATAGCTTATGCAGAAGCAAAAACCTACATGAGATTATGTTTGGTGATACAGGGAATGGTGAAGATGCCTGATACAACTCAGCTTCCCTTGGTGAATAGTAGCCTAAAAATAATCGATTTTTCTATTTATATGATGCAGGTAAAGTCAAACCAATGGAAACATCATTAAGTTCTGTTAATGAATCTTCCTCCGAGGCATGCTAGGAAAAAAGTGTTTGAATTCAATGCTATATCTGTATCTGAAAAAATACAATTATTGGTTAACAAATGTGTTACATATGGGGAATATCATTATTTGAATACTAAACATGACCCTGTCTTGGGTCTTTTAGATTAAGAAAAAGCTCAGTGATTTATCCACTTACTGTCCACTATAATTTCAGCTAAAATACATATGTGTGTGTGTGTATGTGTGTGTGAATTTAGATGCTTAAGAACATTGCCATTTTAATTCCTCCCCCCTCCACCCCCCCCCCCCCCCCATGTCATTATATGGAGTTTCACTTCAGTTCAATCCTGTTCACTTCAACTCATCATATCTTATATGTCTACTATAGATACAGCCAAAAAACAAGACTGATCCTACTCCTAAGAGTTGGAGATCAAAATACTTGAGGGATAATCTCCTCACCAATAGGTGACAGATTAATTAGAGTGCTGGGTCTGGAGTCAGGAAGAACCAAGGCCAAATTTGAACTTGCTGTGTGATGCTGGGCAAGTCAGTTATCATCTGATTGCCTCAGATTCCTCAACTATAAAATAAGGATAATAATAGCACTAACTCCCAAGATTTGTTATAAGGATTAAGTGAGATAATTGTAAATCTAATCACATTATATGGCACATAGTAATAGTGCTTAATAATTTTTTCCCTTTCTTTCACTTTTAATTTTAATGGAGAAGATAGACAGTTAAGATTTCAGACCTCTCAGGAAGTAGAAACTAGTCAACTATTCAGAATTTTAAGTGATATTCCTTTCCACTTTAATCTCATCCAGGAAATATATTCTACCCCATACATGTATGAGTAGTCATTTATAGTCACATGAAGTAGTACAGAAAATGAGAATCTCAAATGAAAGAGTTGTGTTGTGTTAATAAATAGCAAAACATTTAGGGAATTCTGTACAATATGGAAGGGAAAACAACATTAATATCAAGTTAACCTGAGATACAAGGTGCAATAGAACCTAGGCAAATTGTATTTGCCCATTTACAAGAAAAACTTATAAGTTTCTCAGGATCTGAAATACCTATGGCCTATTCACATATGCCCAAAGGCCCTATTTTATAACAGTTCCAGTTCTGAGATCAATCAGTTAGCTCACACAGATATTGTAGCCTAAATAGCTAATTATTCCTGATCCATCTGCCCCATAGGTACAAAATATCCCAAATGAACCTCTAATATACAAGTATTGTATTTTTACTATATTTAACATACCTGGAATTCAAAAGGCTAAAATCTTATGCTTGAGTAGAAAAATTCCACTTCACCAAAACAGAATGGGGGAAGAATGAAGAGAAAATTGTTCAGATAAGAATCTGGGGATCTTAGTGGATTACAAGTATAAGTGTCATATTGTATAACACCTGAAAAAGGTGAAGTGATATGAGGAAACATTAGGGGGTATGTCACTTCTAAGAAACAGGGAGATGATAATCTCACTGTCCTCAACACTTATTCGATTTCATCTGAAATATTATATTCACTTTGGGAAACCTCAGGTAATGAAAGACACTTTAAAAAGTTTTTGTTAGTATTAAAACTTTTTATTTCCAAAACGTATGCATAGATAATTTTCAACATTCATCCTTGTAAAACATTGTGTTCAAAATTTTTCCCTCCTTTCCCCCTGCCCCCTCCCCTAGATGGCAAGTAATCCAATATATGTTAAGCATGTACAAACAAATTTCCTCAATTATTATGTTGCAAAAGAAAAAACATATCAAAAAGGAAAAAAAAAAGGAGAAAAAAAACTAAATGCGAATAAATAACAACAAAAAGGTGAAAATACTATGTTGTGGTCCACACTCAGTTCCCATAGTCCTGTGTCTGGCTGTAGATGGCTTTCTCCATCAAAAGATGAAACTGGCCGGAATCATCTCATTGCTGAGAAGAGACACATCTATCATAATTGATTATCATATAATCTTGCTGTTGCTGTGTATAGTGATCTCCTGGTTCTACTCACTTCACTTAGCATCAGTTCATATAAGTTTCTCCAGGCCTCTCTGAAATCAATCTGCTGGTCATTTCTTACAGAACAATAATATTCCATAACATTCATATATCATAATTTATTCAGCCATTACCCAATTGATGGGCATCCACTCAGTTTCCAGTTTCTTGCCACTACAAACAGGGCTGCCACAAACATTTTTGTGCATACAGGTCCCTTTCCCTTCTTTATGATCTCAGTAGGAGATACTACTGCATCAAAGGGTATACACAGTTTGATAGCCCTTTAGGTTTAGTAAATTGGAGATAGTTTTGAGGAAGGGCAGCTAGGTGGTGCAGGGATAGAGTGTCAGGGGACGACTCATCTTCCTGAGTTCAAGTCTAACCTTAGACCTTTACTAACTGTGTGACTCTGGATAAGTCACTTAACCTTGTATGCCTCAATTTCTTCATCTGTAAAATGAGATGGAGAAGAAAAAGGAAAATTATTTCAGTAACTTTGTCAAGAAAATCCCAATTGAGTTCACAAAGATTTGGACACTGTGGCTGAGATCAATCACATAGAGAACAGATGAGATGCGTAGAAAATAGAAAATATTGGACAGTGAGTCAGACAGTTCTAGGTTTGAATTGACCCTTTGATACCAGTAGGGCTAACTGCCAAACAATAATGACATCATTATTTGATAATTTAAAAGGATTTAAGGAATTTAGAAGTCTTTGCATCGAGTACCCTCATTTTACAGAGAAATAACCTGAGTGACTTAATCCAATAATCAATAGTTAATAAACATCTAACAAGTATCTACTATGTCCCATTCATTGTGTTAAGTGCATACAATCTAATGAGGAAGAAATCACATATGTAAGGAAGCTGAAAAGGGAGAAGGATAGAGAACTCAGAGATGTCTCAAAGTAGTGTAATCATATGAGAAATGAGGATCTGTTATGACTTGAACTTCCTAGAGTTCCTGGCAGCATCTTTTAATTAAAGTCATTCTATTAGCTCCAGTAGAGGTCATATTCCAAACCCAGTGTCCCAACATGTCTAGCTGCATGAACCTTCCACTGTACCATTTTGTCTTCCAAAAAAAAGAGTCGTGTTGTTTTCTTACTTCTAGGTAACCTGCCCAGCATTGGAGCACTTACTAAGATAATACAAATTATAGGGGAGGATGGAGGCAATAGAAGTGAATGACAAAAAATGTGTATCAAAGGGACAAACAACAAATGACTTAACTAACAGTGTGGGTGAGTGTTTTTGATTTCTGTCCTCTTATTTCATTAAAGGGATCTCCTGTAGGCTAAAATTGCATATTAGGCAACAAGCATGCATCTTCTTAATAGAACACAATGCACGCCCAATGAATTCAGTAATTGATTAATTAGGGAGGCCATACTGCTGCTTCAGCTTCTTGAAATACAGTAAATTAATCCCAAATAATTGGTCTGTAACCCAGTCAAGATAACTCCACTGATCTGAGCTCATGGAAACTTGTTCTCTGGGGCCTGAAATAGCAAGTCAAGAAAGGTACCTCTATTAGAACTACTTACATTGTGATTAGAAAGATTCTATAGAGAATTTAATGTCTAATATATTCTTGAGGAATCAGAACTCAAGAGATATGGATGGCTCTGATATTTGGTCACTTATAGGGAAAAAAAGAACCTTTTATTGATTAACTTTATATTCAAATATGTATGACATATGCTATCTAAGGCTGTATTAAGTATAAGGATCTAGAACTATGAAGATTATCATTCCTCAATACTCTGTCCTACTTAGAACACATATAGAATACTCAGTTCTAGATTCCACTTTTCAATTTTTTTCTCATTTTCTTTCTTTAAAAAAAATTTTTTTTAACATACATTACTTTATGAATCATGTTGGGAGAGAAAAATCATAACAAAAGGGAAAAAACATAGGAGAGGAAAAAAAACAGAAAAAAGAAGTGAAAATAGAATTCATTCAATCTCCATAGTTCTTTTTATGGATGCAAATGGCATTTTTTATCCAAAGTCTATTGGCTTTGCCTTGGATCCCTGAAGCTCCTGAGAAGAACCAAGTCTTTCATAGTTGATCATTGCACATTCTTTCTGTTATTGTGTACAATGTACTCCTGGTTCTGCTTGTTTCATTCAGCACCAGTTCATGTAAATCTTTCCAGGTCTTTCTAAAATCAGCTTATTCATCATTTTTTATAGAACAATGATATTCCATAGCCTTCAGATACCACAACTTATTCAGCCATTTCACAACTGATAGGCTAGATGCCATATTTTAGGATTGACATGAATAACTGAATATCATCTAGAAGAAAACAATCAGAATTTTGGAGGACCTCATGTTCATTTCATATGAATAGTCGTTGAAGAAAATGGAAATATTTATCTCAGAGAGGAAAAGGCCTGCGTGGATGACAGTTGACTTCAAACATTTGAAGGGAAGAGGGATTTGATTTGTTTTGTTTGGCTATGGAAGATTAAACCATAAGCAAGAAGTAAAAATTGTTAACTTTTAGTGAGTAGAGCAAAACATAGATGGTACATTTGGAAGGATACTAGATTTGTAGTTAGAAGAGCTAGATTCAAAGGCTCCCTTGACTTACTCCTTATATGACTTTAGAATAACTTCAATGGTATAGTGACTAGAATACAGAAAGACCTAGTTCAAATCCATCCTCAGACATTTAGTAGCTAAGTGACTGGCTGTCACTTAATTTCTATCTGCCTCAGTTTCCTCAAATGTAAAAGGGGGATGATATCTGCCTGCCAAAGTTAATGTGAGGTTCAAATAATATAGTATTTGTAAAGTGCTTAGTATACTATTTGGCACATAATAGGTCTTTCAAACATTCTTGTTTCCTTTCTTCCTTGGGCATGTCACTTAACCTATAGAAGCCTCTTCATTTCTAAAGTAAGGTTGGATTAGGTGACCTCGAAGAGGTCATTGTTATTTAGTTGTTTCAGCTGTGTCTGACTCTTCATGATCCCAACCCCAATTTGGGATTTTTCTGGCAAAGATCTTGGGATACTTTACCATTTCCTTCTCCAGTCCATTTTAAAAATAAGGAAAACGAGGCAAGCAGGATAAAGTAATTTGTCTAGAGTAACACAGTTAATAAGGGTCTAAAGCCAGTATTGAACTCAATGATGAATCTTCCTGACTCTAGTCTGGATCTTTACACACTCTGCCACTTAGCTCCCCCTGCCCTCCCACATACCTTATGGCTTAAAAGTGCTATGATCGTGTAAATAATCTAAAACATTATGGGTTGCTCATAGAGTTAATGATTTTCCCTTCACTGGAGATCTTCAAACAAAAATTGAATGTCCATTTCATAGTCATGAGTTAGAAGGGATTCTCGATTAGATATGATTTGGACAAAATGATTTCTGAGCTTTATCTCTCTAAGATTTTGTGGTTTACCAAGGGTCACAAAGCCAGGAAATGGTACAGCTGGGAATCAAACCAAAGTATCTTGCCTTTCAAGCTAATGAACTGTTTTTTGTTTGTTTTTTTTTTCCTATTTGCCACAGCTCCTATAGAATCCCAAATTATTTTTTGAAAGGGGAAAATTCTCCCTATCAAGAAGCAGGGAATGAGTTAGGGAAGTCTCCACATCTTTAATTAGGGTCCTAGGAAGGTGACAAATGGAAATATTATGGAAATATTTTCAAGTTCTTATTCTTGATGGCATATTCTTGATCCTGAGTGATTTGAATGAACAGGTAGAGAAGCTGCCTTGATTCATCTTGTCTTAAACTTGGAACAATACTGGTGAGTAGGGAAATGGGGACTGCGTTTTTATGGTAAATAACAATTGTAAAAAATTCTCATGTTTTGTCATTATGCAAAAATAGCTCTGCTTTGTGCTTAATGCATCATTAAAATGTCTTATAGGTGTTTAATGTCTCATTAAAATTAAATCTTCACCTGCCAAAAAACCAGTACTTTCAAGTAATCTTTGGAGTATGCACTAATTAAATTTAGCAAATGTGTATAGATTAGCAAGGAACCCAGCTAAGAAAGCAATCTGCCAAGACACTCTCTTTTCTGATATCTATCTTTATTGGAAGAACAGATTGCACAATTTTGGAACCTCTGTGGCCTCATAGGATGGATCATGCTGAGCTATGTGCCATTGGGCACTAGAGAAAAAGTTCAACAGGTGGACAAGACTCCATCAGACAATAGGGAACTGGAGATGGCATATATGCTTACTCCCATAGGCTTATAGGGAAGGATTTCACAATCTAAGTTGGCATTATGTAATTTGCATCTTTTCCCACTTGCCACTTTGATGGAACTTGTAGAAACAGGCAGGCAAAAACAGGAATACTGGGCAGACTGAATGATAGAAAGAGGAAAGATAGAAGCTCAGGAAATCTAGCTGGGCATGTCAGTCATGTCACTACTGCAGTTGCTAAGGGACTATGGTGAAATTTATTTTCCCTTCAATTTCCTTATAATAAAAAAAGGTTTGGCCCTGTGAATCTATAATCTCATCTAGATCTGACGTTTTATGCTCTAAAACCCCTTGTGTAGATGTAGAGCAAGTGGACCTTAAAAATCATGTTCTATCTCTCCCCATTTTTTTAAAACAGCCGAGGAAACTGAGAATCAAAGTGGTTAAATGATTTGCCCAGTAATACCCTGGGAATAAGTAGCAGAGCCAGAATTTGAATTCAGTTCTTCAAGCTTTATAATCTTTCTCCTATACCTCACCCTAATTTTAAAAAGTACAGTTGTACCTACCTACTCTGATGTAGTAATTCAGGGATGAGTTCACATCTGATTGTTAAATTTTTAGGAAGAATATAAATACTCTTAGCTGTATAAATTAATGAAAATTAGCTGATTAGAAATCAGCTAATACTAAAAATAAGGTCTTAATTTAATGGCGTTTTTAGGTTTTGGGGATTGTCTAGATTTGAGAAAATAAGGGAGAAAATGGTAATAATGCAAATTAAACTTAAAACTGTGACATGAATATTTTTAGAGAGACAATTGTTAAACATTTACCAGCACAATTTTGATAGCCTTTCTGTGTAGAGATCTCTGAGCCATGCTTTAAGTTCTAGCTTTGTCACCTTAAAAAAAATAATGAATTAAAAACCCTAAAATGATCATTATCTGTTATATATATATAATATGTATATATATATTATGCTAGAAACATCTCAAGGAAACCAGATTATATAACCATATAATAATAATAATAGCATATGCAGGTCTTTATAAAGTTTCTCTCTCTCTCTCTCTCCAATACATACATACATACAAACACAAATATATACATTTACACTATGATTACTTGATTATCACAACAACTGTGGAAATTAGCATCTTCAAAAGTAATACTCTACTCATTTCATAGATGAAGAAACAAAAACTTCATGACTTTAAGCCACTTGCCTAAGGTTACACAATTAATGACTGGCAAAAGCAATGACTGGAGTCCAAGTCTCTTGTTTCCAAATCCACTACTCCACATGATTGTAAGGAGCCAATTCTTAATGAAGGCTAACAATATTTTGTAAATGAAGATATGTGATTTTACTTAGGAAAGATAATTACTCCCTTGTAGACCATTCACTTAGGCTTTTGGCAGAGATCTAATCAGATCATTCTTCACCATGTTTTCAGACAAATGTCATTTATTCATCTCTGCCTAAAGGTACCAGAAATGGGTCCTTTAGGGAGGGCCTACACTGAAAGTTAAAAGGAAATTTTGGAAGTTTGGAATTTAGGGGCAGCTGGAACTGATTTCTTAACTCTTTTCTTTAAGATACGTGAAAAAAATTTCATAGGGCTTATACTAAGAACTAACCCCCTGCACTGGGCAACTAGATGGTACTTTGAATTGAATTCCAAGCCATAAGTCATAAAGACTAATCTTCATGAGTTCAAATCTAATATCAGACACTTACTAGTTGGATTAAGCCAATAAAAATATCTTATGTATGGTAATGTAATGAATTTGCTATTATTATTAAAGAACTCAACAGATAGACAAATAGATAGTTATAAGTATAGACATTTTTGAAAAAAATCTGTTCCAATTTTTAATATGGTAAACATAGATGAATATAGCCCATATAAACACAAGCTCTTTGGAGTCCTCAATAATTTTCACTAATGAAAACAGGTACTGAAACCAAAAAATGGGAGAACTGTTAAGTTATAGAAAATGGAGATGATTGAAGGAGAAATCTGCTAGGAAGTTGGGAGGAGATGGAATCAAGGGTAGGTGTAGAAAGTTAGCCTTGGAAAATACAAAAGGTCTCTAGCCTATCTCCCATTACTGGTACAATCCTTTTGTACTGCTGCTTCTTGGAATGTCTCCCTGTCTTTAAAAAAAGTTCAAGTGCCCCCTCCCACAAGAAGCCTTCTCTTATATCCTTAGTTAACACTCTTTTTTCTCCCACCAAAATATCTTATTTTTATTAAAAATAGATTGGGATAGGGGATAGAAAATTGGCCAAGGATATCTATATCTAAATCATATCTCTGATACATGCTGGCTGTATGATCCTAGGCAAGTCACTTACATTTTTAGTACACTTATAGTGTTTTGTTCCAGTACTATTGTCTTCAACTTTAATTAGTTTTCAACAGTATAAAAATTTTTTTCATAAAGTCAGTTTGGTACAGTAGATACATGTGTTAATTGTTTTACACATTTTATAATGTTGTGTTGACTATAATAATATTACTAATGGCATTTATATTATTATTAGCATTAGAGGAGCTATCTAATCTATAAGTTTAAAAATTGCACAAAAGGTGTAGACCTGAATTGGCAAATAGAGTTTCCTTAGTTGGCAGTTCCCCATAGCAATGAAATCACAGATCCAATCCTAATTATTAGTTTATATATATTTTCAATTCATTTAGGTATGTAGATGCTTCGTCTTCCAATAGATTGTAGGTTCATTGAGATAAGGAGCAGTTTCATCATGTCTCAGTAACTCTAATACCCTGCATGATTTTTGTAGCATAACAGGCTCTTTTAAATGCATAAGAATTAATTGATAACTAGTATTAGAGATGAAACTGGAACACAAGTCTTTGTTATAAACTCATGATACTATATTGCCTCCCTGAAGTGAAAAATTTGCCATTTTGGAAAATATGTATATTTCTATATGCTGTGCCAGTGATGTGGTATTTGTTATGTTCAGGAAATATTAATGCCTTTTATGACAACTTTTTTTTTGCAAAATGATCTAAAGAAACATAAACTTAAATGTGATTTTGATAAAATAATGATAGAAAGTTGCATGTATTGAAAATTAAAAGAAGGATCTGTATGGGTATCCTTTGCCAGCTTGAGGAACTCTTGGTGTGGGAATCCCTGGCACTGAAGCAAAGAGCAAGCTCTAGAGAACTTCACACATAAGTCTTGGACTTATTTGGGATCACACAACTTTTATTTATTTATTTATTTATTTTTATTTTTTAAAATTTATTTTAATAGCCTTTTATTTACAGGTTATATGTATGGGTAACTTTACAGCATTGACAATTGCCAAACCTCTTGTTCCAATTTTTCCCCTCCTTCCCCCCACCTCCTCCCCCAGATGACTGGATGACCAGTAGATGTTAAATATATTAAAATATAAATTAGATAATACAATAAGTATACATGACCAAACTGTTATTTTGCTAAACAAAAAGAATCGGACTCTGAAATATTGTACACTTAGCCTGGGAAGGAAATCCAAAATGCAGGTGAGCAAAAATATAGGGATTGGGAATTCAATGTAATGGTTCTTAGTCATCTCCCAGAGTTCTTTCGCTGGATGTATGTAGCTGGTTCAGTTCATTACTGCTCCATTGGAACTGATTTGGTTGATCTCATTGCTGAGGATGGCCAGGTCCATCAGAATTGGTCATCACATAGTATTGTTGTTGAAGTGTATAATAATCTCCTGGCCCTTCTCATTTCACTGAGCATCAGTTCGTGTTAAGTCTCTTCAGAACTTTCTGAAATCATCCTGTTGTTCATTTCTTACAGAACAATAATATTCCATAATATTCATATACCACAATTTATTCAGTCATTCTCCAATTGATGGGCATCCACTCAGTGTCCAGTGAGTGGCCACTACAAAGAGGGCTCCCACAAACATTCTTGCACATATAGGTTCCTTTCCTTTCTTTAAGGGGATCACACAACTAACAAGTTTCAGAAGGGGTTCTGATTCTAGGTCCTCCTGATTCAAATTCCAACATTAAAACAATAATAATGAAGTAGATGTTGACAGCAGATACAACTTTGGGCTGGGATAAAAAAGACCTGAATTCAAATGTGACCTCAAACATTTGACACTTAACTTCTGTTTGTCTCAGTTTCCTCACCTGTAAAATGGGGATAATATTTGCACCTATCTTGCAAGGTAATTGTGAGGATCAAATGAGATAATATTTGTAAAGTGTTTAGCATAGAGTCTGGCATGTAGTAGGCATTATATAAATGCTTATTTCCTTCTTCTTCTTGCCCTTCTAATGCTAATAATAATATAAATGCCATTAGTAATAATAATAGTCAACACAACATTGTAAAATGTGTAAAGCAATTAACACATATATCTACTGTGCTAAACTGACTTTATGATTTTTTTATACTGTTGAAAACTAATTAAAGTTGAAGACAATAGTGCTGGAACAAAACATCAAGTTCTGAGTTCACAACAATCAGATCCATTCTTTCCCTGCCTCTGGGTCATACTAACCCTGCCAAACAAAAATAACAAACCTAAAAGCAAAATCATTAAAATTATCTTAATTAACTAAGGACTTTTCTTGGTAATACTTGGAACTTTCTCAATTGTGGCCCCTCAAATAATCTATGCCAAGTCCAAAATTCTCTGTGGAACAAAATCCACTAAATATGTGTCCCCAGAGTAGATATGAATGGGGCAATTCCCAGGAGGAACCCATGTGGCCAAGTCTCCTTATTGGGCATTTCATTTTCACTTAACAGTGACTACATGGTATTTATCCTCTTTTTTTTTTTTCTGGCATTTTCCTTGATATCATGGCTATCATGCTTATTCTTCTATTATTTGCTTGATTTTCCATTCTTCTATCTGCTTGACTTTAACTCTTTAGCTTCTTAAGGTACATCAATTCTCTCCAAAATCCACTTAATATAACACAGTGGCTAAAAATTCTCTTTCTGACTAGCACAATTTACTGGTCTTTTGGTGATTAATTCTGAATATGAACTAACAAATTCAACTTACCTGTCAACATCTGTGTTTAGCAGAAGACAAAGGTAAAGATAATCTATTCTTTCTCTCAGGGCAAAGCTAATTTCTTTCTCTAAGATAACAACCTGATTTAGGGTTTAAAAATTCCTTTTTTCTTTTATCAAATTCTTGATTTTTAGTCAGTGCTTCTAAAATTCATGTCAGTTACTCCATCCCTCAAACTACACAGAAAAAGTGTGGGAAGCTTGTGTGATGATGGCCCTTTCCCAAAGTATTCTCAGATTGTTATGCAAATGAAGCAAGAGGAAACCAAGGAGTCCCTGAAATACATTTCTGTCTTTAATATTCATATCTGCCAAAACCAAAATTACTTCTATGTTTTTTTTTCCAGCTAGCACAAACATGTTAACTTTCACCACATTTTAATTTCAGCAAATGTAAAAAAGATGCATACTGTTTTATCCACATGTGTATAATATACACTATGAGGAAAATGCAATCATTCAATCACTCATCAAGCATTTATGAAATGCCAATTATGTGCTAAGGCACTACGATTGGTGCTGGATGCAAGTTCAATTGATGATATAATCTCTACTTGCAGGGAAATTACATACCACTGGGGAAGGCAACAATATACACACATGATGCATAGGTATACACATATACATATATATAAAACAGTTAAAAACAACAAGTTTGGGAAGGAGGCACTCACAAATGGGAAAGGAAAAGCTTTATTCAAAAGATGGGGCTGAAGTTTCAACTAAAAGAAATAGAGGGTTTCCATGAGGCAGAAAAAAGGGAGCAGTTCATTCCAGGCACATGAGATAGTTGCTGCACAAGGCCTAGAGATGGGAAATAAAGGGTTATTTTTGAGGAACAAAAAGTGAGGGAAAGGGAAAAATGATCAAAGGACCTAGAGAGATTGGTGATAGATTGTGAAGAGTTTAAAAAGCCAAACACAGGAGTTTATTTTTTATTCTAGAGGTAACAAGAAACCACTGGAATTTGTCCTTTGGTAAAATTATTTTGGCAGCAGTGTATTGAATAGATTGTAGTGGAGAGAAACTTGAGGCAGGGAGAAAAATTAGCAGATTGTTGTAAAAATCTAAATAAGAAGTGGTGAAACAGTGAATTAAGTTCATAAATGTGTGAATGGAGAAAATGAGTTTGATACAAGTGATGATACAAAGATAAAAAGGACCAGGTATGGCAATGAGGTGACAGATAAGGAAGCATTGAAGTTGGGGAAATGTCACAAATATGGGCAATAGAAGGATGACAAGACCTTTGACAGAAATAGGGAATTTTAAAAGAAAGTAGTAGATTTTGGGAGAAAGTATGAGTTCAGTTTTGAACAGTTGAGGACTCCCAGAACATAGTTTGAAAAGTCCAATAGGAAACTGATAATGAGGGAAATAACTTGTATGTATATATACAAACACACATACACATGTACACACAAACACTATAAATATATTGAGAGTGTAAATAGATACATATATTCATAGACATATGTATATGAAAAAGTACAACTATGTGTATATACAACTTTAGTTCTCATTACATAAGCGTATACACAATACATATGTAGAGTAAATATATACATATACACACATACATATATATTTGCATATGTCCAAGTGTGTATATAGACATGAGAAAGGGAGGAATTATTTGATTCCCAATGGGGATGGTTGGGTCTAATGAAAGCTTTTTTGTGAGTGGGGGGACCTTAGGCATATTTGAAGGTGTTAAAGAATGGATTAGTAGATAGGAAAAGGAATGAAGGTCTGGTAGGGGGGAGTTGGGAGAGGCAGAGAGCAATGATTGAGGATTCAATCTCCTGGATAATATGACAGAGGATAGGTGTAAGAACACATATAGAAAGGCTCACTTTACCAAGGGGAAAGGCTACCTCTTTGTCAGAGATTTGGAAAAAAAAAGATTAAATTGGGGGATGATGTCAAGTTGGATAATGAAGTGAAGAAAAGGAGAGAAGAGCAACCTCATATAAAATAACCTAAAGTTACTCAATGAAGTAAAAAATAGATCCACAAATGAGAAATGTAATTCACTCTACAATTCCAAAAGTTGGTGGCACAATGGATAGTGCTGGGTCTAGAGTCAAGAAGGCATCAGTTCAAATTAGCCCTCAGATATTTATTAGCCATGTAATCCAAATAATTTAACGTTTATTTTTTCTTAATTTCTTCAGCTCCAAAATTAGATGATAATAGCACTCATTTATAAATTTATTGTGAGAATAAAATGACATGATATTTGTGAAAATACTTAGTACAGTACTTTGCACAAAGTAGGTACTATATAAAAGTTTTTGTTTCCCTTCTGTCTATCAATAAAGAGGCAAAATAGACATTCCTTTTCAGTTATCACATTGTTCTGATAGCATGAGGTCCTTGAACACTAAAGGAGCCTCTACATTGTAATTCATATTTGTTCAAAAATATTAGTCTAACCATCAACATAGCAAAAAGCAAACAAACATTGTACACTGCACAGGCTCAGACATGCAATTCAAGAACAATCCCTAGAAATTGTTCATTAATAAATAAAATATATATATACATATATATATTATTCAGGTATATTATACATGTATGGGTATATTTGTATCAGTATACACACACACACACATACACACACATATATATATATATATATAAATCTACATAAGCATACATTTATTAGACATTATAGAAAGATAAAATAGTCTAAAAATTAAAAAAAAAAAAGATGAAAATACCAGGGTGCTTGACACCTGGGAAACTAATGGGTTCCATTAGGGATACAAATTGCTGTTGATTGTTATAAAAACATTTAAAACAACAATATTCTCCTGGTGATGATATGTAGCATCAAATTATCGAATACATGATTTTAGAATAATCACAATTGCAGGTGACTCAAAGAGCAATGGATATGTGGGTATAAGCAGATGGTAGCATATTACCAATGATAGCTTTTACATGAGAAGTATCATAAAACACATATAAATGATCATAAGATGTAGAGCTTGAAAGGACTTCAGCTATGTGTTCCAACTTCCTTATTCTCAGATTAGGAGATGCAGAGTCAGAGAATTTACATCTTTGTCCAAGGTCACATATACAATAAGGAAGAGAGAAAGGATCCATCACTTGGCATACAAACAGAAAAGAAAGCAAGCTAACTATAAAGTGAAACAGAGGAACAATACCTGGAATGACAAAGACTCCATTCATCCACAAATGTCACTCCTTGACATACCCCAATCTCCCACAGAAACCTCTCTTATAAAAACAAAACAAAATAAAAATCAACCATCTCACATAACTGCATCTGATGATGTATGTGATATTCTACACCCATAGGGTATGACCTCTTTACTCAGAAAAGTACCCCTTTCTCTCCCTCCCCACACCCTTGCTAAATTAAAAGACTAAGAAGATTTTATTAAAGTTCCTTAGAAAAAGATTTACAGTAAGAAATGGAGAAGTATCATGCAGGAAAAGGAGTGGATTAGAAGGAAAATGCAAAATTTTGAGGCTAAAAATATATCCAAGCACACACCCACACTCACACTCACACACCCACACACACCCACACACCCACACACTGTCCCCACTGTCTGCAGTAACCTGTACTTTTTTCCCCCAAGTCTCTCTGGAATGACTGACCAACTTCAGATAAAGAGATTCTTCACCTCTGCTTTCATCTATGTTGTTATTATCTACATTAAACAGATTAAACATGACTCTGAATCTAATTTCCACATTTTAGAAGTGAGCAATAACCAAAGAGAAATTTGTTTTGGTATGGGGTGTGGGGGTGTGGGGGCTCAAGCTATTGTTTTTCTATATAGCGGAGAAGGTAGGAACTAGGCATGAAGAGATGTCACAATTACATTTTTAGAGTAACAGAGTTTTTACCTCAAGAAATAAAGACAATAAATCTTAAAACAAAAAAAATGAAACAAAAAACTTCCTTCAAAAGAAATCTGATTCAGGAGAAAATTTGGGTTGCTTAGCATAGGATAGATCATTGTAGGAAGGAGAAGAGCATTTATTTAAAATCATTTCTAATAAATTAAGCTTGAGTGAATGGATCACTGACTCATACAGAATAATTAAGTTCAGGACCATGACAATATTTTTGTTCACAAGTGGTTGTGATTGTTTTTTTGGGGGTGATTGTTGTTTCTTTCTTTTTTTTTTAAACACACTTTTCAAAACAAGATAGAATTTCCGGTTCTAACCTTAGCTTCAGCTGCAATTTCCTCTTAGGTTATCTCTTTCAAAATAGGTCTTTGATACTGTGAGCATCCTAACATCTCTAATACCATAGTTGCAAGTCATCCACTAGAGATTAAACCTGATATTTGGGATTTATACTACTCATTTCCTATCACATTGTATCAATAATAACCCAGTATGTGAAGAGCTGCTAATTTTAAATCTTATTTTTTTTCTAGGCACATACATATCCCTGATCCATCTATGCATTTAAGCATATAAGTGCCTGGAATATTTTTTCACCCAGTCTAATCACTAATCTCCATCAAAGACTGTTGAAATCCTACTTATCCTTCAAGCCCAGCCCAGGAGTTTCTTTCCCCATGATAATAATAATTGATAATTATATAATACTTTCAATAATCAATAAATCCACAAACATTTT